>NC_069386.1:3758181-4071363 GCF_027475565.1 Acinonyx jubatus | reverse complement strand
AGTCGGTTAAGCCACCAACTTCAGCTCAGGTCATGATCTCACGGTTCATGAGTTCGACCCCCAGTCAGTCTGTGCTGACTGCTCAGAGCCTGGAGCCTGCTTCGGAGTCTGTGTCTGTAGGGAGACACAGAGAGAGAGAGTTTGAGCCCAGCCTTGGGTGAGCACAAGCCCTGCTTCTCTCTCTCTCCCTCTCCCTCTCCCTCTCTGCCCCTCGCTCACTTGTGCCCTCTCTCTTTTTCTCTCTCTTAAAAAACAAAAAAGAATTGTGGTAAACCTAATGCCTT
This sequence comes from Acinonyx jubatus, assembly GCF_027475565.1. Taxonomy (NCBI): domain Eukaryota; kingdom Metazoa; phylum Chordata; class Mammalia; order Carnivora; family Felidae; genus Acinonyx; species Acinonyx jubatus. The sequence goes on along the minus strand of NC_069386.1, from coordinate 4,071,079 downwards.
TTTAACAAACTACTATTACTAAACATTCCAACATGGCACGCATGCCATCAGTCTTTGAGGAAAATAACAAAATCAAACACAAATTTAAAGATACAGTTCAGCACTTCCCTCCCCCTGCCCCCCAGTCGTAACGTTTGTTATGATCCAAACAGCCCCTGCCATGTCCACCCGTGGGATCAGAGCCAGCTGCCAGCTGTTTGTCTAAGTCCTTGTTCCGCAGCTGCGCCCAGGAGTCAGGTTCAGCGGCCTCCCCTATAAGCAGTGCTCGTCTTTCGGCAGTGAGGGACTTTGTGACCTCTGCTGACAGACCCCACTTTTTATTTTTAAGATGTTTTATTTATTTTTGAGTGAGAGAGCATGAGCAGGGAGGGGCAGAGAGAGAAGGGGACAGGATCTGAAGTGGGCTCTGCACTGACAGTGAGAAGTCCGACACGGGGCTCAAACTCACGAACCATGAGATCACCACCAGAGCCGAAGTCAGATCTCAACTGACCGAGCCGCGCTGGTGCCCCCAGACCGTCCTTTTAATAACCATTCCAAGTGGTAAAAAATGCTGGGGGCGCCTGGGTAGCTCAGTCGGTTAAGGGTCCAACTCTGGATTCCGGCTCAGGTCAGGATCCCAGGGTCGTGGGATTGAGCCCGTCGTTGGGCTCTGCACTGGGCATGGAGCCTGCTTGAGACCCTCTCTCTACTTGTACACGTGCTCATGCACTCTCTCTCTTTCTCTCTCTCTCAAAAATAATTTGTTTTCAAATGCCATTCGTTTTTCTTTCCTTCTCTGTTTTTGATTGCCTTTTTAATAACAGAGCATTTTCTGATGGCCTGATTGTGAAATCCATGGACACTGGCCCGTGCTTTCTTGGCTGTTCTGTGACATTCCATCCTTTTGACCCAGCTCAGCCTGCCACCTCCTTGTGGGACGGCTGACCTCTTTCCCAGACCCACCCTCGGCCGCTCCTCTCGCCGGCATTCCCCAGACTTCCAGCCCAGCTCCTGTTTCCCCCTCCACCTGCCCCAGGTGATCTTGTCCACTGTCGCGGCTCCACGGCCCCCTCTCTGCCAGTGGCTCCAAATCCTCATCTCTGGCCCTAAAATCTGCTCCAGGCAGAGGCAGAGGTTTGCAGGGGCCGCAGCCTTCCTGAGCACCGCTGGCCTCCCCAGACTTGACACCGCCCCGTGGAGCTCAGAGCCTCTCGCTTTCTCCACCCTGATGTGTGGTGGGACATGCGACCTATCTCCCAAGCCACATGCCTGCCATCGCCTCACAGGCCACGCCAGGAGATGCCTGAAGGCCCAGTGGCCTGGAACACAACCGGAGAACCCACTTTCCTTTGCCTCTCCATGCTCTGGCCTTTATCCTTTTTAATTGTTACTTATTTATTTATTTTTGAGGGGGGTGGGGCAGGCAGAGGATCCGAAGCCGGCTCTGCACTGACGCCATAGACTCTGATGTGGGGCTCGAACTCAGGAACCTTGAGATCATGACCTGAGCCAAAGCTGGACACTTAACCAACTGAATCACCCAGGCGCCCCTCTGTGCTCTGACCTTTAACGCCTGTGATGACTCTGGTCCCAATCCCCTCGCTGCACAATCCTGCTCTAGGCTTTCAGTTTCTTCCCTGTTCCTCAGCCTCTGTCTGCAGAGACCAAGGATCACTGAGCTCTTCTCCCATTCCCCCAGGGAAAAGAACTCGGCCCGTGTTCTGGTCAGAGAGGCCACTTTGTCCCTCGTGGCCCAGTCCTCCCTCCTTACTCGTGGACACGGCCACCAGACTCCTCGTGCTGTGTGCCTCATGTCCTCCCAGCTCTGTTCTGTGAGCACAGGGAAAGGCCAAGGGTGGTGATGAGGGACGCAGAGGACTGACCCTGTCCCGCATCTGGCCTTGCGTTAGGAAGGCTAACAGTAGGGGTGTCTGGCTGGCTCAGTCAGTAGAGCATGTGACTCTTGATCTCAAGGTTGTAAGTTCAAGCCACACTATGCGTGGAAATTACTAAAAGGTGGGGGGGGGCACCTGGGTGGCCAGTGAGTTAAGTGTCCAACTCTTGATGTTGGCCCAGGTCATGATCTCACTGTCATGGGATAGAGCCCCATGTCGGTCTCCATGCTAAGCATGGAACCTGCTTGGGAGTCTCTCTCTCCCTCTCTCCCTCTGCCCCTCCCTCTCTCTAAAATAAACTTAATAATAATAATAATAAAAAGAAGGCTAATAGTAGTTTCTGGATCCCAATAATGGAGACCTGCTCTACCTTTAACCTGGGGAAGCCCCCAACCACCTCTCTTCATCTGGGCTCTGTAACAAACATCACTCTTCCAACTGAATCCTAGCCATAACCCTCCTTGCAAGCCCCTCACCCATCCCCCAGCGGGCTCACCTCGGCTTTTGCTGATGGCAAGACTAAACACAACAACTGCTGGCCTTCTGTGTGGCGTGAACTACACAGGCTCGGCCCTGGGGAGCCCCTGGGAATCCAGCCTCTTCCCTCTCTCCCTCTGAAGTTCACACAGGATGCTGTTTTTCCACTGGCCCTCAACACCACACGGAGAGGCAGACTTTGGGCAGCCATTAGGGACAAAGGCACTGCTATCCTAACCTCATACCATGCAGGCGACTAGTTTCTGGGGTTGGGATCCACCTAAGGAAACTTTACTCCAGAGGCTCTAACGCTGGGCACATCACACTGAAGGGTCACGAAAGCTTCAGTCCCATTCTCTGATGATCCAAAACTCTTACACCGAAGACAACGGTAAGCATCACTTCAGTAACGTCTGCTGAGGCTGAGCACCAACCATGACCACACAGGACACTAGTGCCACTATGTCCTGAACGACCCACAAGTCCGTGGGGACCTGGTCCACCCCCTGGGTTGGGGGAGGGGATGAATGAAGGTTGCGCCCAGAGGCAGCATCACAAAGCAAGAGGCTCTGGGGCCGGGGCTTTGCCTCCTTAGCATCCATGACTTATGAAGACCCCAGAGCCCGGATGTTCTTTTGGGTCACTTGTAAGAACCTGCCCACCATCACACTGGCGGGGGCAGTCCTGGCATGTCCTCACAACGTGGCTTCTTTTAGGGACAGAGAGAAGGGTGTGGCTCCAAGTGAAGTCGGACACATCTCCCTACCATGAGTCTGCAACCTAGCAAAACTAGCATTGAGGTGGACCAAGAAGCCTTCCCTCCACACCCTCACCCACGTGTGCGAGACACTCCTGAGTAGCATGTGCGTTGCCCCTACTTTGGCTCACGTCTCCCTGGCCTTGGGAATGGTTCCCAAGGCCAATGGGGCCATCCAGCTATGGAAGCACCACTTTGCCTTCTTCCCAGTCCCGATCCGTCCTGTGACCCCACATCCTCTACAGGTCAACAAAACAGCCAGGGCCTGTGTCCTCGGGGGCTCTGAATACTGCCTTCGCTCTCCCGCACGTCTGGCTGCCTACAGAATCCGAACTATCCCGTTGTGGGGAAGGACAGCATCTTCAGTAAACAGGGCTGGGAAAACTGGACAATCACACGCAAAGAAATAAAATCGGACTGCAATTTTATGCCACCCACCAAAATTAACTCAAAATAGATTAAAGACTTACATGTAAGACATGAAACTGTAAAATTCCTAGAAAAAAATAAGGGACCAAAAAAAATAGAAATAAGAAAAAGAAGAAAAGGAAAAGAAGGGACAAAGGTCCTCGACATTTGTCTTGGCAGCAACTTTTTGGATGTGACAGCAGAAGCACAAGCAACAGGAGCAAAAATAAGCAAGTGGGACAACATCAAACTGAAAATAACATCCACACAGCAAAAGAAACGATCAACAAAATGAAAAGGCAGCCTATGCGATAGGAGGAAATACGTGCAAGCTGTCTACACGATAGTTGGTATCCAAAATATGTAAGGAACTCATACAAGTCAAAAGCAAAAATCCACAATAATCTGATGAAAAATGGACAGACGGCATGAGTAAACATTTTTCTAGACATTCCTTTTTTTTAACTTTTTTTTTTGAATGTTTATTTATTTTTGAGAGAGAGACAGAGTGTGAGCAGGGAAGGGCCAGAGAGAAAGAGGGAGACACAGAATCCGAAGCAGGCTCCAGGCTCCAAGCTGTCAGCACAGAGCCTCACATGGGCTCGAACCCATGAACCTTGAGATCGTGACCTGAGCTGAAATCGGACGCTTAACCAACTAAGCCAGCCAGGCGCCCTGTTTTTCTAAAGAAGACATGAAGATGGCCAACAGGTGCATGAAAAGATGCTCAACATCACTCATATCAGAAAAACCCAAATCAGAACCACAATGAGAAGCACCTCACACCTGTCAGAATGGCGAGATCAGAAAAACAATCAGAAAAAATGGCGGGATCTTGTTCACTGTTGGTGGGAATATAAACTGGTACCGCCATTATGGAAAATAGTACGGAAGGGCTTCAAAAAATTAAAAATAGAACTACCATATGCTCTAGCAACCCCACTTCTTAGGAAGTGAAATCAGGATATCAAAGAGGTATCTCTACTCCTATGTTCACTGCAGCGCTATTCCCAATAGGCAGGACATAGAAACAACCAAAATGTCGACCAACAAATGAATGGATAAAGAAGATACACAATGGAATATTATTCAGCCATAAAAAGAAGGAAATGCTGCCATTTCCAACAACATGGATGGACATTGAGGCCATTAAGCTAAAGGAGATGAGTCGGCAGAGAAATATAGCAGAGAGCAAGCGTATGATCTCACTTACGTGCGGAATCTAGAAAAGCTGAGTTCACAGAAACAGAGCTTGGAACGGTGGTTGCCAGGGGCTGGTGAGTGGGGGAAACGGGGAGATGCCAGCCAAACAAACTTCCGGGTGTAAGACAAGTGAGTTGTGGTATCTGATTTGCCGCGTGGTGACCGTGGTCGACGACACCGCACCGCATGCTTCATGTTCCCACCGCGCACCAGAGACGGGTGATTACGGGAGGTGAAGGACCTTACTGAAGGCAAGCGACCTGGTCGTGGTCACCATCTCCCAGCGTATGCGCGCATCGTGTCACCGCAGCGTTCGTCTCACAGTCGTACAAGGTCACCTGTTAGTTGCATCTCAGCGAAGCGGGGGGAGTATGGAAAGCGCGTGCCGCTGCTACAGGGAGCTGGGGCCTGGGGGGTGTCTGACACGCAGCCTGGCTAAAGCAGACACTGAATGAGTAAACGCCCAGCAAAGTTCCCGGCAGGGGAAGCGCTTGAAGGCGGTAACGGCTCGGGCCACAAAGGTCATGGGCTTTGGGGTCAATGCCGGTCTCAGGATGCAACCTTGACCTCATCTGTCAGTGTCTCTGAGCCAGCTTCTTCATCTGTAAGTGGAGGGTACTTGTTGTGTGGATTAAATAAAATACTCCTGCCGTGGTGCCCCGCTGTCACAGCTGAGTGCCACCTCGTAGGCAGGGATCTTCTCAAAGCCACCTCGTCTCTACCGTCTGCTGGCCGTGTGTCCCACCAGCATCTCGGGAGCATGGCAGCCCAGCGTGAGCACAGCTGCCTGCCCGCCACTCTGGCAGAAGTGGTAAGTCGGCATGTCCTGCGTTCTGAGGGCTCCATTACTGCCAAGTCTCAACTCCCCTGGGCACCGGGCACCCCCCCCCCCCCCATGCCCTAGCTCCACGTCCCCAAACAGCCTCGCCTTCCGCAGTGGACACCACGGTTGCTTCTGACCGCGCCCGGGCTTCTCCCATGCAAGTCTCATCTGAGGCCCTGGCGGGCTGCCCTTCCTCCTGACGGCCACCCGCCCTTCCCCACCCAACTGCACCTGCACCGTGGCCACTGCCTGTCACACCCTCACGAGGGCCGCCGCGTGCATAACATCCATAAAGCACAGCACGACGCCTACTCCCTTTAGCACCCAAACCAGAGACCAGGAGCTCATCCCTGACATCACCCGGTGTGATTTTTTTTTTAATGTTTTATTTCATTTTATTTTTGAGAGAGAGAGCACAAGCGGGGAAGGGGCAGAAGGAGGGAGACAGGGGATCCGAAGCGGGCTCTGTGCCTGACATCAGTGAGCAGAACGTGGGGCTCGAACTCACCAACAGTGAGATCACGACCTGAACTGGAGTCGGACGCTCAAGCAACTGAACCACCCAGGCGCCCCATCACCCAATGTGATTAATGCCCAATTAATGCTGATTCTGGTTCTACCAATTCAATCTCCTGATAACACTCCCCACACCCACCCTTCTCCCTTCTCTAAGTTCACTGCCTTCTGGATTCAGAAAGTTCTGTCCCTGCTACGTCCTAGCGGTGCAGCCTTGGGAAAATCACCTCTCTGGGCCTTACGTTCATGAGCCCATGAGATGGGTTTATTACCAGTTCCTATGTCATAAAGTTAGCATTTAGAGGAAATAACATAAGGTATGTAAAATGCTTACCATAGCACACGGCTCCAAGTAAGTCCCCAGTACAGGTCACCTGTTGTCATTATTGTGGTGGTGGCTGCTATTATCATTATCTGGACCTCGGCCTCTCTCACCTGGGCAAGGTTAGGAGTCCTGCACCTGGTCACTCACAAAGGGTGAGGACCAGGGTCAGCCATCTGGTGGAGCCACCTGCAGCCACAGTAGGATCATTCTGTCCCTTGAAAAGCTAGGAGATGGCATGAACGCAGGACAGCCTCATACCCAGGCACAGACCTTGGCTGTGAGGCTGCCTGTCCTCACAGCGAGAGCCTCCAAGGGGCCTAGGGAGAGGTGTAGGACTCTAGGGATGGAGGGTTCCTTGGAGAGGATCTAATTCAATTCCCTGATTTTAGGACAGCAAAATCGACTTTCTGCAAACATAAAGGACTTGCCGTGGCCAATTTCACTTAACAAGGGGTGATCTGTGTCCAGCCCCGGGGCTGGATGCTGGATATGTAGCCAGGCAGATAAAGAGTTGGATCAGACCCAGTTTTCCACTAAACCATCTCACCTACAGACCCCAGATCAGCTGGCTAAAAACAACACGTTTCTGTGTGCTACCTAAAGGGAGAAAACCAGAATTCTGTATTACCAATAAATCATGCTGACAACTTCTGTCAACCGGAAGCTGGAGATTGAAACACCAAATTGGACTTTTACACAAGTAAGAAGACTGGAAAACATTGAGAATAAATCTTAATGGGGACGAATTCTTCCATGCCAGCATTTCCCCCTTAGACACACACACACACACACACACACACACACACACACACACACACACACTGGTCTGGGCACTCTGCACCAGAGCAGGAGTTTGCAACACACCCCCAGAGCTGACACTTGCTTTCCTCCTCAGCGTCCGGACTCTTCCAGTTTCTTAACAAAACCTTTAGAATTTGGGGAGAAAGGAACGGTAACACTAAATTGTCATTTTATAAATGATGAAATGGAAGCTTAGAGAAAGCAGGAAGTCGCAGCCTATAAAGAATACGGTAGCTAGACATCTACTCTCTGCCATAGAGCTGCGGTCAAAACAACAACAAAAAGACTTTGGCTTAAATCTTAGATAGGGGGTGTGTCCCTGTGCATTAATTAGAAAAGTCCCCCACAAAAATGGTTTTTAACCTTCTATGGGACCTGAGCGCCTCCGGGAATCTACGGAAAGCTGTGAATTCTTTTCCCCAAAGGGAGCCCAGAAGGGCACAAACATAATTTTGCCTATAATTTCAGAAACTTGCTTTTAAGTGTTGGCCGGACGGTTATGCAAAATAATTCAAATCAGCTTTTACAGACATAGTCCAAACCTGAAAACTTTCTGTGGGAGGAGGGGGTTTGCAATAGTGGGTGAAAAACGATTACAATACCGTTTTTTCCCCCTATTTGAAACAAAACACGAAATTATGATTTGTTGGGAGGCGCATGCAGATTAAAATTAAATGTATTTATCCTCCCGCTACCACAGCCAGATGATAACACTATTTAGGGTTCCAAAGTGTCCTACAAACGGGCCCCTGCACTAAAAATACCCTAAGGACACACTGCAAGCATCGCCAGCCTCTATCTGCACGAGTGGCTTTCACACCCTGTACCAACACCACATTCGGTAAAGGCGAGTCTACGCCACAGGAAGGCACAGGAAATATTCACACTGTTTACTGTCATTTACACACCTGCAATTGAAGATGATACCTCTTTCCCCTGAAGGAAAGACATTGATTGCATTCACGTTGTGGCATTAAGTTACTGAGTTTCTAATAATACCTTTCACTTGAGAAAAATAACGATTATCCAAAAACTTGCCTGCTGATTTAAGGGTCCGTAGTTCTTCTTTTTTTTACCTCTGAGGACTCCGGGGAAGGGCTAGAAAACTGCTCTGCCTTCGGTGGGGATGGCATTTCCCTCCGGGTGACCTCTGCGTGCCCGAAGGCCCTGTTTTACAGCGGGGACTCTGCAAGCCGGGTAACATGAGCTGACTCCCACTGCAAATAGCAACGCCTGCCGTGAGTGAGAGCCCAAATATAGACCTGCCTCGGCTGTCCTGTCACTTCTTGCTGCTCAAGTGACACCGGCGAGGTCACATGCTGTCCCCCCCAGCTTCTTCGTTTACTGTGAGGACTTGAGGCCTGTAGCCCCACCGAGCTGCTCAGGTGGTTGGTCACGTACAGAGCACTGGGGGCACCACAGGCCCTACAGAGAAGGGGGGCTTCCGAGAGCCCTCGTATTGTGCACCCTCCTCGCGGGCTGAGGGTCTTTGTCCAAAATGTTTTGAACACGCACAACTCTGACGGTAATCGAACGCAATTTCATTTTTGTTCCCCTCTCGCCATTCCTTTACCATTTACTCATGGTGGGGATTATTCCCCTCTCCGGCTAAAAATCCAGCAGACCCAGAACCTTCTGCTCTCTCTTCGGTGACATTCAGTCCTAGGGTCGTTTGAAGGCACAGTCTTCATTGGGTAACTGAAGATATAGTCTGGAATATTGATGGAAAAGCCCAACTTAGTTTAGCCAGTACCAGAATCCTCTCTCCTACCCACCCTGGGCCTCTTCAGCTGGAAGTCTGCCCCGGGAAAGGGGGAACAAGGGCTGCCTCTTCTACCCGCACCTCCTCCCTGAGCTGCTGGTGGCACGCCAGGGCCGGAGGCGCCAAGGCGATAAGACAGCTCCTATCGGAGCTGATGCCACAGTGAGTGCTAATGTCAGGCTCTCTGGGCTGGCAGGTGCTTAGAGCTCTCTCTTGCACACTTGTGTGTATGTACACGCCTCTGTCTCTCCCATGCACCCCCTCCCTCCCTCATGGGGAGTTTTTGTACATCTCTGGAGTTTCCCATCACGGAGACCTTTCTCCTGAGTTCCCACAACCAGGCTGAAAACCCTTCTGTTCCGGGGGGGTCCCTTGCATTCCCCTTCTGGGCCCTGGTGAGCCACCTCCAAGAGCTCTCAAATGAGGTCTCCTCACCCATGCAGTTGGCTCTCTCAGGCGGGATCTAGATGACTCCTTGTTGACGCTGTCTTCATGCTGGCTCACATCTGGATCTTAGGGGGAAGGCCCATCCTTGGTCCCGGCAAACTCTGGGATGCAGAGGGACCCAGTGCAGCTACTTCCCCTGGCTCAACTCAGTTTGGGCAAGTATTAAAAAAAATAACGTAGAGTGGCTGGGTGGTTCGGTTGGTCCAAGTCTTGATTTTAGCTCAGGTTGTGATCCCAGGGTCGGGGGATTGAGACATGCTCGGTGCAAAGCCTGCTTGGGATTCTCTCTCTCTCTCTTTCCCTCTGCCCCTCTCCCCCATGTGCACTCTCTCTCTTTCTCTCTCAAAAAAATAATAATGTAGATGTCTACTTTTTATGTGGAAAATATCCACAATATATCTGTAATTAGAAAAAAGAGTTTGTAAAATCTCATTGCAGTATATCATATATATGTTATCCAGATTATATATATTTATAATAGAAATATACAAATATACTACATATAATCTATAATATAAGTATATAAATATACGATATGTAACATGAATATAGCATATGTAGCATAATATAGAAATACATATGACATTATATATAACGATACACACAAAAAATAAGAGCAGGGTTTATCTCTTTTGAACTATTTTACTTTTTTCTTTATGTTTTTGATGGTACTTATTTTAATAACAATTATATATATAGTTAAAATATATATTTTTTTAATGTTTATTTTTGAGAGAGACAGAGAGAGCACAAGCAGGGGAGGAGCAGAGAGAGAGGGAGAATCCTGAGCAGGCTCCACACTGTCAGCATTGAGCTAGATGAGGGGCTGGAACTCAGAACCGTGAGATCATGACCTGAGCCGAAATCAAGAGTCCAACATAACCGACTGAGCCACCCGGTTCCCCCTGGAATCTTCATTTTTTATTAATAATATATGATATTTGGCTCAGAGAAAGGTAAATACTCCAAAAGAACCATAAAGTGAATACAAAGCAGGCATGTATCCTGGTAACAACAATTATTAGGTTTGCCCATATTTTTTTCTAAGAATATACAAACATCCTTCCCTCACACACACAAAAATAGAAATTACTCTTATAATTAGAAAGCCTGCTAGTGTCATTTTGACAAAGCAAATAAATTGGAAAGGCTACTCAAAAGGATAAAATAGCATAAAACAAATGCAGTGAAAAGACATATTGTAAAGAATATACAAGATATTAAAAGAGACTATTAAAGAATTATTGTTGTGATGAATCACTGAATTCTACTCCTGAAACCTACACTGCATGTTAACTAAAATTTAAATAAAAAAAAGAGTTGTAAGTAAATCGTATTAACTAAGATAATATACTTAAAAATGCTTTGAGGAAAAACAAATCCCTCCTCTCTCCAAGAAGAATTGGCAAGCCCAGCGGTTGTGAGTCTACCGGGGCAGTCAAGGTGAGGAGCTCGAACAGAGGCAACTTTAGACCTTAAAGCTACATTCCACACGGTTTTCTAGATACCCTGGATCATCTTCGTGGGGAGAGATGTCCTAACCATTGCTTCAGGCTGGCCCTGGTTCGTCGTTGTTTTCCTTTGGCCATAACAGCAAGTGCAAACCTAATTCCATGCTTTCCCAGCTCGCAACCTTCAAAGCTCTTTCTCCGGTTCCCGCATCTAGCCCGCAGGAGCCTTGTCTTGGCGAAGGGCTCCTCCTCGCGGCTTCGCGGCTTCCGGGGCATCTCCCCCGCCCCTCCCCAACCACCCCCTCTTCCTGGTGCACTCACAGGATGGAAGCTGACAGATGCTGTTCCTCCGTCTACACTGTGCGTTTCCTGGACAGAGAGACCAGGGCCGTCTTGTTGCCTGTTGCATGAGCTCCAGGTCACATCCCATCCCCACGTGCAAATTAGACATCCCGACCTCCTTAAACAGGTCTTTGGTAGCCGGGTGGACTTACCAGCCTGACTGTGCATGTTAGGACAAGTTTCTTTGCTGGGTCTGTCTCCTTGGCTGTAAAATGAAGAGTGGGAACGCAGATCGTAGTTAAACATGCTGGCTGGGAGATGGGACGCTTTGAAGACAGAAAGAGAGAGAGATTTTTGCGTATGCCCCACGGCACCGCCCCCGCCCCCAAACCTGCACACAGCACACGCTCCGTGAAAGCTTGTTGAATTGATAACAACAAATGTGTGGCTTCCACTCAGTGCTTGGCGCTCAGAGGCCCTCAGTAAATAACTCTTAACGTCTGATGTAACGTGTGGCCTCCACCAAGTTTGCACCGTTCTTGGGCGCGTGTGTTCTCTAGCGCCCTGGTGAGCGAGGACCACAGTCGGTCCCCGTTCTCAACGGGTTCGAAGTTTACCGCAGGAGGCGATGGCGATAACTCGGTCGCTTTTCCTAATTCACTGTGTACAAAGGTGGAAAAGGTGAGGCAAGATAGGTAATTCTCGGGCTCCGGGCAGGGTTGCGACAGGGCTGGATTCCGACGGCCCGGACAGACACGGGCATCTGACCTTCTCATTGGCTGCCGAGAACCCGCCCAGGCCGCCTACAGCCAATCAGAGGCGCAGGGGGAGGGGGCTGCGCGTCGGGAAGCTGACGCCAGCACAGTTCGAGAAGAATGTCGCGGTCCGCGGCGGGCCGCGGGGGGTGCGGGAAGGCCGGGCCCGCGCGAGCCGAGCCCTTCGGCCGCTGAGCCGCCGGCCATGGAGGACGAGCAGCCCGACAGCTTGGAGGGCTGGGTGCCGGTCCGCGAGGACCTCTTCGCCGTGCCCGAGCGGCACCAGCTGCGCTTCCTCGTGGCCTGGAACGACGCGGAGGGCAAGTTCGCGGTGACCTGTCACGACCGCACGGCGCAGCGGCGGCGGCGGCGCGAGGGGAGCCGGCCCGAGCCCGAGCCCGCCGCGTCCCCCCTAAGCTGGTCGGGCCTGCTGTCGGCCGCCGGGCTCCGCGGCGCGCACCGGCAGCTGGCGGCGCTGTGGCCGCCGCTGGAGCGCTGCTTCCCGCCGCTGCCGCCCGAGCTGGACGGGCGCGCCGGCGGGGCCTGGGGCCTGGGGCTCGGGCTGTGGGCGCTGGTGTGGCCGGCGCGCGCGGGCCCCGGCGACGCGGCGCTGCAGGAGCTGTGCGCGCGGCTGGAGCGCTACCTGGGCGAGGCGGCCACCGGCTGCGGCGGCGCGGCGGTGCGCGACGCGCTCTTCCCGGCGGAGGGCGGCGCGGCCGACTGCGAGAGTCCGCGCAACTTCCGGGAGCGGGCCCTGCGCGCGCGGTGGGCCGCGGCGGGCGCGCGGCTGTGCCAGGTACGCGCAGGCCTCCTCCCTCCGCGCTGGGTTAGGGGTCGCTGCAGGGGTGCGGCCGGCGTGGGGGTGGGGGCTGTCCCGGAGCCCGGCTGCGGGGAGCCAGCTGACGGTGGGCGGGGACCGGGCGGGGCGCGCGCAGGTGTGCAGGCGCGCGTCACCTGCAGGGGAGCAACGAGGCTCGGGGAGCGGGCGTACGCAGGCGGGTCGGGGTTCATCCCAGGTGGGGAGCTAGCCCCCGGCCCCGTTCTCTGAGATCGCTGGCGGAGTCGGCGGTCGTATTCGGGGAATACCGAAAGCGGAACTGGGAACGTCCCTTAGTACACGGGGGAGGCGACAACACGGACTGGATGTAACCACTTTCAGGTTCTGCGAAAGAGGGAACAGGAATACCAGAGACCTAGTGTTTTAGAAGATCAAGGGGCCTCTAGGAGAAAGGTGGTGAAAGTAACGCAGACTCGGTCAAATGGAAAGCGGGGGTGGGGGGGGTGTGTGAGCTTTATTTATCGATTTGGAATAGCAACAGGAGTGCTGTTTTAAGCTTGAAGGAGGTCATTTGGGAAACCGAAGAATTCATTCTTTGGCAAACTTACAGAACTTAAGGGGGGGGGGGGGGACACGAGTTCACCAAAGGGTTTAGGAGACAATGTGGCGTGTGTATTCACAATTTACTGTGGGTGGCCAAGATTTGGTGCTCCGACCCCCTGTCCGTTCTCATTATAGGCCATTCTTAATCTGGATGATTTTTCTGTGCCTTCTCTTGAATTTTACTTAATGTCTAATTTTGAGATTGAGTTGGGGGAGGGGGAGAGAGAGAGGGAGGGAGAGAGAGAGAGGGGGAATCCCAAGCAAGGCTCTGGGCTGGCAGCTCAAAGTCCAGTGGGGTGGGAGGCAAGGCTAAAACCCAGGAAAAGTGAGGTTGGGACCTGAGCAAAATCAAGAGCCTAAGGTTAGTTTAACCGACTGAGCGGCCCCTCTGTGCATTCTTTTGCAGAAGAGGGGTGTGAGAGGAGAATTCAGTCCCATTTCAAAATCTTAATTACGTCTTCTCAAGCTATATATAGAATGAACTTTTAAAATCAAAATGGTTGTATAAAAGGAGTTTGTTAGTGGTGTCAACTACTGAATGATTACAGTAATGATATTCTACCGTGGATATACCATGGCTTAATTTAACCATTCTTGTTTTATTGGGCATTTTGGTTGGAGGACAATAGCTTTTTAATATTTAATCGGTATTTAAATTTTTAAAGTTTAGGACATTGGGACGCCTGGATGGCTCAGTAGGTTGAGCTTCTGACTCTTGGTTTTGGCTCAGGTCATGATCTCATGGTTTCGTGAGTTCAAGACCTGAGTTGGGCTCTGCGCTGGCAGCACAGAGCCTGCTTGGGATTCTCTCTCTCTCTCTGACCCTCCCCCACTGGTGTCTCGGTCTCTCTCAAAAATAAATAAATAAACTTTAAAAAAAAAGTTAAACTTTAGGACATTAAGGTTTCTTTAGTTTTGTTATGAGCTTATAAATACTGTCCATACTGAGCTTTATTTACATTTTGTCTTCTAGGTTCTTCAGGAGCATGATAAAGCCCACACCATGGTGGCATTAATGAAAGTCTATCGAGAGGAAGATGAAGCTTACCAGGAATTAGTTACGGTGGCGACCATGTTCTTCCAGTATTTGCTGCAGCCGTTTAGGGATATGAGAGAAGTTGCAACCTTATGTAAGCTTGATATTTTGGTATGTTTTCTTTATATTTTTATATTATCAGATTTACTATTTGTCACATATTGTTTCTTTCATCACATTTAAGATTTCAGTCTGTGTTTGCACTTTGGGTTCACCCTTCTGTTTAGATGATAGTGGGGCTATATCAAGGTGTTATTTATTAGTGTTTATTTATTCTTGAGAGAGAGAGAGAGAGAGACAAAGACAGAGTGCTGCTGTGGGAGGGGCAGAGACAGAGACACAGAATCCAAAGCAGGCTCCAGGCTCTGAGCTGTCAGCACAGAGCCTGACGTGGGCCTCGAACCCACAGATTGCAAGATCATGACCTGAGCCAAAGTCAGATGCTTAACCAACTGAGCCACCCAGGTGCCCCACATTTATTTTATTTTTGAAACTAATCTGTACGCCCAGTGTGGGGCTTGAACTCATGACCCCGTGATCAAGAGTTGCATGCTCCACTGACTGAGCCAGCCACGTGCCCCTAAACAATTGTGTGTTAGAGAAACATAACTTGATAGCATGCCTCTCCAGAAAATGTTATTCTAGTAATGCACATTGAAAGTAGATTTTTCTTTTTCTTTATGCCCCAGAGTATCCTTTTGTCTTCCAGGTGGTTCCTAGCTTAGAGCCTTATTCATACTCAGTAAGGAATTGCTGAATGAATGAAATTGAATCAACTAAGTAGTGGTAATAAAAGTAGCTGAAATCATCCATGTGTCCAATTTCCTTTCAATTTCCTATGGCTCTACATTACTATTTTCTCTTACTGATACAGTTTTCCCTTCTTTTGTAGAAATCCTTGAATGAGGATGATCTGGGTCCTAAAAGGATAGTGGCCTTGCAGAAGGAAGCCAAAGAATGGAGCAGAAGGGCTGAAGAAGCTGTCGTCTCTATTCAGGACATCACAGTGAATTATTTTAAAGAAACAGTAAAAGCGTTAGCAGGTGACAATTTAAAATTCTAAGATGTGTGTCATTTTCATTTTGTTCAAAAAACATTTGAGTGCCTCTTGAACACCAGGCGCTGGGGATTCAGTGTAAGGAGAAGTATAAACAGATACTGCACAGTCTGGTGAGGGCAGAGAAGTCCTATTTATATATTCATTCAAACACATGGAGAATGGCAGTTAACAACTGGCCACATGAAGGAGAGAAGCACGAGGCTCTGAGAGCCACCGAGAGGAACGAGGCTCCTTCACTAGGTCAGTGAAGGCCTCTGGGAAATAGCCCTTGCCCTGATATCTGGAGGGTCAGTGGGAGCGGAGAGAGCATCACAGTGAGGGAAGAGTGTTCCAGGAAGAGGAAAGGGCACTCACAAAGGTGCTCTGGCTGGAGGGAGCTTGGCAAGTGTGAGGAACGTCGAGTCTCGGGGCTGGAGCAGAGATGAGCGGGGGAACATGGTGGGAAAAGAATGCGGCAGACGGCAGGGATGGGGGTGGGGGACAAGGACTTCTGTCTCATCTGTAAGTCGTTGATGATGGCTCCAGACAGGACACCGAGTGTCTCCCAGTTTAAGTTACATCCGTAAAGTGAAATGCCATGTAGCTATTAATCATGCTTCTCTAGATCTGTTTTTTGTGAATGGTGACACTTCCACTATCTATCAAGTGAAATAAATAAAATACAAAAAGGAATGATGATTTTGTGGGGTGTTTTTATCTTTTGGTTTTGGTTCAAACTGCCTGTCTAGCCGGACAGACATAGAAACGGTCTGGAAGTATATGCACCAAAATGTAAGAAATAATCACCTCTACTAGGTGAGATTCAGGATTTATTATTTTTCTCTTTTTTTAAAATGAAGTATCTAAAATTTTTATGTATGTTTTATTTTTGTGACGATAAAAGGTCATTAAAATAAAACAAATTTTCTTTTAAAAAGGATGTTTTGTAAGTGACGTGGGAGGCAGTAAACAAAGAATTAGCTCGGGATACATTTTTCTTCCTTTTGGTGAGTTGTAATTATGTTTTATTTTATTAATTCCAATCCGACAGGAATGCAGAAACAAATGGAACAGGATGAGAAGAGGTTTGGCCAAGCTGCCTGGGCCACGGCAGCTCCCAGGTTAGAAAAACTCAAGTTGATGTTGGCCCAAGAGACCCTGCAGCTCATGAGGGCCAAGGAGTTGTGTTTAAATCACAAAAGAGCCGAAATTCAGGGAAAGGTAAGACAAAGATAAATGAAACTGGTTTAAAAAAACATACTTTTAGGGGCGCCTGGGTGGCTCAGTGGGTCTGACTCTTGGTTTCGGCTCAGGTCATGATCTAGCAGTTTGTGGGTTCAATCTCCACGTCAGGCCCTCTGGTGACAGGGCAGAGCCTGCTTGGGATTCTCTCTTTCTCTCTCTCTCTGCCCCTCGCTCCTTTGCTCTGTCTCTCTCAAAAATAAATAAACTTAAAAAAAATCTAAAGTAACAGAAAAACACTTTTAGGTAGTGCCTTTCTTCCCAAACACGGTTAGAGCTTCCTTGCTGCACTCACTGCACATCTTCCACTGGCTGTGAATGCAGACCGCGGGAGGTTGGCAGGAAACTTCCTTTCGGTCAAGATGGTTTTTTTTGAAATATATTGTAGGGTGCTCCTGATAATAACACTGAGCTCAGCCCTGAAGTAGATGAGATACTTAAATCAATCAAGCAGTGTTTCAGCATGACTTGAGGGTAATAAAAAGGTACTTTATCCCAGGATCATAGCCACTTAAATTTCTTCCTCTAATGGTAGGAGTGTGAAGCAGGAGACGCTGCAAATGCCTCACGGTCATTTACTTTTCTCAAAAGCCTAAATATTTTCATATGTTTCAGGGGTAAGTTAAAATATTTGTAACAAACATCAAGTAAGGCATTTTTGTTTTATTAAATGGAAAAAGGTTTCCTCTCTGTTCGTTTTATATTTGGTATTAAGCAAAGAATAGAATATTGCTCAAATGCATCTAATGTTTGCTTTTAATGTGCTAGTTATTTTAACCTGCTCTTACTTTTTCCATGAAAACCAGATGGAAGATCTTCCAGAACAAGAAAAAAATACGGATGTTGTTGATGAATTAGAAATACAATATTATGAAGTCCAATTAGAACTGTATGAGGTTAAATTCGAGCTATTAAAATATGAAGAAATACTGCTTATTACACAGTTGGACTCAATTAAAAGGCTTATAAGAGGTAAGATTTATACTTAAATGGGTATGTTAAAATGTTTAAATCACGCCTTCAAGAAAATACCAAGACTGTGTTACCACTTCTTATAAGTTGTCTAAAACATCTACTGAAATTTCCTGAAGTTTCCTTTTAGCATTTTTGTTTTTCAGATGATAAATTCATCATTAAACACACAGCAAAACAAAGGAAACTGTTATCACCCCAGTTCCATCATCTATAGATCCTGACATAGCCTTGGTTATATGCTGATGTGTATAACTAAATATCAATTTCTAAACCAAAAGTATATACCCTGTAGAGTAGCCTCTTTTCATTTAATACCTAAAAACCATCTTTCCATTCGAGTAAGAAAAACATGAAAAATTTTAATGACTGCACAGCATTCATTATGTGTACGTACCGTAATTTCGTTTTTCACTCTTGCAAACAGTAGTGTAGTGGGGAGCCTTCTTCTACACGTCTTTGCATGTGAGAGAGAGTGTTTCTTTGGAATAAATTTCCAAAGATGGAATTGCTGGGTCAAGGACAGTGCAAATTTCACATCTTGACACGTACCTGCTTACACTGTAATAGTCCTTCAGTATACATTTTTTCCTGGCCTCTATTATTTTCTGACTTCTAAATTCCATACTATACAATGGCCTTGTAGGTTGAGGTTGTGCAGAAAGACGCTCCCCGCAGCAGATTATGAAAGCACCTGTTTCCCCATACTTAACAGCATTCTTTTCAATTCTTGCCTCCCTGATAGAAGAAAATGGCGTCTTGTAGTTTTCATTTCTTTAATTGTAAGTGTAGCAGGCATGGGGCGCCTGTGGCTCAGCCAGTTAAGCTTCCGACTTAGGCTCCGGCCATGATCTCACGGTTTGTGAGTTTGAGCTCCATGTCAGGCTCTGTGCTGACAGCTCAGAGCCTGGAGCCTGCTTTGGATTCTGTGTCTTCCCTCCTGTCTGCCTCCCCCCTGCTCATGCTCTGACTCTGTCTCTTAATAATAAATTTAAAAAAAAAGTATAGTAGGCACATTTTTGTATGTGTACTGGCTGTCTGTATTTCTTTCATTAACTGCCTATCCTTGGTCTTTGCCCATTTTTCTTGGAATGTTCCCTTTCCGTACTAAGGCTCTTACTCTAGTATCTGTCAAATGTTGCCAAAAACTTCTCCTTGTCATTTGCTTTCTCTTGCCTTGCAGAAATACTTAATTTTTATGAAGTCCTATCTGCTTTTGGTGAAGTCTTCCCGTGTTTGTTGTTATGCTTGGCAAAATGCTCCTCATCCCCAAATTATATCAATATTTTACTTATGTTTTCTTTTAAAAACTTTGCAGTAATTTCAGGTTATAAGCATTTTACATATTTAGGAAAAAATCCTACCGAAAGAGTTAATCCAGAAAGATGCACGCCAAATTGTTCATAATGTTTTCCTTTGGGAATGGGCTCCCCAAGGTTTGGGAAAGGAAGAAGAAAATTTCACTTTCTATTTTATTTAGTTCTGCAGAGCTAGGATTTGTCACAATTAGCGTGTGTTTTTAAAAGATATGTACGTAATCACGATTAAATGTCTTTAAGGCACCTTCATGAGACACTGCTGGCAGAATGTGGGTTTCCTTTCTGGAGGGCGATCGAGTGCTAGCTGCCAAGAGCCTTGACTGTTCATCTCTAAGGAAGTAATAAGAATGTACACAGAGACTTTTATGTTCAGATGTTCATCACGGTGAATTTGATAATAATGGAACTTGGAATATTTCCAACGATACAGAGTGCTTCAATGAGAGAACACTGTGCTGCCATTGAAGTTCTCTTTCCATCACATGGAAAATGTCCTCTTAGCACTGTTACTGGTGTGTGTGTGTGTGTGTGTGTGTGTGTGTGTGTGTGTGTGTGTGTCTACACCCCCGCCCACGGGTGCTAACAGCAGCTCTCCCTGGGTGGCGGGGTTACAAGTCTCCCGCACCTTCCCTTACACTGAAGGTGTCTTCGTGTGTTATTTTTTATACCAAACACGTTTTAAATGTCACCACTGTGTTTCTAGATAAAGAGGGGGAAGTTGTCTATTACGACCCATGTGAGAGTGCAGAGGAACTTGAGGCCGTGGCCTGTGTGGCGGGGCTGCCTGGCGACGAGGACCTGGAGGCGGCAGAGCTGAGGCGGCAGCACCAGCGCCTGGAGCGCAAGCGGGGCAGGATCTGCGCCCGGAGGGCCTGTCTCAGGAACAGACGGGTGGGCAGCCCAGCGGCTCTCCTCTCCCCACTCAAGGATTCCTCCACTCAAGATAAGGCTCTCGACCACACAGTGATTCATTTCTTGCGTGTTTATATAGATACCAGTGGCTGCAACTAAAGAAAATATATACATGTTTTTGAAAAGTATAATAAAATACTTTTTAAAAGTATACTTTTTAAAAGTATGATCCTTTTGAAAAGGATTCTGTGTCTTTTGGGATTTAAGCATTTACCATAATCTCTAGATTTTGATCGATCTGTTCAACAATTGTTTGTGGAATACCTGTTACATACACAGGTATTTTTAAAATCACAATAGGTAGAAGCTTCTCATAATCGGCTGGAGTAAATTCTAAAATTTGTTTCTAAAATTTATTGTAAACGTTGATTGTAGAATATTAGAAATAATATTCAGCTCATTTCAATCCTTGTATTTGGTGGTTTTGGGGTTTTTTTCTTAATTTTTAAAAACTCTGTGATATGGGGTGCCTGGGTGGCTCAGTCGGTTCAGCATCCGACCCTTGATTTCGGCTCAGGTCATGATCTCACCGTTTGGAGGTTTGGGCCCCGCATCAGGCTCTGCACTGATGGTGTTGAGTCTGTTTGGGATTCTCTGTCTCTGTCCCTCCCCGGTGCTCTCTCTCTCAAAAGAAACAAAAATAAAACTTAAAAAAACAAAAACAAAAACCACCAAAAACTTCCTTAATACATAAAAGGTGCACCTGAGTGGCTCAGTTGGTTGAGTGTCCGATCTTGATTTCGGCTCAGGTCATGAGCCCAGGGTTGTGGGATGGAGCCCTGAGTCGGGCTCTGTGCTGAGATGGAACCTGCTTCAGATTCTTCCTCTTTGTCCCCCTCCTGCTCACACTTTCTCTAAAATTAAAAAAAAGGAAAAAAAAAGGTAACACACCTTAAGAATGGTTAAGTTTAGTTAAAATACAGTTTTTAGTAGAATTTTTCAGGTGTTTGTAGGTTGCATATGGTCATGTAGTTATGACTGGAAATACTATTGTAATATGAGGAGCTGAGTTTAAAATAATCACATTGAAACAGATTCTTAGGACACGTGCCATTTAAGAACGGGGGACTGCCTGTGTGTCCTCTCATTTCCACTTGGAGGATTTGCTTTTTCATCTTTAGTGGCACTGAATCACAGCTGTGGTCCTATGAGTGGGTACCGTGGACTCCTGTAAGGCGCCCGTCAGCACATATCACAAGGCTAGCGGAGGCAGGATCCTGGAACCACAGAAACTCGTATTAACAAATGCCTTACGTGACAGCACAAATACAGTGCCTTCTTTTAAACTTCTTTGCTAGAGCCCACAGTAATATTAAAAACCATGTACGTGACTTGTATTATTCTCCTAGGATCAGTGCAAAGAGAATCATCGGCTCCGACTACAACTGGCTGCAGAAAGTATGAAACACTTTCATCAGCATCACAGTATCCAGATGGTAAGTGGCTGTAGAGAACATGGTTTATATTTGCATAATGTGACACACTGGCTTAGATCTCTAGAAACTGGGGCTCCACTGCCCCAGGGCTGGCAGGTGCCAGCCTTGATCCTGGGGAGACTGCAGTCCAGTCCTGCAGCCTGGGGAGGGGACATGGGGGTGAAACCCGGGGAGGGGGTAACGTTGCATCACACACCCTGTCTTTCTCAACACTTTTAGTTTGAGAAATTTACAAATACACGTTTGCTTAAATATAGAAAAGAGACAAGACAAGAGAAGAGGAGCAAAAGAAAAAAGAATGGATAAACCAGGAACGCAAGAAGACACTCCAGCGATTGAGAGCATTTAAAGAGGTAAGTTCTAGGGGCGCCTGGGTGGCCCAGTCAGTTGAGCGTCTGACTTTGGCTCAGGTCGTGATCTTGTAGTTCATGAGTTCGAGCCCCGCGTCGGGCTCTATGCTGACAATGCGGAGCCTGGATCCTGCTTCGGGTTCTTGTCTCCCTCTCTCTGCCCCTCCCCTGCTCAGCTTTGTCTCTCTCTCTGTCTCTCTCAAAAATAAACATTAAAAAATAAATAAAGGTGTAAGTTTTACAAATAATTACCCCTCACCTCCATTTTCTGGAGAAATGAAGACCGCCCATCCTAGGAGAAAAGTATAAAGTATTATGAACCGATAATTTGCAGCACAAAATGTTTCTCAAATGCCATCATTTTTAGTATAGAAGTAAAAAACAAGAATATTAAAATGTTAACATTTTTGACATTGCAAGACACCAGGGTTCTTGCTCTCTCCTCCTGACCCAGTGGTGCTGACTCTGCCCACCATGCTGTTGACCAGCCAGAAAAACTGAAGACAGTTACATTGCCCTCAACCTTCGCTTGCTTTTTCCTGACCTTATTAACATTCTGTAAAACGCAGGCAAGGAGGGGCACCTGGTGGCTCAGTCGGTTAAGCGCCCGACTTTGCTCATGATTTTGCGGTTTGTGAACTTAAGCCCCACGTCAGGCTCACTGCTGTCAGTGCAAAACCCGCTTCGGATCCTCTGTCCCTCTCCCTCTGCCCCTCCCCTGTGTGTACTCTCTCAAAAATAAACATTAACAAAAATTAAATGAAATGCAGCCAAGGAATCCCTGTGACCTGGTATAGTTAGGTACTCTGTTAAAAGTGTGTAAGTTTAAAAACAAGTAGCTACTCATTTAAAAATAACGTTAAACTAGCTGAATATAAAACATAAATCTGTTTGCATCACACAGATCCACGTTGGTAGCTGCCCCACAAGGGAAAACGTACCACTCCCAGACAGGACTCCGGGATAAGGTCTTGAAGGTGTGCTGTGCTACCAAGGAATGGGGCCCCTGGAGTGATAAATCATGACATGCTGACCTCAGCTTGTTTTCTGATGTGCTCATTAACCAGCGCCTAACTGCGTACCAGCCCGGTGCCAGACATTTCCCGTTCTTTCTCATTGAATTCTTAACCCTGCGGCCCGCGTGATGGCACAGCGTCGCTCGGGACTGTGTGCGGCCGCCTGTCTCCTAACTCTGGAGCCGCAGAGGCCTTCTCCTGCCTGGGCAGCACATCAGAATTGCTGATGCCTAGACCCCACCTCCGGAAGGAGGGAGGGTGAGCCGGAGGGATGCTGTGTGAAACCAGGTGAAGGTAGGGCGAATGGCGCAGGACAGCTGGTTGGTCAGCTCTCGCCCGAGGGCACTGGTTAATGGAGCCTGGATGGAGGACGGATCCAGGGGTGCAAGTTCGGCTCTTTAGCCCCGGAGCATCCGATCAGGATCAAATTTTCAAATCTGGAGGTGGGAGGGATAGACCGAAGGAAGGGAACAGAATCAGGCCACCTGCGCTTTCAATAGACTAGAAGGATGAATTTAAAAATCCAACACATTGACCTCACACTGGTGGTGGTCTGGAACGGAACCTGTCTCCGAGGTGCGCGAGCTGAGGGTTTTTTGGCCTTTGGAGGTGTAGATTTCTCCAGAGGGTGGCAGGATGGAGTGTGTGGGCTTCAAACGTAGGGGGAAGAACCTCGAGAATGGGGTTTCCTCCAGCCTCCTAGCAGTCACCTGTGAAGAAGTTCGAGAAAAGCCTGGGACTTTTTAAGATGTACGAACAGATGAGTCCTCTGTAGAATGAGGGGAGTCTGTTTACCAAGAAGTGCCCCCCTCAAAGGGACAAAGCCAATCTGAGCGCATTTGGAAGGGGGAAAGTAGGAGAGGGAGAAGACGGGAAGTGAATCGCTTGATATGTGACACTTGTTGAGCCCAGACAGGTTGGGCTGTTAGGAGGTAAAGGATTTAGTGTGTCTTGAGTGAGCCCTGGGGACACAGACTGCCCAGCACCACGAGGCAGAACTCGACAGGCCAGGGTCACAGCGACATGCCGGTGCCCGGATGCCGAGGAGGGGTCCTTGGGGCTTGGGGATGGCTGGATGACCTCCCGAGTCTGGCGCAGGGTTTCCAGGATTCTGATTCTCCCGGCATATGATGATGGAAAGGCACAGTATGGTGGCTGCATGACCAGCAGCCGCATCCGTGAGGTTTGGGGCTTATTGCCATCGCTCTTCTGTCGTGGAAAGACTTAGAAGAATGTGGAGGAGAGGGATGCCTGGGTGTCTCAATTGTTGATCGTCCGACTTTGGCTCAGGTCATGATCTCGTGATTCACGAGTTCGAGCCCCACATCGGGCTCTGTGCTGGCAGCTCAGAGCCTGGAGCCCGTTTTAGGATTCTGTGTCTCCCTCTCTTTCTCTGCCCCTGCCCCGCTCATGCTCTGTCTCTCTCAAAAATAAATCAACATTAAAAAATATTTTTTTTAATAAAAAAGAAAAATGTGGAGGAGAGAGAAATGCAGGCACACCTTGGAGACTGTGCAGGTTCTGTCCCAGACCACCACAATGAAGCGAGTCGAATGAATGGTTTCTCAGTGCATATAAAACTGTGTTTATACTACAGTGTATTAAGTGTGCAGTAATAGCATTAGGTCTACAAAAAAGTACATACCTTAATTTAAAAATACTTTGTTGCTAAAAAATGCCATCCGGTGAGCTTTTGGCAAGTTGTAACATCTCTGCCAGTGGAGGGTCTTGCCTCAATGTCGGTGGCTGCTGACTGATCAGGGCAGTGGCTGCAGAAGGCGGAGGTTGTGGCCATTTCTTAGAGTAAGACAACAGTGAAGTTTACTGCCTTATACAGGCACAGTTTGGGCGCCCCAGAAACAACTGTAATAGTAACAGCAAAGATCACTGCTCACAGATCATCACCGTAACGATGAAAAAGTTTGAAATATTGCAAGAATTGCCAAAATGTGACACAGAGACCCCAACTGAGCAAATGCTACTGGAAAAATAGCACTGACAGACTTGTTCGACGCAGGGTTGCCATGAGCCCACAATTGATTAAAAAAAAAAAAATGCAATTTTTGCAAAGCAAAATGAAGGGCAATATGGTGAGGTATGCTTGTACTCTATCATGAATTGCCCTTTTGGTGTATTACTACTAAATTTACATTAGTATTATCCCATTGTATACATGCTCTGCCGGTTTCTTTTTTCACTTAAATTACATGGAGATGTGTTCTTATTTACAGATAGATAGGTAGATCTAGTTCATTTTAATGGCTACATAGTATTAACGTTTTATGTGTTTTATTGGCTAGTCAGTGCCTACATTAGGGACCACCTTCCCACCACTCAGGATTCGTTTATAAGATTATGTTTTTCTTTTTTAACATTTTTTAATGTTTATTTTTGAGAGAGGGCGAGTTGGGGAGGGTCAGAAAGCAGGGGAGACAGAGGATCCAATGTAGGCTCTGTCCTGACAGCACAGATCCTGATACAGGGCTTGAACCCACGAACCACCAGATCACGACCTGAGCTGAAGTTGGGATACTTAACCGACTGAGCCGCCCAGGCACCCCTAAGGTTATGTTTTTACTTATCAAACTAATACTTGAGAGACCAGAATGTTTTATTTTTCTTCTTTTTTTTAATGTTTATGTTTTGTTTTATTTTTGAGAGAGAGAGAGAGCATGAGCAGGGGAGGGGCAGAGAGGGAGAGAGAATCCCAAGCAGGGTCTGTGCTATAAGTGCAGAGCCTGATGCGGGGCTCGAACTCATGAACCGTGAGATCATGACCTGAGCCAAAATCAAAAGTCCCCCGCTTAACCGACTGAGCCACCCAGGTGCCCTGAGACCAGAACATTTTTAAGTTCACATTTTTAAATTATAAAGTTTACTGTGAACCTAAAACTTAGAGAAAAGAAACATGTGATAACCATCACTTTGAGGTCCACTCCAGGGGAGTTTTTCAGACAGCTGTTTTACGTGGTTGTGAATTTAACACCGCGTCATCTGTATTCTTTTAGGATGTTTCACGACTTCGTACTATTTACGGTTTTTCGTTGCTGCCTACTATTTTAAATAAGTTCACCATAGTTTTCTGAAGTTAACTTCCTGTTGTTGCTCTTTCGAGTTTTATTGTTCATGCTAACACTAGGAGTGTTTTCACCTGCATGTACACTGGCCTTTCTCACAGAACAAGCGGTATCTATTAAGGGATGTGGATGCTTCCTCCGTAAGAACGGCCTTCGTAGGCAGGCTGGCCATCCAGGGTGACGAGGAGCCACTCTGTGAACGAGAGCATTTGCACCAAGCGTCACCCTTCGGATGGTTCCAGTCTGCGGCCGCTTTCTGACCCCGTGTTTCCTCCCCAGAGGCGCCCGGGCGGGTCTGCAGCCACGTCGCCGTGCTCGGGGGCTGCGGCCCTGCACCTGCCAGCTGGGCTCGCCCCGCAGACGGTTGCGTCCCCAGGGGAGACACCTGACGGCAGCGATGCGAAAACCCGCGAGGATCGGGACTGTTCTGGAAATACCGACCAGAGCTCTGTTCCAGCTGGTGACCAAACACGCTCCAAATCCAGTGAGGAACTGTCGCCACCGCCGCCTCCGCCGCCACCACCGCCACCGCCACCGCCGCCCCCGCCCCTCCCTGGTCCCTACGCAGATCACCAGAACTCGGCCCTGAGGACTCCGGGGACAGAGGAGCCGCTTCCCCTGCGGGGCGAACCGCCTGCCGTGAGAGCGCGCCACTGCGCAGCCGTAGCCGGTCCCCGAGGCCCAGGTAACCGCTGCTGCTCCCCCCACTCGGCGCTGGTGAGGGTGGGGGGCGGGGGAAGCAATCAGTCCCCCTCCCATCAGGCTTTGTCAGCGTTCTCTCCGCTCTTAAAACTCCCCAGTGCTCGCTGCCTTTAGTGTCACTCTCTGACTGCAAAGTCAGCACAGTCTGAGTTTCACAAATGCGAACTCGCCTCGAAGAAACCAGGTCTACACATTCCGTGGTCACGTGACTTGGGATCTCTTGCTGCATCACCCGTTTCAGGTTCTTAAGACTTCGGCCCCTGGAATTCTCCGTGTTCCTGTTGAGTCTGTGAGTCATTTACAGAATGAAATTGTCGCGGCTTAAGTAGAATATTGGTTGGCACTGACTGCAGAGGAATATTAGAATATTCCTGGCTGTTCCACAGACTGGTGGACTGAGAAACCTTACTTAGGGAGAGCTTTCTAAAATGAAGTGGTTAAAAAAAAAACAAAAAAACAGCCCACGTCTTGCCTTTGCAAGTACAGTACACTGAATACACGAATTTTCTGTTTAAGGAGGGCTGAAGCTCTGACTTGCAGCTCTCGTTTGGTCTGATCCACTGACTGTTGAAACTGGCTTAAATCTGCCCAGACTCAGAACCTACGGCTTCGGGGAGGGGGAGTGTTAGACAAACGTGTGCGCTTGTTACAAAGACTACGCCTGAGCGCCCCCACCTAGAACGCGCAAGATCTCTGCAGTAGGTGATGGGAATCGCGGGAAAAAAACGGTTCCAAACCGTGGTTCCGGTATTCTGGTTATTCGGAGTTCACGGGTCACTGTATCCAGAACCAGGTACCAATGAAAATGTCCACACTGTTAGGAGGAGACCCAGCTGGCCCATTTCCACAGGGTCTGCAACAACGTAGTGTAGCGAAAGCAAGAGCTCACATGCCTGGGCCTGGAGTTTGGATGTGAGCAGACCTCTGTGGGGGACTCATCCCGGTTCAGGGTTAACGCACACCGTGTTGGGAGGCCCTCGACACACACACACGTTGCCCCGTTTCACTGCAAAGAATAAAAAAGTGTGAGTACCCGAAATGACCAAGTGTGAGGCTTTGTCACTCCTGGAAGGGAGCTGTGATGAGAAGTCGTGGGTTCAAATCCAGGCTGAACTAGTATTTTGTTAGAGCACGGCCTCTCAATCCTGAACCAGAAACGACTTCCGTCTTGAAGCCTCACCCAGACACCTCTACATTAGTGACCACAGTCGCGCCCCCATCTCCAGCAGGTAGAGGTCAAAGATTTTACCCCCTCGGGGGTCTCAAGGTGCCTGAGGAGAAAATAGCCCCTCCTCACCCAGGCCTTGAAACTCTGATTGAATTTGTGTTTTGACAGCATTGTGCACCCTCAGGTAGAAGGCATACGTTCGCTCGGGTGCAGTTATCAGGTACCAGCAGAGATGCACCAGCATGGCCCCCATCAGGCTCACAGAGCCACTGACTAAAGTCTACTTCCAGCCTTTTCCTGTGTGCAGACCTCCCCCCGTCACCGCCACAGAATGAGTCACCGCTGACTAACCTCCAAGAGTGGCGAAGTCAGGGGGCGCCTGGGGGGCTCAGTCGGTTGAGCGTCCAACTTCAGCTCAGGTTGTGATCTCGTGGTCCAGGAGTTCAAGCCCCGCGTCGGGCTCCGTGCCGACAGCCAGGAGCCTGGAGCCTGCTTGGGATTCTGTGTGTGTGTCTCTCTCTGCCCCTCCCCTGCTCGTGCTCTGTCTCTGTCTCTGAAAAAATGAATACTCCTTAAAAAAATTTTTAAAAAGAGTGGTGAAATTAGAGAAATACAGCACGTCCACTGTAGGGAAGGAACACGGAGAAGATACAACTTACTGAAACTGTGTGCAGCTCTCGTGCTTACTGGATCAGGTTATCTGCACCCTAGGTTTTCACCCCTCTTCAGGATCACACAAAAAGACAACACCTGCATCTTGTAAAACAGCCACTGGGACGAAAGGTGTGTGTGACTGTGCCTGAGTTGCTGTGACTCTGAGGGAGTAGCGGGCAGCGAGTGGCCGGAGTGAAATATTCGCGATTAAGCCACCCTGTGTTCAAACAGGGAGGTAGCGGTTGACCTTTCTCGCAGGTGCTCAAAGCATTTGTTTCACGGAATGATTATTTGCTGAAACCGCGTTATTAACCTATGTGCGACGTAACCCATAACTGGTACAAAAACGCCCTGGCGCCCTGGGGAGAGAGAGTGTGGGTTCTGACGGTCCTTGCTCTGTCCGCTCAATTTCAGGATCTATGGACGAAGTGCTGGCCTCCTTAAGGAGCCGCAGGACCCCTCTGCAGAGAACGGAGGTGACTGCCTCGCCCCCTCCCCGCGCCTCGTTCAATGAGCAACTTCTGGCTGCCATAAGGCAGGGGGTCAAACTGAGGAAAGTTCACTCCGGCCTCGACCTGAGCCCCAGCAGCAAACCAACCAGTGACCTGGAGACAAGTATCAAGGCGGCACTCCAGAGAATCAAGAGAGTGTCTGCTGACTCGGAGGAGGAGGACGGTGACGAGCCGAGCCCCGGCAGCGAGTGGGACCGCTGAGCTCTCCTCCATGGCCAACGGCACCGCCCGAGCGCTTGAATGAGACGCAGGCCCAAGGTCTGTTCTTGTAAAGGCATGTGAACAGGTGGCCCGGCCACATAACAGCCCCAGAGACCAGTGGGGCTTCGTGTGATGTTGCGGCCTTTCTTGAATGTTGTGGCTCCTAAAATCAGGGCGGGACGTAGAGACGTGGGGACATGCACACACCAAACTGTTGGGATCTAAGAACCCACAGTATTAGCGGCGTAAGAGAAGAGTATTTGTTTTTCACCGAGGGTGATCTAGAATCATTCCCTTCTTCCAAAAAAAGGTGATGCTACTACGTTTAGCGGCGCTGTTGTGCTACTGACCGTGTCCTCCTGTCTGTGTGGAGCCGTGGCCTCCCCACATTTAAAGGCTTGAACGTGGGGGTGCCTGGGTGGCTCAGTCGGCTGAGCGTCCGACTCTTGGTTTCGGCTCAGGTCACGATCTCAAGGTCACGGGATCAAGCCCCGTGCCGGGCTCTGTGCTGACAGCACGGAGCCTGCTTGGGATCCTCCCCCTCTCTCTGCCCCTCCCCGGCTCACGTACTTGCACACTCTCTCATAAATAAACAAAACGAGATAAAGGCTCGAATGTGAAGATGGTTTTAGCAAGAATCAGAATGAACCGCTTAATTTCAGGAATTCTTTTAAATATTTTAAATGAAATATATTTTATGTATCCAGCACATATATAAACGTGTAATAAAGAACTATTTATAATGCATCAGTGTGATTCATGAGGAAATGGGACACTATCTGAACACAGCTGTCCCTGCCTGGCAGGGGGCAGGAGGGGGTCAAGTTTTTAACAAGATTTTAGATAAACATTTGCTTAAGCCAATACTAAGGATGAGGGAATAATGCTTCGCCTCAGGAACTAAAGTCTCATGTTGGAATCTTTCCTCCGCCTCACGTCGTGTTACAATCGGGAAGGGGAAGGGCAAACACAAGGCGGTCTGTCTGCTCATTTCTCAGACCGTCCAGGGCATCCGCACTAACCTCAAACCCTCGCCATGGCCACAGCAGTCCAGGGTTTCCACAGAACAATATGAATCGAACTTCTTTTGTTTCCAGAGAAAAGTGATTTACCAAAACCTGTCGTACTTGCGGTTTCTTCTTCACTAACGACACCCCAAGCGAGTCCGGCCCAAGGGGCTGCAGCCGGGAGGGATCCGGGACCTTCTTCCACGGCTACAGCCTGGACCTCCACGAGTGGCTGGAGACATTTCAGCGTGGCCGCCAGGTGGCTCACAGGTCTGTCACCCGTCCTTCCTTCCCCGAATCTAGAACTGTGAACACACGCATGTGCAGCCTCTGCAGCCGGATCTGCCTCAGCCCCGTCCCCACCACAGACAGGCCGGGCTCAGTCCCAGAACGTTTCTCGGGGAAGAATTTGACATTTATTTATTTTTTTAATTATTATTCTTTTACATTTATTTATTTCGGAGAGACAGAGAGAGACAGAGCACATGTGGGGAAGGGGCAGAGAGAGAGGGAGACACAGAATCTGAAGCCGGCCCCAGGCTCTGAGCTGTCAGCACAGACAGAGCCCGGCGCGGGGCTCGACCTCACAAACCGTAAGATCGTGACCTGAGCCCAAGTCGGACGCTCAACCGACTGAGCCACCCAGGCGCCCCAAGAATTTGATGTTTAAAAAAATGGCAAGGTCAGAGCTTGACTGGCCTTCCCTATGCTTACTTTGCAGATCAGTACTGTGGTAATTACTGTAATCTCAGTATTCTGAGATGCACTCGGGCTTGGATAGTTCTCAGCATTTGCTTTCTAAGGTCTGCCAAAGAGCCTTCGAAACAGGATCCTTTTCAGAAGAGAGTTCTGCCAATTAAAGCTCCTCACTCAACTGTCTTCTGTGCATCAAACCTTCTCCTTCTCCCGAACTCCCCCACCCCCCAACCCTCCCTTCTCCCCGTTCTTCCAGCCGAGCTGCTGAATGAAGCCCAGACTGGCCTCAGGAATTTCAGAACCGTAGAGGAGGACAAGCGTTAGCTCCCAGGGCCTAAGTCCCAAACTCCAACCCGTTCTCCTGAGTGCCCACCGTCACTCTCCCCCCCTCCCCAAGTAGAGTCCCTCCCAGCCCCCCAGCCCCTCTGGCGCTGGGCACCCAGTCCTCAGGGACCTCACCTCCATCCCCTGGGCAGCCCCTCCGCCACGGCGGGCTGCACTCCAGCACCAAGAGGCCAACCAAAGCCTAAGTGCTCGGCTGCCTCAACTCTGTGCCTCCACCTGCCGGCAAGGCCGCACCATCCTGCAGAGTCAGCCCCAGGAATCTTCCTGAGTCCTCCCTGCCCCCTCCCTCCCAGATGACAGGTCCGAGACACCAATCATGCTGCCTCTACATCCAGAGCCCCCACTACATGGGCAGCCCACCGAGGCCACATTTTCTACCCGGGACGGGCCCTCTGGCCAAAGCTGGTCCCAAGGTAGCCAGTCCATCCTGGTGACAAGCATCCTATGGCTTGTCCTGCAGCGAAACAGGAGCTGGGCCAGACTTACCTGTTCACGTGTTCATTCGCTTCCTCTCTGGAATTTGAGCAGGGACTCAAGCAGGTGGCAGCAGGTGCCAGAATCAAGAGGTTTTTGATTAAGGAGCACCCACCACGTGAAACCATGCAGTTGACTGAATGCATAGAGCAAAGGTTCTCAATTCTAAGGAAGCTCACGGGAGGAGTGTACCAACTGCTGCCGTAACCCCCACAAACCTGGAGACTCACAGACAGGGCATCTTACCGTTCTGTAAGTCCCAAGTCCGACGGGGGCCTCGCCAGGCTAACACCAGGGTGTCGGCGGGGTCGTGTTCCTTTCCGAAGGCTCTAGAGGGGAGGCTGTTTCCTGGCCTGCGTCACCTGCGTTCACGGGCTGTGGCCCCTTCGTTCCTCTTCGAAGTCGGCAGGACCTCATCTGAGTCTTTGGCCATCACGTCTCCTTCTGACCCCAGCCAGCAAAGGTCTCTGTTTTTAGGACCTCGTGGGATGGGACTGGGCCCACCCAGATAGTCCAAGAGAATCTCCCCATTCAAGGTTCATCTGCAAGGTCCCTTCTGCCACACAGTGACAGGTGGCAGGGACTGGGATGAGGCCGTCTTTGGGGAGCCAGTGTCTTGTCCAGCACAAGGAGCTTGCTGGAATGCACGCTGCCAGGCCCAGACTGCAAAGGTGCTCATCCAGGAGGTTCTTCTGGGATGGCCTGGACAGCCCAGGTAGCCCAGAAGCATGCGGTCTGCAAACCAGACGGCCAGCGCGCACAGGCTGTGGGGAGGGAGGCGTGCAGCAGGTGTAGTCATTGCGGGTTCCTTCCAAGCGGGGAGCCCTCGAGCCTGACGTCTCAGGGGTCTGAGGGTCTTCAGAGTGGCCTGGGCCCTTCGCTTCTAGACAAGCTGGCTGTGCTCTTGCCCCTGCTCTTGGCGACACAGACCCCCCATCGGCTGGGTTCCATTAGCACCGCAACACATGGTCTTCCCTCCAACAGGGGGAACACCTGTGGGAGGTCTGTGAGTCCCACCTTTGAGTTCGCGGGCTGGCTGCGGGAAGAGCGGGGTGGGCACAGGGAAGGTTCCAGGCAGCAGAGGAAGAACAGGAACAGCATAGTTAGGCGGGCCAGGTGCCCGGGGAGGCCCTGCAGATGTGGGGAGGTGGGGCAAGAACCGATGCCTCCAGCTTTGGGAAGAGGCCTCTGGACACCAGCCCACATGAGAAACCAGAGCATGAAGGAGCTCTGGGCCAAAGGAGACCAGCAGCAGGGCAGGGGTGAAGACGCTGGTTGGCCCGAGGGAGGAACCCAAGATCATGAGAGGGGCCGGGACGGAGGAGAGGATGGCGGTGCTGGAGGACGGCAGCTGATCTGTGCAGGGGCCGCGGGGACACAGGCCAGGTGCACAGCAGCGGCTGACGGAATCAACCATGGACGCCCTGAAACGCTGGGGGACAGTCTCGAGGGAAGATGGTCTGGGCCAGAGCCGTGGAGACCCCAACACTCCAGAGCGGGAGGAGGAGAGGAAGGAGGTAGAACAGTGAGAAGTTAAGACAGGATCGGGAGGGAAAACCTCAGAGTCATGGAGGAGTAAGTCAAGAGCAAGGCCAACCTGGCCAAACGCCCCGGAGAGAGAACACACAGGACCTGATGCGGCAGCGGGAGGCCCCTCCGGGAGGTGGCTCTGGTCACGGTCAGGGTCACGGGCTAACCCACAAGCTAACTGCCGGTGCCTGCAGACAGGCCGTCAAGCCAACAAGCAGGCGCCAGGAGCCACAGAGCCGCTTCCGCTCGGCAGCGCACTCCGTGCCAACACGTCTGGCCTGTCCTGCGGACCCTTCACGTTCAGCCACCCTCTACCTGAAACCCTGGCTGTCAAATAGGATGGCTGCAGACAGGGCCCAGGACAGCCTTGGGGAGACTTCTGCTGCACAGGAACGTCTGCGTAATTCTTGAACTCCCGAGCACGCAAGCATGTCACAGAGGGAGCAGGGTGCGTGGCAGAGTGGGGCAGGGGCAGGAACACTAGCTCCCCCCCCAATACCTTGAAAGATACACAAGCCCCCCCCACAACCTCTGAAGACTCAAACTGGAGAAAAGGGGGTCCCGGAATTGACCCAGGTCAAATTGCATGGGCTTGACAGAATGTGGACTCAAAACAGAAATTCATTAACTTGAATGAAGGGAAAAGAGAGAAGGTCTTACTAATTTCGCTCCTGAGCTGTGGGTTGAGATCCACACCTCCTACGTTTGTTTGGGAAAAGCTGGTTCTCTGCTTGACACAGACTTTGCCATGTGAGTAATCTGTTCAAACTGCTCTGGAAAAATCTTTTCTGACAGAATGAGTCTCTGAGATTAGCACACCCGCCCCCCCCGCCCCCCAAACGGCCAGGAACACAAGCGTCTCTACTCTCTGCTGCCCTCTGCTCCGAAGGCTAGCCCCGCAGAAGAAACGTGCCTCTTGGGTTGAGAACAGCTGTGCTATGGGCCCCATGGAGGCAAAATGTGACCCCCTGAAGGGAAGGTGTCTGCTAAGCATATCCAAGTATGCGTTTGCCCCAAACCGAGAATCGGAAACGTTGGCGTACTCAAAAGCTCTCATTCTGTTCCACCAAAAGCACATCGCCATCCTTGCTTTTGGCTCAGAAAGTGACCCCAGAGAACATAAACCTATCCTCGGGGAGATCAAGAGCTTCCAAAATACCTTCTTAAGACACAAAGGATTTTTGAAATCCTGAAAGATTTTTGTTGACTGAAAAACAGACACAAACATTTTACTGAACTATGTATTTCTACGTAAACAACTCCGTTACAACAAAATCAGGTAAAACTCACAAAGGTATAGAAGTCTTCAAAGGGAAAAATTTCCCCCTTAAATATAAAAAAGATAATTTGCCGAATAACATCTATACTGAAATACATAAAGCAAAAACCATTAGAAACAGAAGAAAAATAGAAATTCAACAGTAGTGGGAGACTCATTTTCCTTAGTCTTTAACGAATCAAGTAAGTAAAAATTAATGGTCCATGATATTATAAGTAATAAGGTCAAATTAACACATACAGACTGAATTTTGTTCCCTTCAGAGAACATACCTTCTTTTCCATTTTCCTAGGAATATTAAAATTGACAATTTGCTGGGTCCCAAGAAGATATCAGTAAAACTCCAAAATGCAGAAATTGTACAGGCCATCCCCTCTTTGACAGCAAAGCCGTTAAACTTGAAATTTGTAACAAATGTTAAAAACAACAACAGCAAATATAAAATTATCTGGAAATTAAAAAACATAATTTCAAATAACTCTCCGGTAAAAAATAAAGTCAAATCTGAAATTACAAATTATTTATACCTTAGAACACCCTGCCTAAAAATCTGAGGGATATGGATAAGGAAATATTCAGAAGAGAAGTCACAGCCTTACAACTGCCAGTACCTGTGTCCATTATTTAAACAAGAAAAAATTAAAATGGCATTCAATTTGAGAAGGTGAAAAAATAAAGGAAGTAACAAAAAATCATAAAATGGTGGAGTAAATTAGGATTTAAGTTCTTTGAAAAGACTGATGAAATAGAATAATCCTGGGAACATGCATACAAATAAAGGGAAAGAACAGACACCCAACGTCATGAATGAGAAAGAAGAATACAACAACTCCACACTGGCAAATAGGAAAATCTTAACAATCTTTATTTAGGAGTTAAATGGCCCAAAACTCACAGAATAGGAAGAAAGTTTGAAGAGACCAATGAGCCTGGAAAATACTGGAAAAAATGTCAAAGAATTATTTCCTAAAAAGGCACTAAACTTGGGACAGTTTTACACAGGTTATAAAAACTTCAAGGAGCAAAAAATCCTAAATATTATTTAAACTGTGTCCAGGGCATAAAAAAAAGAGAGCAAGAACTCTCCAAGTTCTTATTTGTTTGTTTTAAAGTAAGCTCTATGCCCAATGTGGGGCTCAAACTCACAACCCCGAGATCAAGTCACATGTCCTACCCACTGAGCCAGCCAGGCGCCATTTTGTTTGTTTTTAAAAGAAGTTAACATAAACTGTCAGTTAACAGTACCTGACAAAGGAGAAAAACAATTATACAACTATCCATCTTAACATATGAAAAATTCCAAGATATGAGCAAACCAAGTTTGGGATATTTTTCTTATTTTAAAGCTCTTATTCTTATTATACAAGTAATACACAAGACTTGTAGAAAAATCAGAAAATACAGATAAGAACACAGAGCAAAAATCTACCATAAACTAACCCATCATAAATAACCACTGTTAACACTGAGTGGAGATCTACATTAAAAGAGTAATATACCATGACTA
This sequence comes from Acinonyx jubatus, assembly GCF_027475565.1. NCBI lineage: Eukaryota > Metazoa > Chordata > Mammalia > Carnivora > Felidae > Acinonyx > Acinonyx jubatus. Next base: position 4,035,340 of record NC_069386.1, on the reverse strand, counting down.
ACCCAGGTTTTTCTAGAAATGCACAGAGGGCTCAACATCAGTAAGTCTATTGAAATGATTCATCTTAGGTCATGGTAAAAACCATTTCATCATCTCGACAGATGTGCAGAAAAGAAATTTAGTAAAATCCTAACATCCATCACTGATAAACCTTTCAGCAAACTAGAAAGAGAAGATATAACTTTATAATATATAAATTAAGAATATCTTACACTGAGTCAAATTTGTACTTTTATTTTAAAAAAATTGTTTTAAGTTTATTTTGAGAGAGAGAGAGAGTGTATATGCACGAGCAGGGGAGGGGCAGAGAGGGGAGAGAGAGAATCCCAAGCAGGCTCCACACTGTCAGCGCAGAGCCCCATCCCATGAAGAGTGAGATCATGACCTAAGCCAGAATCAAGAGTCAGATGCTTAACCTACTGAGCCACCCACGTGCCCCCTCAAATTTGTACTTTTAGACAAACACTAGAAGTATTCTTGCTAAGTATATGTATGTGTATGTGTGTGTGTGTGTGTGTGTGTGTGTGTGTGTGTATATATATATATAAAGATATATATATAAAGATATATATATAAAGATATATATATATATAAAGATATATATAAAGATATATATATATAAAGATATATATACACACACACATATACACATATACACACACATATATATATATGTGTATACATATATATATATATAAAGAAGAATGTAAAATGCCAGCACAATTAAATATTTGTTACTTAATGTTCTTTCAAGAGTGCTGGTCAATATGATAAGGAAGTGAAATAAGATAAAAATATGGAGGTGAAATTATCATCACCACCCACAACTATTATCTACCTGAGAAAGGCAAAAGAATTAACAACCAGAAAAAACATGAGAACAAAAGAAAACTCACTGATTGGCTAGTTAAAAAATAAACCACCAACTGCCACGTTAAATAAACCAATATACACACACGCTGCTCTCTGTGCACAGTTACGAATGAGGTAGATTGATACGGACTGACACAGGAAGACGCCTGAGATCTACAGCCAAATAAAAAAGACTCAAGTAGTTCAAGAGTTGTAGCATGTGGTCAAAATGAGAAAAAAGAGAAAAAGACTTTTAGAAAAAAAATGAGGCACATGCTGTAAATACGGCCTATCTTGGGGCAGAGAGATTTTCATTATGGGGGACTTTCAGTCTATGTTTTTTCCTAATGGGTACACTTTATACAACTCTCCTATAATACTTTAGATCAGAAAATCAATGGACCTAATTTTCATTTTTCTTAATGCTTTATATGAATAAGCAGTTGGAAAATATAATGAACAAGAGAGCTCATTTACAAGCACAAGCGCAGAAATTACCTACACTAGAAGAAATATACTGAGGAACATACGATTTCATAAATTTACTGAGGTCAGAGTTTAAATATTATAAAGATGTTAATTCTCGCTGAAGAATTGTAGGAGTAACCTATAAATTTTTACACGATCCAGTTTCTGATTCTTCAAAACATTACAAACGATAGCAAATTTCTTTTAGAAATAGTAATATACAAAAGGGACTTTTTTTTTGAAAAGGTTTAATTAATGGAGGCATTTACTCTAAATATGGGATGATCAAACAGTGTCGTACCAGTGCCAGAACGTGAACGGAAGTTCAGAAGCACACTGAACTGTATGTGAGGACTGGGGACAGAGTAAAAATGGAATTTCATATCTGTAGAGAAAGGACAGATTTCCCAGTTTAAGTAAAAAAATTCCAGATGGGTCATAGATTTAACCTTTTTTTTTTCATTTTATTTTTATTCCTTATTGATTAGCCTAGTTTACTCATTTTTACTTTTTTAAAACTCTAGTATAGTTAACATGGGAATGTTAATGAGAAAAGTGGCCAGAGGGGATGAATAGGTAAAGTACAAAAGTATATTGTCCAGTGAATATTTTTGCTAGGGAGGGTCACACTCTAATGAAAAAATGCATATCAAAACTAGCCACCAGCCCCCACAGTAACACCAGTGTTAAAGGGGGAGTAGGACATTCTCACACGTTGCTGGTAAGAGTCTAATTTGGTATTGTCTTTCTGGAAGGCAATTTGAGGCAATACATATTAAAAGTCCTAAAAATATGCGTACCGTGTTTTGTTAGTTAGCATAGGACGTGTTATGTCGCAGTAACAAATTAACCTTGAAACCCCAGGGGCACACACAACACCTAAGGTTTACTGTCTACCCACACCCCACGTCCATGCAGGTGGGTGGGTGTCTTGAGGGGAGCGGGGCCTCTTCCACAGTCACTCAAGGACCCAGGTGGACAGAGGCCCCATCGCCGGGATATCACCCCGTGCTGAGGCGAGGGGACAGAGGCTAGAGCATCCCACAGTCTCAGCCTGGGGGTCTCGCACGTCACTTCTGCTCACAATTCACTGGCCAGAATGTCACAGAACCCCGCGTGACTTTAAGGGGGCTGGAAAGTAGTCTCCCACATGCCCAGGAAGGACGGGAGGAGGCACAGGGCAGTACCGGGTGGACTGCCCGCCACGCCGTTAAGCTGGCAAGGCCAACTGTAGAAAATCATCCTAAGTAAATATTCTGAAAAGTTGACAAAGATGTTAGAATGAAGGATTTCATCAACTGTGACAGTAAAAAATCAGAAACCTAAGTAACCTAAGGGACAACCTCTATAGATATTAAAAATGATGGAATTACATCTTTAGTGATATAGAAATCGAGTCACAATACGGTGCCACAAGGGAAAAAAGCGAGTGCTAAGACAGTACGTATAACATAATTGTATTTCACGAAAAAAGTAATAAAACATATAAACGCACAGAAAAAAGTCTGAAAAGATATATATCAAAATGTTAACAGTGGTTATAATCAGATGGTCTGATAGGTGACTTTTTTTCTTTTCACTCATCTGTAGTTTCCTTTTTAAAAAAAAAAATGTATAGATTATTCATGTACCAAAAATGCATTTAAAAAAGGAAAAAAATCCAAACAAACCCTAGTACTCCTGGGAGAGCCCACTCGACCACTTCATACTAATGATTAAATTCTTACATTCGATGTAAGAAATGCCTAATGGCCTGCTACATCACGAGACATCGCTACGACTATTTCAAGTCAGGACCTGATACCGAAAGCGGGACAACGGCCTGACAACAGTGACACACGCCCCGCAGCTGTGTATCATCAGACCTGTCAACCACCTGCCAAAATGTACCAGTCTGGCCTCCACTGTGGTTTCTCTGGGCTCCGGCCAGGGGCACCAGGGGTCTGTGTGACTGGGGGGGGACCCCTCTTCACAAGGCTCTGCATCATCAGAGAGCTCAGGGCACTGTACAACCCGCCTCGAAACGGAAGACCCAGAAACTCATCTTCTCATAGATTCCAGAACACGGAGTATCACCACCAGGAGTATCAAAGGCTATTCTTTCTTAGGTGTACGTATTTTTCATTTAAAACCTTGTTCTTTGTTGTTTCTCCCATCTCTTTCCCCAACACACACACACACACATACACACACACTCCTAAGTTCACTAGAATGTTCCATCCAGCTGCCAAATTATTACCAAAGTCCCCCTCTTGCCTGGCTGGCATTTAAAGAGTAACAATCCTTGAGGCAGGTGTATGGAAAAGACACTTAAAGAACATACATTTCTGTACAGGATTCCCTCTCCATGATGCCACCCCACCACCCCCGGAATAGATAATGTTTTCTTTTGGAGGAAACCACGTACCCAGAATTAGGTTCCTCTTAAACCATGCATATCATTTAAAAATATGTACGGACATTGATTTACAAGCTTCTAGTTTAAATGGTCAGCACTTCAAAATCCAATGGTATTTCAAAGAAAGAATCGTAACTTTTAGAAGGACCGATGGCACAACAACCCACTTTCAGGGATCAGCAAAGAGCGGGGCTGGCTCTGTCTCACAGGGCAGCGTCTTTCGAAGGCCTACGCTAAGTCTGCCTTCCAAGGGTGCACCTGGCCACACATGAGGTCCCCGGTACGGTCCCTGCCGTGCCCCGCGGCTGGCTCTCGTCCCGCGTTGCCCCTGACTTCTACAGAAAAGCAGTCCTTTAAAACGGGCAGATGGCGAGGCTTCTGGGAGCACGCGACTTACACTCCGTCCTCCCTGAGTCCACATTTCCCATGGGGGACCTCCCAGCCAGAGCGCTACCTCTCGCTCTAACATCTCAGGGCTTCTCGCTTGCTGTGCACCCACTGCTCTGTCTCCACTAGAGCCATCAACAAAGAACTCGACGTGTTCGTGTTTCCTAGATCCGGCCTCTCAGAGCACGGACATCACTGTAACCAGGAGTGTCTCGGAATGACCCCGGCAAAGCCAGAGTCATTACCAAATGGACCTTACTGTCTATAATGAACGCAAATGTAATTCTAGTTCGCTCATTTATAAATGATCGCTTGCTGTGGACTCACGTTAAAATAATATGACCACAGTGTGGTCTCATCAGGACACAAGAGAATTTGTTTTCTTAGCGCCAAAAGGTCACCAAGGGAGAAGAGTGGCAAGACTCCCGAAAAGAGGCGGGACCGAGGTCTGGCAGAGTTGGATGCAGCGCCCCCTGGGGCTGATCGCTACCTGGGTGACAGGCGTGTCACTGTCTGCAAAGTGGGGAATGACCCTGAGAGACCCTCTCACCCACTTGAAGTCTAATGTGACAGCGTGCTGGACGGCGTGGGACTGACGCGCCACACACATTCCAGGTCTCACGTGGATGCTGGCTCGCTCTCCCTTCACGGCATGACCATACTGCCCCAACCTGTCACTAGGAAGACCTCTCCTCCCCTTGCCAACTGGGTCTCTACTCAGAAGGAAAATTATTTTTCAGGCCCATTACGATGACAGGGCTCCGTGCTGCACGTCCCCCGCTTTGGACCCCAGCTTTAACAGACGCAGACAAAAGCCAATCGGGTTTGGGCAGCCAGCCCTGGACGTGTCCGAATCAGGAGGCCTGATCTGGAAACGAAGGGCAGGCTGGCGATACGTGTCCCAGCAGCACGGCGGGTGAGCTGAGCTGCCCACGCTGGCTTTCCATGATGCCAAGCACAGGACATCAGTGGAGCTGACGCCCTCATAAGTGAGGACGTGTTACACCGGCTCAGGCAGAGACTGGGACGAACTGAGCAGGTCATTTTCATTATACGGAGCCCACACGCACAGTGCCAGGGGTGAGTGACCAGGCAGTGTCTTCATGGACCCTCCAGGTTGTTCCCAGGACTTTTTTTTTTTTTTTAAATAAAGTCGGTGAAGAAGCACTGAGATCTTCCGAGAAAAGCAGAAGGAGGGGCAAGGCTAGTGCTTCTGTACGGCTGTTGTATTTTCCCTGCTAAACTCAGCGCCCTCTGAGGAGCCCGTCCCGCTCTTAGCTCCTGGGCTGCAACGCATGAGGCCACTCGCGGGTCCTCACCTCTCACCTTCAGGGTCCTCACCCAACTCCCCAGGGATGGCTGGGCAGGGATCGTGGGCCCTGACCACGGAGGGACACAGCGGTCGTGGTGCAACTTCTGCCAACGTCTCCTACCAACAGCAAGATGCAATGCACAGGGGCTTCGGCAACTCTACCTCCCTGTGAACAGGTCACCCGAGCACACTCCCGTCAGTCAAGAGGGTCCCTTCCAGACCAGTAAGTGACCTAACACGCAGGAGTGCTGGGCATCGGAAGGCTCCGGGCTGAGGTCTCGGAATCCCGGCTGCTCCCAGGCAGCCCCAGGTCCAGTCTGCAGCCAGGTGGTCTGACCTGACCTGAGAAGAACCCCCTTTCAGCCACTGCTGGGCCAAACCACGGCCAGCCTGGCTTTCTGGTCTCCTGACCAGTAGGGAGCTGCTACCCACTGTCCTGTGCCATCCGGAGCTCTGGGGAGGGCAGGACGGCAGCACCCTACCTCCTGTCACCGAGAGGGCTGCCCACACTTGTCACTGCCCATGCGCCACGAGCCCGGCATGCTCAGGCAAAGCTGCCCCACTCGGCCTGCAGGCCCCCATCCCCCACTGCCCCAAGGTGCCTCGGTGCTCCAGATGACCGGCCTTCCCTCCTCCCAAATAAGACCTCTCTGCTCAGAGACAGTCTCGGTGGCAGGACTCACCATAGGGTGTGCGCGTGTGGGCGTGTGCGTGCGTGTGTGTGTCCCACTGCCTCCTCGGGCTGTTTTGTTGTTTATCCAGATTCACCAGGGGGTAGTTCTAGAAACTTTTTCTAGAAGGGGATGCTCTCTTGGTGGTTCTCAAAGCAGGCAGAGGGAGGCAAGGAGGCAGTAAGGCCTCCAACATCCCGAAAGGCATTTCGAAATGCCCGTAGCCAAGGCACGTGCAGGGCACCCAGATGTCCCTGGCCCTGCCGAGAAACTCTGTAAGAGAGAAGAGCTGAATGTCTCTGGTCCCTCCCTTAGCAGGAAGGGAGGCAGGCAGGGCTCCCCTGTTGCTAAGGTCACGGCTCAGCCAGGCTGAGCAGACTCTCCCTCGTGGGCTTGGGCGAGCTCTTTCCCCACACAGGGTCCTGGCCTACATCCCAAGCCTGGAGAAGAAGGGTGGTCCCAGTTCAAAAGGGCCCAGGGACAGAGCAAGCACCATGAATGGACCACTGGGGGGCCTCAGACCAGCTCCTGCTGCTTCCGTGGCCATCTGCCCTGCCCCAGGGCCACCCGAGCCCATCCAGAAGCTTGACCACACACAGTGAGTCAAATTCCTATCTGATACTCGCCCAGATCAGCAAAAGGAAGGATTGTTCAACAGGATCTAATGGACCCTGCTGGCAGGAGGCTGGGAAGGGGGGGGGGGGGGTCGATTAAAACACTAAGTTCTGTTTATCTGTTTAGTTAAACAAATATTTATTAAGCACCTTTGTGCCAGGCACTGTGCTAGGCGCCCTCACTGCACGCTGCCCCCACAGCACAGTCATCTGCTCAGAAGTTAAAACCCAGGAAAGGAACACTGTCGCAACCCTACGAACTGGGGGTGGGTGGAAGGGGGGCAGAGTGGGTGCAGGCAGTGCCTGTGAGCCCACCCCAGACTTGTTTGCTCTCTCTGGACAAGTCTCTACTAAGCGGCTGCTTTAAAGCATCTTGATTCTTACCGAGAGGGAAGGCATTACCCCCATGCCCCGTGCACGGGTGCCTGGTGGACGTTCAAACGCTCTGAACGTTCTTCCAAAAAAAGGAGGTGGAAAGCGTGTTCCTATTTGTAATAGAAAATCCTTTGCTCAGTTGGTATGGTCGCAACAGCCCTTAAGAAAGATACAAACATCCCTGCCCTGACTACGTAAACGTTTAAGGGAGACCTAGCGCGGGATTCCTGAGTCAGAACCTTCCAGATGTCCGCAGCCTCGCGAGGTCAGGGAGGCGAGAGGAGGCGTGTGTTCCGGAGGGGAGAGTGGACGGCACCACGGGTGTGGAGGCGCAACAAACCACACCTGCACTAACAGAGCGACGCACACGAGAGGACGCCCCAGCCCTCGGCCCACGGCCCCTAGCTGTCGGCCCCCAGCTTGGAGAGGCCGCGGCGGAAGTCGTGCAGACCGTCGATCTTCGCGTCCAGCACCTCCAGGAAGCTCTTGAGCTCCACCTTCAGGTGGCGCTGGCGGTACTTACTCTCCTCAATGTCCGTCTTGAGGGACCGCACCTTGCCCTCCAGGTTCTGATTGTCTCTCTCTGCCGCCTGAAGGAAGACACACCGGGGGACCGGTCACCGAGACCCCCTCCCTCTGGGGGGCCCGCATCCCTAACTAAGTCCCCCAGCACCCATGCCTGTGCCTGCTGACGTCAGCACAGAACTTGGGGCTCTCCGGTGCACCCCCTTTCCTGATGGTTCCCTGGCAGAGTGCGTGACCAACACCTGAGCTGATAAAGGGTGGCTCCACACAGGACGCAGAGCTTGGGTTCTGCCTGGGGGAGCCTGAGGCAAGAGGGCCTTCTCACAGAGTGCCCAGGAGAGGAAGCCCGCAGGCCTAGCACGAGGGGTTTTCCGCCCCAGTCCCAGAACGGTCAGTAGAGACCACATGCTAGTTCCATTCTGAGACAGAGAAGCAGGTCCAACGGGACAGTGACTTGTTTCCCCGGCTCTACGGAGAGGCTCCCGGGCCAGCCTCTGGCGCCCATGAGGAAGGTTGGAGCCGTGCCAGACTCAGGCACAGCGGTCTGGGCACCGGCATCAGGTGGTGTGACCAAGGGGGCAGTCGAGCTCCTAAGGGTCTGGTGGCTGCGAGTCCTTAAAGAAGGTGTAGTAAGCCTGTGCTCTTCACATCCAGTAAGAGCTTCATCTTATGGACGTGATCAGGAGTGTTCTGCTCACGTGTACAGGAACCACCGACTAATATGGGGGTCGTTCCTGAAGTGGGGGGACCCTTGGAGGTGAAAGGGGATGTGGAAACCCCTCTCTGTGGATTGGGAACCTGAGGCCAGTGCGGTGGGGGGGGGGGGTAGGGGAGGAATGGGTACCCAGGGTTAAGTCCAAGGTCACGGGCAAGGTGGGCTAGCACCGGGGTCTTACATCTCCGCCCTCCCTTCTGCCGGGCTCCTCACCGCCCAAAGACTCTGCAGAGACTTCTGTGGGTGGGAATCAGTCACTGCACGATGATTATTCACAAGACACCTTCGCAGAAGTGGAAAAACCAGAAGGCAAACACTGCTGAGTCTGCACCCTGGGGAGGGGTCACAGATGGCATCTGGCAGGCGGTTACCAACGGCTTTTCAGGACTAGAAAGTCACTGTTCTTTACCGCGGGAGGTGTGAAAAGGGGGAGCCTGGAGAAACGGGTAGCCCCCACGAACGCCTTCCAGTCGGAGCCAAGGCAGATGCGCCCTTCCTTACCTCTAACTTCTCAGAGACGTATTCGCACTCTGACATGAGCTGAGGTATGATTTCACTTTGTTTGCGGAGGTCATTCAACTCCTACGGGGGAGAGAGGTTTGAAAAAAAATCGTGAAAGCAAGTCAGATTAAAAAAAAAAAAAAAAAGCCCTCGTGAACGTCCACGACCCGTGTGCAGCCGACGGAGGCAGCCATGCTGAGTCCGTACCGTGTGCGTTAACGACAACGGGGATGAAGTTAACACGTAACGCGCGGCCGGGTGTGTTAGGTGTTGTTATCGCGTGAAGTCTGCACACCACCACAGAAAAGACAGGTGCTCTTACGATCCCCAACTTGCAGATGGGGAAACTGAGGCTGGGAGGTTTGGTACCTCAGCTGTCCTGCCAACCCCCCCACCCCCGCCCCGGGGCGAAAACAACTGCCTGATCGCAGATCACCCGTCACAGTTTCCGAGTGTTTCGTAAGCGTCCAGCCTGGCCTGGCGACACAGCTGGTGTGGGGGCTGCGCAGGGCAGGGTCGGCCCCGTGCTCTGAGCGTTTGTGCCTCGATGCAGCTCTGGGCGGTCCCCCTCGGATGCCCAGGCAGCTGCCAGGCAAGTCACGTGCTCCCCAGACACCTGCCGTGTCCCAGGCATGGACGGCCCCTCTGGCCCACTCACCGTCTCCTTCTCCCGCACTTTGGACTCCAACTGCTCGATCCTCTGCTTCAGCTGCGTGTTCCTCTCCTTCTCTCTGTTTATCTCGCTGCACTGCTCCTCCAGCTCGTCAATCTTTAACAAAGCAGGGATGCCACGTCACTTCGGTGGTGAAACAGAAGGTCACCACGGCTGTTTATGCTGTCTTTCCAAACAGAACCACAAACTAACCCCCTTTCACAGCTTTCCTCACGTCTACGAACCAACTCCGGGCGGCTGCCCTCCTTCACCCCCGGCAGAGCCCAGTCCCGTCACCAAACCTGGCTTCAGGACGAGCCGGGCTTCCGGTTCTCGCTCTCAGCCACGGGATAGGAACTTCAGGTTTGCTTGAAAGGATTCCTCACACGTATAGGGGCCGGATGTCCCATGAATCTATCTACTTCTCCCCATAATGATCGGTACATCGTTTAATCAGGTCCTGGATCATTCTGTTTCATCTCAAAGGTTTAAGCCAGCAGGGAAGAGAACCAATCAGCCGTGTGGGACAATGGCCACCAAATGGGACACAGGGACATTTCCAACATTTTAAATCAGGGTGACCTTTCCTTACCGGTGCACGGCAGGAAGGGCCTGGCCCGTGAGCCTCCTCCTGGAGACAGGAGACGTGCAGACTGAACTGGCGAGTCCCCAGAGTTCATTCTTCTCCCCTTCCTAGCCCTGACCCCCTCAGAAGGGACGCAAAGGCCTCACCACCTTGGCACTGCTGTGTGTCTGATGCTGAGTGCTTCCCAGCAGCCAGAGCGCACGTGCGCAGTAGGAACGCAACCCGCTGGTAACACAGAACCCCACACCGACGGGGTCCCGCAAACAAGCGGCAGGCCTCGAGGCAAAGGGCACTGGGCGGTCACCACGAGGGCACTTTCAGAGGTGGCCGGCACACCAGCTCTCGGGGTCTGAACCCCCAGCCACAGGAGCTGCTGGGGACCCCACTGACTTCTATCTTGCACCCTGGAGGTTCCCAATGCTTCTCGTTGAGGGGAGCGGACTCCTCCCGGGTTTGGGTCTGAGACTCAGACGCAAACAGAAACCAACTCCCTGCTTGGAAAGAGCAGCAAAGGGCCACGGACCCCTCTGGCAGGCCCCTCGGCCAGGCCTCGGGAGGGAACGCGGAGTCAGCACCTGGCCTGGCGCCCTGGCCGGCAGCACTTACGGCGCCGAAATGAAAAAGACAACACGAGGCAGGGCTCCGCGCCATCCGTACCAAAGGAAGGTGGGGAGACAGGGGGGCGGCTCTGCGGGTCCATCCAGGCTGGGCGGGCAGGGGGCCAACGGGGGGGCGCCAGCCTCCGTGCGATCCCCCCACCCTCCCCCGCCAGGTCCCGAACTTCACAAAGCAGCCCCCGACCACGGCCGCTGTCCCGGCGCCCACCTTGTTCCGGAGCCGATCGTTCTCCTCGCGGCACAGGGACAACTGGCGTTTCCACTGCTCCACGCTGGCGGCCGACTCCTGAAGCGCTGCCGTCAGCCGGGCGTTACTCTCCCGCAGGGTCTGCAGCTCCACCTCCCACTTCTTCACGTTGGCGGCGCTGCGGGGGCGCGGGAGGTGACGGCTGGCCGGCGTGTGCCCTCCGCCCCGCTCCACCCCACCTGCCGCCCCGGCAGTGCGGGGAAGACCCCCTCGCTCCCTCCTGAGCCCTGCGTCGTGTCCTGTCCCGTCCCTTCCTGAAGGAGTGTCATGACAGCCAGGCCCTTTCCAGCAACCCCGGACACCTGAGGACACCAGGTATGACAGACACCGGCTCCGGGCCATAGTAGGCCCCTGTGTCCCCTCCAAGCCCCAAGAGGACTCCAGAGCCAGAGACCAGAGGACACAGTGACCGTATGAGAGAGAGGGCCCAGACTGACCTGACGTCAGGGGCAGAGGACGACCACAGGTCTGCAGGACACCTCCATGTGACCAAAACAACCTCGTGTTTGCCCTTCATCCTCTGTGCTCCCTGAAGGAGCTTCAAAAAACAAACTTGGCGGGAGGGTGGTGCCTGCGTGGCTCAGTTAGTTGAGCATCTGACTGTGGCTCGGGTCATGATGTCGTGGTTCAACGAGTTCGGGCCCCACATCGGGCTCTGTGCTGACAGCTTGGAGCCTGGAGCCTGCTCCGGATTCTGTCTCCCTCTCTCTTTGCTGCTCCCCCACTTGAGCTCTGTCTCTCCCTCTCAAAAAGAAACATTAAAAAAAAAAAAAAAAAAACCAGAAGCAAACTGGAATCAGGTTCCCCTCAGGTACTGTTGGCTTTCATGTTCCTCTGTCTCCTGGTTTTGGAGCCCAGCGTGGGGTGTCGTGGGCACCCCGAGGGCTGAGCCGCACAGGACACACAGGGCAAGCCTGGGATTCTTCTCAATCCTGCCTGGCTGAACAACCAGACTTCTGTCTCTAAATGCTTTTTGACGGGGGGGGGGGGGGGGAGGAGATTGATTTATTTATTTATTTTCAGTAAGTAAATAGGGCTGTATCTCAATAATCTGGGTCACCTTTCATCCTAGTCTCAAGGATCTAGGAGCTTCACTGGAAAAGATAAGCTTTCAAACACCGCAGCAAAAAAAAAAAAAAAAAAAAAAAAAAAGATAAAATATAATCCGATTAATTTCAGAGGTAATGACGGAGCATGTAAGCTGATTTAGAGCAACGGTTTCATGCTCTCTTCCTGTAATTCACTTGTTCATTAAGTGGGGATTTAAAAACATTTATTTTTAGGGGTGAAACGTTTTCATCCAGGCAATGCTGTGTTAAAACCACGAAAGAGTGAAAAGCAGGTGGTATGATGGAAAAATTTACTAGCCGTGGGACCTCAGGCAAGGACTCACTTTTTACCACCTGGGACTAAGTTTCCTCATCTGTAAACTGGAGTTCATGTGACCCAGCTTTTCAATGGGGGCAAGTCTGAGGAGAGCACCTCCTCAGCCACAGGAAGGTTGGGGGAAGCTGGCCAAACCCCCCGCCGGGGGAACGGGATGATTCCCAAGGATAGCAGCTCTGAATATGCTCACAGGGTTAGATCAGCCCAGCCTTCCGGAAAAGGGCCATCTCAAGATACAAAAACATGCACATAGCCTGTGTAGTCATTACAAATTAAAGTCATGTTGATATTATTATGGGGATTGTGTTAAATAATTTATACATCAGTTTAGGGGAAATTGATCCTTCCTTTCTTTCTATCTATCTATCTATCTATCTATCTATCTATCTATCTATTATTTTTGAGAGAGACAGAGACAGAATGCAAGTGAGTTAGGGGCAGAGAAAGAGGGAGACACAGAAGCAGAAGCAGGCTCCAGGCTCTGAGCTGTTGGCACAGCGCCTGATGCGAGGCTCGAACTCACGAGCTGTGAGATCATGACCTGAGCTGAAGTCGGATGCTCAACCGACTGAGCCACCCAGGCACCCTGGAAATTGATTCTTTTTAAAATATCAAGGCTTCCTACTACTTTCCAACAGAAAATATATTTTTTAATTATTCATTTATAGTCCTCAAAATCATTTTAAAGCTTTCTTTACAGAGATACTGTATTTTCTGAAGTTTTTGTATTTTATGATTCTGGCTCGTGTAATTTATGGTTCTAGCTCCTATTGTTAAAGGAAATCTCTTCTTCAAATACATATTTTCTATGTGATGTTTGTATATAGAGAAGCTATTGATTTTTGTGAGATGTTACATAGTTTTTCATAGTTTGTTAGATTTTCACAGGTTTTTCTTGAGTGTTCAAGATGCAATCTTATATACAAGTAAATGATAAACTTGGGTCCTTAGAAAACAAAACGGGGGCATCTGGGTGGCTCAGTCGGTTGAGTGTCAGACTTCAGCTAAGGTCACGATCTCAAGGTTTGTGAGTTCTAGTCCCGCGCTGGGCTCTGTGCTGACAGCTCAGAGCCTGGAACCTGCTTCAAATTCTCTGTCTCCCTCTCCCTCTGTCCTCCCCCACTCGCTCTGTCTCTCCCAAAAATAAACAAACATTAAAAAAAAATTAAAGAGGGGAGCCTGGGTGGCTCAGTTGGTTGAGCCTCCGACTTTTGCTCAGGTCATTATTTCCTGCTTTGTGGGTTCAAGCCCCGAGTCGGGCTCTGTGCTGACAGCTCGGAACCTGGAGCCTACTTTGGATTCTGTGTCTCCCTCTCTGTCTCGCCCACTCACGCCCTGTCTCTTTCTCTTAAAACTAAGTAAACATTAAAAAAATGTAAAAAAAAAAAAAAAAAACCACATACAAGCACAGGCACACATCTCTGCCACACTCACACAAACCTCTTTCACGTTCTCTGTGCTCTCACCGTAAGCAGACACACACACACACACACACACACACACACTTGCACACTCACACACATGAACTGACACCAGTCTGGTCGGCCAGACGGAGAATAGCCACAGAGCCAGCTGGCCTTCCTTTGGCCCGGAGACAAGACCAGACACTCTGAGCAGGACCCCGTCTCCTCAGGAAACCCTGCGCAGCAGGAAAGGCTGCAGGGAGGCACTGAGCCGGGAGAAAATAGCGTCTGGATTTCAAACACCCTTACCTCTGCGTCAAAGCAATCTTCAGCTTGTCGTTCTCAGACTTCAGGTGCGTGTCAGCAGGACCCACGTGAGAGGCCTTTTCATCGTCCGTCCCATTGACGCTGGATGCCTGAGTAGAAGACGGGCTTTCACACCCAGATTCCTGGCCAAAGTGAATTCCCTTCACACATTACTGTTCACAGTAGCAGCAAATCGGGCATAACGAGAAAGCCGGTTAGTGAGCGGGGGAGAAGCAAGTCATGGGACCGGGATGCGGCAAAGACTAACACGTGGAAAGATATCAAAGAACAAAGGAAGGGGCGCCTGAGCGGCTCAGTGGGTCGAGCTGAGCATCCGACTCTTGATTTCGGCTCAGGTCATGATCTTGTGGCTTTGGGAGTTCAAGCCCTGTGTCGGGCTCTGTGCTGACAGTGCAGAGCCTACTTGAGATTCTCTCCCTCTCTCTCTCCCTCTTTCTGTCTACCCCTCCCCCACTTGCACTCTTTCTCTCTTGAAATAAATAAACATTTAAAAAAAAAAAAAAGAACAAAGGAAAAGGCCCAGAGGAGTCTCCTCGAAGCTCAGAAAGTCTGTGCACTTTACAGAGAAAGAGTCCACCCGGGGCCCTGACTCAGGATCACTTACTCAACTTTATACATAAACCTAACAAGCTTGGACACCGGGGCTCCCTTATTGAACACAGAAGCCACAGACGAAAACAGGGGGAGGGATTCACAACAAGGAACAAGAAAGAGGGAATGAGGAGAAAGTATTAGAAGCTGGAACTTAAAACCCCCTGGGGCCACAGAGACCAACACTCCTTAAACATGCAGGACTCAGATGTGGCTGTGGCCTCCACTGCTGTCAGCATTATTATGAATATGAATATTCTGAGCTGCTTTGTGTAACAAGTCATACCAACCGTGGGTGACATCTCATCTGGTCTAGGATAAGACCTTATTTAGCCTCCAATAAGCATAAAGGCAAAAGCAGGGACCCGAAAGGGAATGATGTGTACATCTGAATTTAAATTTCTGCTCTCTCTCTTAAAAAAAAAAAAAGAGTGCCATAAACAAAATTAAAATGCACACAAGAAATGTGGGAACATATCTGCTGCTGAACATTTGCATATATGAAAAACAAGATGTTAATACTTTTCTTGTGCTGGAAAACTCTCAGAGGCCTTGTCTTCTAGAGCCACGCGCTGACATATTTACAGATGAAATGATCTCTGGGATTTGCTTTAAAATTTAGGGGGAGAGGAGGGTCCGGGGTGGGGGGATGGATGAAACAACAGGTCATAAATTCTTAATCGTTAAAGCTGACCTATGCGTCCCACGGAGGTTCGTTTTACAATTCTGCCAAGCTGTGAACAGGTTCAAAAACGTCCACGTTAAAAAAATAAAATTCCTAGAAATCTATGCTAAAAGATTAACACTTTAATGTTTTTTTAAAAAAGGAAAAAAAGGGGCACCTGGATGGCTCAGTCGAGCGTCCAGCTCTGGATCTCGGCTCACGTCATGATCTCACAGTTTGTGAGTTAGAGCCCCGCATCGGGCTCGTCGCTCTCAGCAGATCATACCTGCTTGGGACTCTCTCCCCCTTCCCCTCTGCCCCTCCCCTGCTCATGCTCTCTCTCTCTCTCAAAATAAATAAATAAACTTAAAAAAAAAAGGAAAAAATACATAATTAACATTTACAGAAGAAGAAATGCATAGAATCAATAAACAAAAAATATTAATCTCACTGGTAAAGAAATACAAAATGAGAAAAGGCCAAGAGAATATATTTTTCTTCTGTCAAGTCAACAAAGCTTTGCTGGTGAGAGTGTGGGAGGAAAACTCGCTCTCAGTCACTGCTGGGGGTAGCGAGAAGCATCCATTTCTGTGGGCTAAGTCTGCAGTATTTATCAAAACCTTTTAAAATGTCCCTGCCTTTTAACCCAGTACTTCCAGTCCAAGAATTTATCTTGCAGAAATGATCAAACGCACAAAGATGTGCGAGGACGTTCATCACAGTGTCATTTGTATTCATGAAAAATCAGAAACCACACAGATGCCCCAAAGTAGAGGTTAATGGAGTAAGGTGTGATACAGACCAATACTAGAATGTTGTCTAGCCATTAAGATAGTTTTGAAAAGGGATATTTGAAAACACAGGGGAATGATGACGAAACATAAAGTAAAAAAGGCTAAAAAGAACAATATAAATATATACTAGATATTTAACACATATATTTGTGTGGTGCGGACTCTAGAGAATGGCAGTGTTTTGATTTCTATAATAAATACATACTGCTTTCACGGTCAGGATGAAACCCCCATTAAATGTTTAAAATCTTCAAATATTTGGAACACTGGGCCAAAGTGTTCATTCCCCAGGAGATTCAGGAAAGCAAGCAATTGTATGACTTCTAATAAAAATGAAAAGAAAAATGTACAGTGGTCTCTACATCTGGGGACACATCAAGAAGGATAAATAAAAACTAAACCTTAGAGACAAAAAAAAAAAAAACCAAACAAAAACAAAACCCTGATAGGTAATTAATACATACACATAATATAGCATCTGATGGGTATACATGATTTAAGGTTTAAAATACCTTTTGTGGGGGGGGGGGGGGAAACAAAGATTAAAATAAAACACTTATATAAAGAAATTCTGATATTAAAGTTTAAAGGTATAGCTATAATATGTGGTGTCCAGAAAAAGATTGTATATTAGAAACTCTAGATTGTGGACCATTTTGGGGGTCCAATTTCATTTCAGGGGTCCAATTTCATAGGTGCTCAGTGGTTACTTATGGTTATCAGTATATGAAATTAACAGGATCACTCGGATTACATTAAAGATTATTCAGAGTCAGGAAAGTTCTTGCCCACCTGAAGTCTAATACGCATTCATTTCCATAAATTCACACGGGGCATCTTTCATACGATGAGCCGGGACCGGTGCTGGGAAATCCCGGTCCTGAGGGTCAGTCACTGTGGTGGCCAAACCCGGGGCCCTCCGCTCTGCAGCACTGACTCACTTAGCACGCGCCTGCCTCGGGTCAGTAACGGGGAGGTTTCTCCTCTGTCTTCCTCGCTGGGCCCCTTCCCATAGCTGGGCAAACTTAACAAGGCTCTAGCTTTGCCCTCCTCTCCCCACGGCTTCTTGGAAAGGCCAAGCCTTCAGCTATTACTTCTTCGAGGCTGACGGTCAAGTCTAGAATGTCAGTCTTGACAGCTCAAGATGCCCAGTCCCCTGGTTCTCTTCCTACAGGCTGTCCTCAACATCCCTCCCTTCCTCCTCACCCCTGCAGCTGCGCCCTCGCCAATCCACCGACCGTCTGTGGCTCCCTGACTTCCTCCCCATGTGAGTACAACCCTCACATCAATTCCAGAGAAACAGTCAGGGAACACCTCCAACGTCTACCACAACAACCCAACAATAAGTAGACAACAAATAATAAACTGCTAGTCAAGAATTCCAGGTCTTTTGCAGGATCACCAAGTGCAGCTCCAATTCCTCTCACAGGGCACCTTGCTCCCAGCCAGGCAGACTCCCAGCTGTGTTGGCTGTTGCATCGTGCTTGTTCCGAACCCAGAATCCTGCCCCTGATGTCTCCTCTCCCTGTCTCTGTGCACATAACCTTACCACGAGATCAAGGCTTCCACCCACCATTATATACACCAAACTAGACCTCAGAAACTAGACATTTTTTAAATGTTTTTATTTATTGGGGGGGGAGGGGCAGAGAGAGAGGGAGACACAGAATCCGAAGCAGGCTCCAGGCCCTGAGCTGTCAGCCCAGAGCACAACATGGGGCTCGAACCCACGAACCGCAAGAGCATGACCTGAGCCGAAGTCAGACGCTCAACCGACTGAGGCACCCAGGCGCCCCAATCGTCACACTTTTAAGTAGACAGACAACTCAATTTCTGGCAAAGCCGTATCTCCTTTGCTAAACCAGAGCCGTTGGAATACCATCTCCCATCTGACTTTGTTAAAACAGAGAAGCAGAGACAAGGGTTCTCCGGCATCAGCCAAGTTTTCTCTCTTGTGGGCACGAGGTACCCACCGGTATTGTCACTGCACATCGTTCACGCAGACTCGCCCCCCAGCACTGAAGGGAAACACAGTGCTTTGCCTCTGGTATTTAAACACAAGGACAAAGAATGCCTCTTAGGGGCCAGAGGCATGCGGTAATTCTAACCTCATCTAGTGCTTTCCGTCAAAAATACATCAGCACATCTGGAAAACTCAAGACTCTCAGAGAAACACGTCCTCACACCTCAGTGCGAGCAGGCTAAGAGTGGAAAAAGCCTTCACAACGCCCCTAATGCTGGAAGTCCCTACTTCTCGTCACAAGTGACAAGGAACAAAGAGGCTCAATTACTGATCACACTCAGATTTATTTTGTGGACAAATCACTTACTTGGGAATGATTGCTCGAAGTCTCCGTTTTCTCCTGGGACTTGTCTCTGGCTAGTCTGGCGGCTTCTTTCACCTCCTGGAATTTCTCTGCAAACTGAACGTGAACAGGAGTTACTGAGGTTGTTCTCAACCTTACACACAGCTGGTCTCCAGGACCCACCTTCGGGACTTTGCACTCATTTCAAGTCAATAAAATCTGTATAAATTCAGAAGAATAATTTTATTCAAGACTAAAAAGAAATGATACAAGGAATGCCTCTTCCAGTAAACTCCCGGCCTAGGTCAGATCGGAATCATTTTCTAAGCTGCTGAAGCCAGTTTAATACTGAAGTATTGGGATACTTGGGTGGCTCAGTTGGTTAAGCATATATGACTTCGGCTCAGGTCATGATCTCGCAGTCTGTGGGTTCAAGCCCTGCGTCGGGCTATATATGACTTTGGCTCAGGTCATGATCTCGCGGTCTGTGGGTTCAAGCCCCGCATCGGGCTCCGTGTTGACAGCTCAGAGCCTGGAGCCTGCTTCCAATTCTACATCTTCCTCTCTGCCCCTCCCCTGCTCAGGCTCACGCACACTCTGCTCTCTCAAAAATAAATGTTAATACTGAAGTATTAAAAACAAACACCTCCAGTTAAAAGTAACTAATACAAATGCAAGAAAATAAAACGTAGCTGTACCACAGAAGGAGTCCATGAAAAACTTCACCTCTATCAAAAGACCTGAAAGGTCCAAGAACTTGTACGATATGATGGAAACGAAGAAGAAGATCCAGTGAGTTGGGGAGAAGGAACTGGTCTAGACTTTAAAACTTGAAGACGTAAAACAGCAAAATGCAAAAAACAGCAAAAGTCAACATGTAGCATATGATCGAATCCTGCCCTGAAGAGACCATCCGTGGAAGACTTACACGGAGGCAGATGAAGAAATGGGAACAGAGACTGGATTTAAATGACATCAAGGAATTACTCATTTTACTAGAAATGCCCGTGATGTCATGGTTAGGAGGGAAAATGTCATTATTTTTTTAGAGATAAATCCTAAAATGTCTGGATGTCTGCAACGTACTTCAGCAACAATAATATAGATGAAGGGGGCGCCTGGCTGGCTCAGTCGGTTAAGTGTCCAAATTCAGCTCAGGTCACGATCTCGCGGTCCGTGGGTTCAAGCCCTGCGTTGGGCTCTGTGCTAACAGCTCGGAGCCTGGAGCCTGCTTCAGATTCTGTGTCTCCCTCTCTCTGCCCCTCCCCTGCTCACGCTCTGTCTCTCTCTGTCTCAAAAATAAATAAACATTAAAAAAAATTTTTTTTAAATAGATGAAGAAATGTGGCAAAACAAGGGTTAAGTCTGGTGACGTGTATATGGTGTTTTTTATCCTATGCTCTCTACTTTTAAAAAATGTTTTAATATTTTCATAATAAATTTCTTACAATGCCAGAGCAATCAAATCAATCACTGGCTTATAGTCACTGACAAGGCAACTGATTTTAATTAGCAAATACATTGTTCAAGCAGAGAACGTTCTGTGATAAAGCTGGCATTACAAAGCAAAAGAGAGCTAAATGTGCTTGCTGCAAAACACAAAGAGCTAGCAAGTTGCAAGGCTGCGAGGAGGCTTTTGCTGAGAACATGTTAATTTCGGAGCACAGGCTACTCTGGGAGCATGTTTACAACGCAGGCAGCAGTGGCCCACTTGGGAAAACCTTGCCAGATGACAGACACTGTGAACAAAGCACCCTGGCCGAAGCAGGAAAGGACAGCCCTTCTGTGCTGGCCGATGTTGCTCCCGCAGGACCATAAATAAAGCCCAGCCACGGGGCTTCATATTTAACCATCCCAGAGCAATCAGAGGAAAATCACGTTACTTGTTTAAAACATGTGAGGTCCAGGGGCGCCTGGGTGGCTCAGCTGGTTAAGCATCCATCCGACTTCGGCTCAGGTCATGCATGATCTTACGGTTTGTGAGTTTGAGCCCCGCGTCGGGCTCTGTGCTGACACCTCAGAGCCTGGAGCCTGCTTGGGATTCTGTGTCTCCCTCTCTCTCTGCCCCTCCCCCGCTCATGCTCTGTCTCTCAAAAATAAACATTAAAAAAAGAAAAAAAAACCATGTGAGGTCCAGCCTGAGACACAGCCCTCCCCTCCCTGCTTCCTCTTAGGGGACTCTTAAAGTCAAAACATCATGCCAGAACTCCTTGATGGTAGGGTCCATGCCTTTCTCTTGGCACCTACCCAGCACCTGCAGAGAGCAGGCACAAATCAGTTTGTTCAGTGAATGAATGAACTCTGGGTTCCAGACTCACACACCCTCTGGCCACTTGAAAAACAAATCATGTCCACGGTGCTAGTGGAGCCTGAGAAAGGCACAGCTCTCTTCTGCTAGACCAATGAGCGGATACTCTGCGAGGAACTGCGGTGAGTGTCTGGGGGCATCCTGCCCCATCTGGCCGCCTCCTACGCTTACCCAACTAGGTGGGGCATCCCTCAGAATATGAGCGTTAGCCCAGAAGAGATTTTGTGTAGGCACCATAAAGACCTTTCAATCCTATTAAGATGTTAAAAGATTCAATTTTTTAATTTTTTTAGCAGTTATTTATTTTTGAGAGCGAGTGGGCATGAGTGGGGTAGGGGCAGAGAGTGAGGGAGACACAGACTCCGAAGCAGGCTCCAGGCTCTGAGCTGTCAGCACAGAGCCCAACGTGGGGCTCGAACCCATGAACCAGGAGATCATGACCTGAGCCACATGAAGTCGGACGCCTAAGGGACCGAGCCACCCAGGCACCCCTCAAAGATTCTACTTTCGAAACGCATCATTTTAAGTGCTTTTGTCCAGTATCCATTAAAAGTCAAATGTGATGTGAAGAAAACTGTTCCCAACAGACAGCCCTGCCGGGTCTCGCCCGTGCTGCACTCAGTAAGGAGGGGGACGCCTCTCTCTCTACAAGCAGGCCGATGTTCTGCCAGGCTACCAAACCAAATGGGCACTCTTTCTCACGGATCCTTTCTTGTCTCTGCCCCTTGTCTCACGGGAAGCTGTTTTTAAACTAGACTGGAAATGTCATTAGCCAGCGTCATGCTCATTCAGTCAAAAACACATGGTCCAAGCAGCACTCAGCCCTTCGGTGAAGAGGTACCCCTCCCCTCCCCCCCCTCCCCCCGGCCACCATGTGTGAGCTGGGCCCTGCAGGAAGCTGGGCGCTGAGGCATGTATACTCATATACTCAGATATACTCATATAGTCATATACTCAGATATACTCAGATATACTCATATACTCAGATATACTCATATACTCAGGTATACTCATATACTCATATATTCAGATATACTCATACACTCATATACTCAGATATACTCATATACTCAGATATACTCAGATAGCTGGTGCAGCTACCAGAAACCACTCTGCCTCCCAGGAGGCCAAGAGCTGAGTAACAGAAGTCAGTGGCAACCAAGTCAGTATACAAAGTTCTTCCAGGCTTTGACAGAACAAGTCACTTCTGGATGAGTTCGGGGCCTCCATTCGCTCTGTCTCTAACATCCCTAACTGGTGAAGGCCTTAGCTCTGCTCTTGGAGACTCTCAGCCTAAGGCGCAAACCTTCCATTCCAGTGGCGGCTTCTTTCTTTGTCCCCTGACACTCATCATGGCGGCCCCTCAGTGGTCCCACAGTCGCTGCCTTGGGTAGGCGTACTTACCCCCCACTTCCCCTGGGCCCTGAGCACAACCACATCTACATGTGAAGGAGTGGAATGGCTTCTTAACACACGTTCTCTCTTTTGGTTCTTCCCCACCATTCTGTTCGACGGGATAGCTCTACAGTGTTCCGATGAGAAAATGCAGCCTTAGGGAGGCTGGTTAAAGCCCGGGGTCACACGGCTAGTTATGATAAACCTGAACTTGGACGCAGATCTGTCTTCCACACACCCAGTTACCTTCCTGTGCCAACAAGAATGCCAAGAGTCTTGCCCAAGGCAGTTGCTGAATACTTAACTGATTAGGTTTTCCACTTGCAGAGAGAAGCTCCATTACCTTAAGATGTAAAACACGGTTGTACACACTCCCTCTTTAAAAGACAATTACTGGGGTGCCTGAGTGGCTCAGTCGGTTGACCATCTGACTTCGGCTCAGGTCAGGATCTCGTGGTTCGTGAGTTCAAGCCCCGTGTCGGGCTCTGTGCTGACAGCTCGGAGCCTGGAGCCTGCTTCAGGTTCTGTGTCTCCCTCTCTCTCTGCCCCTCCCCTGCCCACACACTGTCTCTCTCTCAAAAATAAATAAACATTAAAAAAAAAAAGCCTTTAAAAAATTACTTCTAAAAGCTTCAACTCAAAACAGGCCACGGGGACCTTTAAGGCAAAGACGAGGCTTGAGGCACAGAGTGTCAGATATGGAGTGGGGAGCCCCTGGCCAGTCCCGATTTTACAGCTCTCCTCCGCTACACTGATGGGCGGCTCTCCTTCTCAGTTATAAAAGGGAGAGCACGAACACATACACCAAAACACACAACCTCAAAGGGACTGCGGGATGAGGGTGCCGTTATAAATAACAACAGCCAGGGGCGCCTGGGGGGGGCTCAGTCGGTTGAGCGTCCAACTTCAGCTCAGGTCATGATCTCGAGGTTCATGAGTTCGAGCCCCTTCTTGGGCTCTGTGCTGACAGCTCAGAGCCTGGAACCTGCTTGAGATTCTGTGTCTCCTTCTCTCTCTGCCCCTCCCCCACTTGTACTCTGTCTCTCTCTCTCAAAAGTAAATAAACATTAAAAAAATTTTTTAAAAATAGTAACAGCCTAGAACATCTCAGAAAAAGAAAAAGAAGGACACCTATTCTTGGCTTCACAGGGATAAGAGGAGAGCAGCTGGAATGTCTCATCTGGCTGTGCACTCCCAGCGACCCTTAGGTGCTCAGTATCCACATGGGGACACATGGGTTTCGTAACCGCCAAGGTCACCCTGAGACTGAACACAGGCCATCTGACACCAGCACTGGACACTACAGTGTCCTAAGACTTACCTGCTTAACTGCTAGCTTGGGTGAGCTGCTCAGTTCCAACCCTCATCAGCCTTTCAAATGCAGGGAAATGAGCCACTCTGAACCTCAGTTTCCTCATCTACAAAATGTGGGCAATAACACTACCTCCACGGATCACTGGAGAAAAAGGACAGGGCTTTGCTGGGCATGTGACAGGGGTTCAAACAGGGAACTGTGGCATCTCTGGCCTCGATCTGACTAGTTTCTTCAAGTAAAATAAAAGTGAGAGCCTTGAAACCATGAACATTAGTAAAAGAGTGCCAAAACAGGGTGAATTCATTCATTCAGAACTAGGAAGTGGTGATCTCTATGTACTTAGGACTGTGCCGGGGACACTGAAATACCTAAGATTTGGTTTCTGTCCTCAGAGAAACTCTGAGTTTTTGGAGGATTTTGTTTGACATTCAAATGGGTGAGAATAAAAAAGGAAATTTCACAAAGTAAGCCTAAAATGCAACCAAGTAGGATAAGCCCTATAGGATCAATTTGGAACAAATAATCATTGTAGGGGCGGTGCCTGGGTGGCTCAGTTGGTTAGGCGTCTGACTTCAGCTCAGGTCATGATCTTGCGGCTCGTGGGTTTGAGCCCCATATCGGGTTCTGTGCTGACTGATAGCTCAGAGCCTGGAGCCTGCTTCAGATTCTGTGTCTCCCTCTCTGTCTGCCTCTCCCCTGCTCACACTCTGTGTGTGTCTCTCTCTCTCTCTAAATAAATAAATAAACAAACGTTAAATTTAAAAAAAATTTAATAAATCATCTTAAAAGATGTGTTATCAGTAGCCGCGTGAGGGAAACAGGCCCTACCTCTTATATAAACATCATCTTGTGACAAACGAGGAATCGATACACTGATAGGGAAGGTTACCCCACAGAGATGGAGTGCACAACGTTAGTAAACAGGGGAAATGAATTTAAACCTTTACTACAAACAAGTGGCATGATACATGATCAGTGAGGTAACGGGGTCGGGATATTTTTTAAAAATCTGGATGCAAACAGAATTGAACGTTCACCAAACTTCTGCTTGAGGGGTAAGAAGGTAATGTTCTCAACTTGGAAGAAATACAAGAGAATCACAGAAGAGACAGATTTGTCTAAAAAAACAGGTGAAAGCTTTGCAGCAGAAAAGGGGAAGAAAAACTAAATCAGAAGGGAAACAAATGCCTGGGGGGGAATATCCGTTGCTAGGCTGGTATCACAGAGAAGGGCCCATTATCTTTAGTAGAGGAAGTTCGTACACACTGAAAAGGAAAACGTGAAAACCCCAATAGATAAACAGCAAAATGCACAAATATAAAACACAGTAAGTAAGCAATTGATAAAAACAATTGTTCAGTCCCACTGGAAATGCAAATCAAAATAATGAGGTACTATTCTTTGCTTGCTAAATCAGCAAACAGTAAATACAGTTACAATACCCAGGGCGGGCAAGACATTTCCAGATCATCAGTGAAAACAGCGTTCATACCCCTTGATCTAAGTGATATCACTTCAGGGAAACTATTCTGTGAAAATAATTGAGAACGTGAAAAAAAAAAAAAAGGCCTCAATACAATAATGGAAACTTAAAAGCAACCAAGGAGCCAGGGGATTGTCCACCGGTGAAAAATCTTATCTCCAAGGCTTAAGTTTTCTAACATTCCCCCTTACTATAAAAAAGAACACACAGGGCGCCTGGGTGGCTCAGTCGGTTGAGCATCCAACTTCGGCTCAACTCATGATCTCACGGTTCATGAGTTCGCGCCCCGTGTCGGGCTCTGCGCTGACAGCTCAGAGGCTGGAGCCTCCTTCGGATTCTGTGTCTCCCTCTCTCTCCCCCTCCCCCGCTCACGCTCGATCTCTCCCTAAGATAAACATTTTAAAAAAAAAAAGCACAAGCTTCTGAATGTAGAAAGTACAGTTTAGAAAAAAATATTCTTCAAACCCTATGGTCCCACCACCACATAAACTTCCAATATTTTCCTATCTCTATGTATGCATCCATTACACACATTTATCTTTGAAACAGAATGATATGGTACACCTCGTTTTATAGCCACTTATGAAATTAACAGGACATTAATATTCCCATGCAATTATATGCTTTTCTATTACCGCATGTGAATTGCTATGCAGTATCTTGCCCTGAAGGATATACTGGAATGTATTTCACCTAATTTCTTACTGTTGGACATTTGGCTGGTGTCTTGGTTTTTTGCTTTTGCCGTTATAAATGATATTTCAAGTCAAATTCTTAAAGCTCAATCTCTGTACTCAGTTATAATTATTTCCTTAGAATAAAAGCCAGTTAATGAAACCAGTGGATCAAAGGATATTCCAAGCATAAAGCTTTCTAAAATGTATGCCAAATTCTCACGTCTTTACTTGTTAGGATAATTTTCTGCAGTTTTTAAAATTTTTTTTAATGTTTTTTATTTATTTTTGACAGAGAGAGAGAGAGAGACAGAGACAGAGACAGAGCATGAATGGGGGAGGGGCAGAGAGAGAGGGAGACACAGAATCCGAAGCAGGCTCCAGGCTCTGAGCTGTCAGCATAGAGCCCAACGCGGGGCTCAAACCCACGAACCATGAGATCATGACCTGAGCCGAAGTTGGATGCTTAACCAACTGAGCCACCCAGGAGCCCCTTAAAATTAAAACAAATTTTTAGTGTTTATTTATTTTTGAGAGAGAGGGAGACAGAGCACAAGTGGAAGAGGGGCAGAGAGAGAGAGGGAGACACAGAATCCAAAGCAGGCTCCAGGCTCCAAGCTGTCAGCACAGAGCCCGATGCGGGGCTCAAACTCATGAGCCGTCTTGTAAGATCATGACCTGAGCCGAAATCGGACGCTCAACCAACTGAGCCACCCAGGTGCTTCATCATTTTCTGCAGTTTTTAAACTTGCAGTAATCGTTTTTTAAAAGTTAAAATCATCATCTTTTTCATCATTATCCTGCTAGAAAATGAAAGACTATTATCTTATTTGTGGCTTTTTTGTTTTTTCGGCCTTGGCCAGTGAAGACTCTGTGACAGACACTATTTGCTCCATTCAAAATCCATTTCTTGTTTTCTCTTGGCTTAACAAAATCTCAAATTTGACTGGAGCAGGAAATTTCCAAGGTGAGAGAGAATGAGAACCACTCCGAGCTGGCCATAGTGACCTACTTCTTCTTCTTTTTTTTTTCCCCCTGTGGGAAGGTGGCCCAGGGACTGACAGTTGGACCCAAGGAGAAGTCTGCCAAAGGACCTCACAGGGAAGTTCCTGTAGCACCACCTTCTACCTTCCCCTCTTATGATGAATGCAGATGTGATGGATAGAGCTTGAGAAGCCGTCTTAGCACCATGAGGAAAATGCCAATAAAAGAAACAAACATGCAGAGCTCTCACACCCAATATCGTGGGGCCACTGCATCCTACTGGCAACTGCCTGCCTTAGGACTTCTCTTCTGTGTGTAAAAAAGAACTCTATTTGTTTCAGCCTTGTGACTAGTTCCCTGTTACTTGCAGCCAAAGGCATTCTCACCAAAACATCAAAAGAATGAATGACTACTATCTCCTACTTTAAAACAACTGCCCTCAAATCAGAAAGGTGGCAGACAGAGCAATGTTCTTACAACTACACAGACTTAAGTGAACATAAGGATACAAATATGAATTACAGATGAAATAATTAAAATGGGTCAAGAGCAAATGTTGTGTGTGTGTGTGTGTGTGTGTGTGTGTGTGTGTGTGTGTGTGTGTCAGGGTTCAGACGAATCAATCGCAGGGCACAAGCAACCCCACCCTGGGTCACCGCCTTCGTGGCAGGAAGTGCTTCCTTCTGTCTGGGATAAATGACACCAAACTCAGAGCCAAACTCAGAACAGTGACATCTAAGGTCAGATACCAGAAAGAATCTAAACTTTAGCAAGTGGCTCACTTTTACATTTGGGTTTCCTTCCTTTTTGTCTCTTTTCCGAAGCTCCTTCTTTTACCAGAATGTGCAAATCCCTTCTAACGTTCAGTAGGCCGCTATCACGTCCCCTCGGGTGGGTGGACAGCCGAGTCCCAGCTTACCTCTGGGACTACACAGCTGCTATTATTTTTGGAAAGCCTGTCTAAAGAGCAGAAAGTGTCCCTGTAGGACTTTTGGGACCGTGGTGTAAAGTGGTCCTTATAATGGGAACAGTGGAGACCAAGGTTTCTATTTTCCTTCCGGGGGGTAGAGAGAGACGTGCGTAGAAAGTGTTCTCAAATGAAAATAGCTGCGCTGCTGTTCCTTTTTCTAGCCTAGTTATAGGGTTTGATTACAGATTCCTGTCTCAGGACTGTGGGTGGTTGCTCTGTGGAGTCAGAAATACTCGGCCACAGCTGTCCCCTCAGGTCCAAGTTCCTTTCTGCTAGCTAATTGCCACTTGTCGAGACCTCCAGCCGCACTTCATGGTAATTTATCCGTGTGTGGTTAATCGTTCCCTTCACAGGGAAGGGGAAAAGTTGGCTTGAAACATTCTGAACAAAGGAGACATCCGAGGGCTTCTCTGATAAGCCTCTGTGACAAGGGCAGGTCACAGTCACCGAGCCGAGACTCCGCTGCCAGAACAGACCAAGTGACTCGGGAAGACCAGACACTCCTCCTTAATGACAGGACGTTTTCTTCTGCCTGGGAAGGATGCAAAGCGGCCGAGCGTGGAGGTAGGCATGGCTTGAGGTCCCCCCAGGTCTCGGCGGACAAAGAAGTGAACTTTCACAACTTGTTCTGATTTTTGAGTTCCCCCTTCCTTCGATTCTTTCCGTTAAACTCTCTCCTGTTTATCCTTCCTAGCAACTCTGATTCCTCCAAAGATTGAAGAAGTTGTTCCAGGCAGCTGAGAGGGATTCTGCCTGGGCTTCCAGAAGGCCTGGAGCCTCGGGCGGAGTCAGGGACACACGGCCTCACGGCCCCGCCAACGCCCTGCCTCCCACAGGAGCCTCCCCGTATCGCTGTGTCCCCAGGGGTCTGAGGACCCCAGCGGGTGTGGGAAGGGGGCAGGGGGGGCAGGGCAGGGCAGGGGCTGCTCCCAACTCCCCCACCCCGCCTCCTCCGGGCAGCCGTGGTGCCCACCCCAGACAGGAGTTCTGGAATCATTCATTCACCAAACCACGATCATACTTGCTTCCAATTCACAAAAATCCTCTCTGATCCTCACAGCCCCTCTTCTTCCTCGTTTCAGAAAATGGCAGCTCTGTCCATCCGTCCATGTGCCCGCCCTCATCCCAGAGCCCCTGCCTCCCACGTCCACTCACTCAGGTCCTCGCCATCTCCGTTCTGGACCAGAACAACCCCGTCTCCCTCAACACTGGAAAGATCTGCCTGCGGTGCGGATCCGACCATTTTCGTTCTTCGCTTGAAACCCTTCGTAGGCTGTGGTTTCACGTCTGTGCCGGCCTCTACCAGCCCGGCCCACCCCCAAAGCCGCACGACGCATGACCAGCCCCCGGCACACGCTGTCATGGGGTTGTCCATGCGGGTCCCGTGACGTGGACAATATGGAAAAGGAAAATCCTCCCTGTGGGCACGAGCTGGAGTGTTTCCTTGTCCGGTGTGCACGGGGCAGGTCACCTGGAGTCGGGTGTACATTGAACCCTGGGGAAATGGTGAGGGGCCTCGCTGCCTGGGTAGGGACTTGGAAGAAACAAAGTGGGAAGCTTAGTGACAAAGATTTGGGAACGGCTACATCAGTGGAACCCAGTGAGCCCAGAGGGAACCCAAGTCTGAAAGATTCATATTCTGCATGAATGGCTGCAACTGGCTGAAAGCCTGTGCCCCCCTCAAATTCTTACGTTGAGGTCCTAACCCCCAATGTGATGGATTAGGAGGTGGGGCCACTGAGAGGTGATGAGGTCATGAGGGTAGCTCCCTCATAAAAGGGATTAGTACCTTTATTTTATTTTTTTCTTTCAACGTTTATTTATTTTTGGGACAGAGAGAGACAGAGCATGAACGGGGGAGGGGCAGAGAGAGAGGGAGACACAGAATCGGAAACAGGCTCCAGGCTCTGAGCCATCAGCCCAGAGCCTGACGCGGGGCTCGAACTCACGGACTGCGAGATCGTGACCTGGCTGAAGTCAGACGCTTAACCAACTGCACCACCCAGGCGCCCCAGGGATTAGTACCTTTATAAGAGACCCCACTGATTGGGGTGCCGGGGTGACTCAGTTGGTCCAGCGTCTGACTTCAGCTCAGTTCATGATCTTGCGGTTTGTGGGTTCGAGCCCCGTGTTGGTCTCTGTGCTGACAGCTTGGAGCCTGGAGCCTGCTTCCGATGATTCTGTGTCCCTCTCTCGCTCTGCCCCTCCCCCACTCGTGCTCTGTCTGTCTCTCTCTCTCTCAAATAAAAACACTAAAGAAGAAGTTATTAAGAGACCCCATAGAGCTCTCTTGCTCTCTTTGGGCCACGTGAGAGCACAGTAAGAAGTTGCCAGGATACAACCAGAAAGAGGACCTACCCCTGAACCTGACCGTGCCGGCATCCCGATCTCAGACTTCCGGCCTCCAGAGCTCCAAGAAGTCAGCTTCTGTTGCCTGTAAGCCACCCCAACACGTGGCATTTTGCTGTAACAGCCTGAACAGACTATGCTCTTCCAAAGTCCCCACCTTCACACCAGAGAGAATCCTTAAAAACCACATGCCCCACCCTGGTCCTGCAGGCAGCCCAGTGCTCGCCCAAAAGGCTTGCCAACACACTCGCCGGGCACCAGAGAGAGAGGCCCCTCGCGACCTAGATGACCCATACCCCTGCTCTCCAGGGCCGCCCCACCCTCTGACCTGCTGAGCGCCAACTGCCAACAACAGGGATCCACCCCGAGGCCCCAGATCTGCACCGCGCCCTCAGGCCACCGGCCAGCGGCTCGGTGGAAAGCGGATCGCACGGGGGCCCTTCCTCCGGAGCACTCCTCCTCCCTTGACAGATGCCATGGTCTGTCGTCGCTAGGCCAGCCCCACCGCCCAGAGGCCTCCTGAAGGTCTCCTGTGCCGCACAGCACAGCCTGAAACCAGCCAACCCGCTTCTGCGCCGATGAAACGAAGCAGCGTCCGATAACCTTAGGACTGTGGGCCCTCCCGCCTGCTGTGCTGCCTGCGGGAGCACCAGGCTTTCTGGGTGGGAGCACGTGGTGCTTCTCCCCAGAGGTGCAGCATGCGAGTCCGGGGACCAAGGGACATTGCCTCCCACGATGATACCCGATGACCTAGACTCAAGGATTTTCCCTGTGCTTCACAGCCCTGGTGAGCTGGACGTGTTGAGACCCAAGAAAGAATGCTCCTGTGAGCAGGTGGCAAAAAAGAGATGCTCAAAGTGCCACCGGGTCATTTTGGGTCTCTTGGGCTTCTTAGGGAGTAGCGTCCATGTAAGGACCTGGGGATACAGAGGGCGTGGGGTGGCCTCCATCGGGGTCGCGTGTCTGGCTGGAGGTAGGATGGCTGGGTCTGTGGGCTGCAGGCCTCCTTAGAGATGTGTGTGTGTGCCTAAGCGTGCACATGCGTGTGCCTAAGTGTGCACATGCGTGTGTACCTAGGTATGCACGTGTGTGCCTGAGTATGCACGTGCGTGTGCCGAGGTGTGCGTGCATGTGTCCACAGTACACGCACACACGTTGACCAGAGAAGAGGTACAAATCCGTGGGCCCCTGCGGGGCGGCTTCCTGGCTCGTCTGAACCTCCTCTGAAAGCTGTCCCCTGTGTACTCAGCAAATCCAAGCATCCCAGTCCATACCAAGTGGCCCTGTCAAGTCCCCCGAACCTGGAATTTTGTAAATGCCTCTGGGGACGGACGGGACCACAGCTCCACGTGCTCAGCGCCTCGCACGGGGTCCGCCCAGCCACAGCTCAATGAATATGCTCACGGCAATGGTCTACAGAGAAACAACTCCCCAGCCCTAGCCTCCTGAAGCCAGCCTGGCTCCAGCCCTTCCCTTTCAACTCTCCCCCGGGGTTCCCTGAGGCCCTCTGACCTTCCAGTAAGTTCCTGTGTCATGTAAACTAGCCAGTCTCGCTTTCAAGCAATGCGTTCTGAACACGCACACGGGGCTCCTTCCCCATCCTCCAGGGAAGCCCACTTGCTCACACATCCATCAGCGGGTGAGCCTCTCAGAAGTGGTCAGCTTGTTCCCGCAGACCCTGGGGCTCTCCAAGCCTGTGGTCGGTCACGATGTGCTCCTCAACACCTTCTGACTGTCCACAGAGCGTGTGTCCTGGGCCCCTCGGAGAATCAAACCTAAGCTACGAATCCTTTCCCCAGAAACCGTGAGACAAAACGTGGTGTGATGCTTTAAGGGGCACAGGGCCTCCAGATTAATAGCTGTTTGCTAGTGAGTAGTTCAGCAGGACCTCCCTCTCCTTAAGGGCTCCAACCAGGGGGTCATTGATGCTGGTGGCCGCCAGGCGCGTGCACTCTGGGCACAAGGCCCGGGGTGACACACGGGGAAGGAACCGCCTGCAGAGCCACGCACTGGGGCTGGGATCAGGCTCTGCAGGAGCAGGTGTCCTGTGAGTTTCCTTCCCCAACAACAGCTTCATTTCCAGGGACCTGGGATTTCTAAAAGGTCATCCATCTGGTTGGGCAGCCCTGCGGGGCCAGCCAGGGTGAAATCAAAGGCCGAAGAGGAATCCTGCTCACCAGCGGGGCCACTCAGGCCCTCAGCACCCAGGGACTGGGTGACAGTGTCCAGACGAGGGGACCTCGTTACCTTTGTCAGCTGCTGCTCCGAGGAGAACCCCAGGCCGAACACCGTGTTGGCTCTGCTGTCCGCCCACTGCCCAAACTTCTGCGACGTCTTGGTGAAGGTCATGTTGGGTGTGATGGTGCTGTTTATAATCACCTGCAGCAGAAAACCCAGGAGAGCAGGAAGTGAAACGCAGAATTCGACACCAATGGAACTCATTACAAAGTCTTCATCTGGCACGGCTGGTGCCTAACGTACGCGTCCCCACTCTATTCTTTTTGGTCCCGAGTTCCTCCTCTCCTGGCACATTCTGTGCTGAGTCAGATACACAACCATGACAAGGGGTAATTTCAGAGACTTAAAAACAGACCGTCGGTCTAAAATAAGATCGTACAAGTTAGTGGGAGAGAAGTCTGCCCCGCGTGGAGAATAGTTTCCAAAACTGCTGTTTATTTCCTCAAAGCTGCCACGCATCCAACGGCCCTTCGTGGCCAGCCACACCACACACTCTGACGACCAGCGCTGTGCCCCTTTTTAAGCACCCGGAGCCCCAGCGTCCAGCTCCAACAACTTAAAATCTCCATAAGCGATTGGGGCTTGCTGTTTCCCAACAAGAAGGTGAAGGTATGCTTAATGGGGGTAATTTGCCGAGGGTTAATTTACAAAGGAAGTAACCATACAGGCATGAGCTGGGTGGAGGGAGGCTGTAGGGGGTGGTGCGGGGACCTGGTGTTAGATGTCGCCCCCTTCTCTGGCTCAAAGGATCAGGGAGGAAGAGGCTACAGACTGAGGAAGACCAGAGTCACGTAGAGCTGGCTGCCTGGAGGAGAGAGGTGACCTTTTGTTGAGAGACATCCCAGGATACGCATGGCTTCCCACAAGAGGGGAGCCGGGGGCACAAATACCCTCGCTTCTTCCCTTGATCTCCTGCCATTGGCCAGACCCAACCAGAAGCCGGAGGCCCCTGGGGACCCATGCTGCGGTCTGCAGATCAGCCTCTGGGAGGCCACAGCAGGGTACGAAGGGGAGAGAACGAACCTGGAATGATAAACCCAGCACACGCTACATTCATACATTCATATACTGAGCATTTACTTGTCAGGCATTCTGTTAACCGAATACGAGATGAATGAGTCAAGATTCCTCATCTTCTAGTTGCAGGAAGTCAGGAAGAGGGTGGAGACATGTAAATAAATAATCAAGGAACAACTGAGAAGCGTTAGGAAATAGCAACTAAGGCTCACTCTGGCAGAAATCCTTCGAAGCCCTGAGGCTCTAAGAAACAATCAAGAAAAAGGTCCCTGGAAATAAGGGATTCTTGGACGTTTGTTACCAGGCAGGAGTGACAAAACTCGCTGCTGACTTCCTCATCAAATAGCTTTTGATGATCTTAGCAGGAACGGCAGCATGCTGAGTAGGGGCGCACCGCGTTCTGCTGGGGTTCACGTTACTGCCTGTCACGGGTAATTGCGTTGTTTACAAACTGGAGGTTTGTGGTTACCCTGCGTCAAGCAAGTCGATCGGCACCATTTTTCCAACAGTGTCTGCTCACTTCAGTGCCACATTTTGATGAGTCTTGCAATATTGCAAATGTTTTCAATTATTTAAAACAATTTTCTTTAAATATTTTTGAGAGAGAGAGAGAGGGACAGAGTGTAAGTGGGGGAGGAGCAGAGAGAGGGAGGCACAGAATCCAAAGCAGGCTCCAGGCTCTGAGCTGTCAGCACAGAGCCCGTCGCGGGACTTGAGCCCACACACTACAAGATCGTGACCTGAGCTGAAGTCGGACGCTTAACCAACTGAGCATGTCTACTCATTCTCCACTGTATGGTGGGAAATGGGTATGAACACGCTGTTAGGGTTCCACATGACGTTATCACCTACAAGAGAAAGTTCCCCTCTTCGTCTGCTGGGCAAGCGGGGAGTAGAGCAAATCCATGTTCCACGCAGGCACGGAACCAGGTTGGGGCCCCGTTCCAGCTCTGGTCAGGCTCAGTCCGCCTCGGCTTCACTTCTGTTTTTAGGGCAGACCCTCCACGGCTCTCAGCTGGGAGCCTGGCACGTCTTTATATCCTCTTCCCCGAAAGGCTTTGGGAGATCATCCCGTTCTGTCTGAGGTCTTCAGCTTCGTTCCGTAGCCTTCCAGATTTTAACCTTCAAATCTGGCAAACCTTGAAGGGGAAACGGGCCGTGCCGTCTGGGGCCGCTCGTCCCCAGTTCTGTCACTCAGGCTCCCACATCTCTGCTGGTCTGTCTTTTCCCCAGGGGCCAAACACGGACTTTGAGGCTCCAGCTCCTCCCCACACCCTTTAGTGCCCCGGAGGAGGGGGGATGTAGATGCCAGCGCCAGTCCCCAGTCCCTCTGGAGCTTTCCTGCCTTCACGGTTCATCTCCAGACCCCTTGGCAGGCCCCCACTTCTTAGCACTGTAAACACGAGGGAAGTTTTACTCGGCCTTTTGGAAACGTCCAGCCTACCTCCAGACCCGCAGAGACTTGCCGTTCAGCCACTGTCTTGCGGGGAGGCCAGCCGTGGGCCTGAAGCCCACCGGCCTCCGAGGCTGCCCCCCGGGCCCTGTGCGCTGTTCCCCGTTCTGTGCGCTTCCTTCCTCCCCCCAGCAGCCCCGGCCGGCAGCCAGGCCTGGCAAATGCTCCCGACACAGAAAGAGCTGCCACCTGCCACTGACCTCTCCAGTGGTCCTCTCCTCTCCGGAATATTAGTCCCTCACGTCCATAGTGTTTCTACAGTTCTCTGATGCCTTTAAGCATCTTACCCAGGTTCTGCTCGTGGCCGTCAGAGGAACCACTGCCTGCCAGAATTTATACACCTTACGCAAAAGTGCAAGTGCAGACGCCGTGGGAAGTTCACAGGGCTGCAATTCACCACGTGCCTCAGGTGACACATTCTGCTGCGGAAACATGCAGCCTCGCATGGGGCTGCCGTTTATATCGAGAAGCAAAACACAGGGCGCCCGGGTGGCTCTGCCAGTTGAGCCTCCGACTTCGGCTCAGGTGATGATCTCACGGTTGGTGGGTTCGAGTCCAGCGACAGGCTCTGTGCTGACGGCTCAGAGCCTGGAGCCTGCTTTGGATTCTGTGTCTCCCTCTCTCTCTGCCCCTCCCCCACTTGTGCACGCACACTCTCTCTCTCAAAAATAAATAAAATATATTAAAAAAATTTTTTTCAATATATTCAAGGAAATGGGAAAATGGACAATGTAGATGAAAAAGGATATCCCCTGGGACTCAGGAGTTTTTAAGTTAATGTATTTATTTTGAGGGGGAGGGGCAGAGAGAGAGAGAGAGGGAGAGAGAAAATCCCAAGCTGACTCTGCACTGTCACCGCAGAGCCCGGCCTGGGGCTTGATCTCATGAACTGTGAGCTCGTGACCCAAGCCGAGATCAAGAGTCGGACACTTAACCAGCTGAGTCACCCCTGAATTTTGTTTTTAGGAATCAAACGGACATTCCAGAACTAAAAAATGCAAAGTCTAAAATTAACAGTTCAGTGAGTAGGTTTACTGATTGGATACATCAATAGCCAGGATTAGGGAACCGGAAGACCGA
The DNA here is from genome assembly GCF_027475565.1 of Acinonyx jubatus. NCBI lineage: Eukaryota > Metazoa > Chordata > Mammalia > Carnivora > Felidae > Acinonyx > Acinonyx jubatus. The sequence continues at coordinate 3,999,683 of NC_069386.1, read as the reverse complement.
TTGACAGAAAATATCAAGATTGAAACAGAACCAAGAATCAGGGGGTGGAAAGCTGGTGAGAATGTAAACCATGTTGGATGCACTCAGGAGGTCTAGTGGACACGTAACCGGAGTCCCAGAAGGCGAGGCGAGAAGACGGAACAGAGCGATATTCACAGAACGGTTGAGAATTAAAAACAAAAAAAATTTTTTTGAGTCCACAGATTTGAGAAGCTGAATGAATCCCCAAGCAGGAGACAGATTTAGCTCTTAAAGCCAGTTAATCACTGTTTTCTAAGTAATACGTACATTACATTCCTTTTCAGCACTTACTAGTTGTATGACCTTGAACATGTCATTTGATAAACGTGACTTTGTCGAGCCTCAGTTTTCCCATCTGTAAAATGGGAATTAGATAGAAGACTGTATGAAAAAGTGCCTTAGGATCTGTTACATTCTAAAGAACTACCAGGGGACTTCACCTATGTTATTCCAGCCTGACTCTGGAAGAGCCTGTTTGGGGTGAGCTTCAGAAGTGTGTCCTCTACTCTGCTCAGCCTCTGTCCTCTGACTATCAAGAGGGTTTTGGGGAGGCTGACCTCAAGGTACAGGTTTGCTGTAAAGGAGCAGAAAGATCTAGAATGAATCAGGTTTCCGAATGGGTCTGGTGATGGCTTTGCCCTTCCCAGCATCCTGGTAATTGAGAGGTGACCAGGGTTGGCTTTCTGGGATCATGGGATCCACCCTGATCGAGCAGCCCAGGCACACACCAGCCCTAGGCCTGCTCTGATTCCACCATATCAGTCCCAAGCGGAGCTGTACCAGACCCCAGCCAACCTCCGAGGCCCCAGAAGCATTCCTTTATACTCGCCCCTGGTTTAGGCCGCTCTTCCCACTCCCCTCCTCCCCCCCATCGCCGACAGCGTCCGGTGACAGCAGGCAGAGCTCTTGACCAACTATTTCAAATTTGGTTATCTGAAAAATGCTTGATAACGTGTCCGAACTCACATGGGCTTTGGTACCCCAGGAGTTACCACGTGGATGGGAAGGGAGCCAAGATTGCAGCGGGGGGCGTCCCTAGTCCACAGACGGGGTAAGAAGGGAGGTCGTCACGCACAGAAGGAGCAACGTTGTATAGAAATTCCGAATACAGGTTTTTGAGTCGGACAACCTGAGTTTTACCGCTAGACTGTGCTCCTCACCGGCTCGTTTTCTCGTCCTGTGAAATCAAGGTGAGAGCCTAGCCCCAGGCCTCCGTGAGCTGACAGAGGCAATACACGGTCGTTCTCTTCGTATTAACTTCCAGAGGTTGTTCTGCCAAGCAGGCAAGGTTTATGCGTGAGCTGATGCCTCACTAGAAAACCCAGTAGGCATGTTCACACACGCACAGCAGTGACACTTCTATTACTAGAGTACCTGTTCAGTGTCCTCTCTTCCCTGCTTTAGCAGATGAAAGAAAAGCGTTCTGAGTTGGCCCTGGAGAATAAACATTTCCTTCATAAGGAAAACCCCTAGTGGATTCATTCTTTGGAGTATTTGTAGGCACACCTCAGAGATATTTCGGGTTCGGTTCCAGACCACGGCGATAAAGTAAATGTCACAATCAAGTGTGGTAAGCGAGGTTTTCAGTTTCCTAAATGCATATAAAAGTTATGTTTCTACCGTGCTGTAGTCTGTTAGGTGTGCAATAGCATTATGCTTACAAATAGTATGTCATTTTTTAAAATTCTTTTAACGTTTATTTATCTTTGAGAAAGAGAGTCAGAGCATGAGCGGGGGAGGGGCAGAGAGGGAGGGAGACACAGAATCCGAAGCAGGCTCCAGGCTCTGAGCTGTCAGCGCAGAGCCCCACGCGGGGCTCGAACCCACGAACTGTAGTGAGATCATGACCTGAGCCGAAGTAGGATGCTCAACCGACTGAGCCACCCAGGCGTCCCCCACAAGTACACACGTTAATTAAAAAATGCTTTATTGCTAAAAATGCGAACCATAATCTGAGCTTTCAGTGACTTGGAGTCAGTGATCACAGATCACCACCACGAATACAATGACTGAAAATGCTCGCAGGGCACGTGGATGGCTCAGTGGGTTAAGCCTCCGACTCTTGGTTTCAACTCAGGTCACGATCCCATGGTCTTTTGAGTTTGAGCCCCTCTCATCAGGTTCTGTGCTGACAGTGTAGAGCCTGCTTGGGATTCTCTCTCCCTCCCTCCCTCTCTCCCTACCCCTCCCAAACTCTCGCTGTCTCTGCTTCCCTCTCAAAACAAACAAACAAACAAACTCAAAAAAAAAAAAAGAAAAAGAAAATGTTTGGGGTGCTTGGGTGGCTCAGTTGGTTAACTGTCAGACTTCGGCTCAGGTCATGATCTCATGGTTTGTGGGTTTGAGACCCACATCGGGCTCTGTGCTGACAGCTCAGAGCCTGGAGCCTGCTTCAGATTCTGTGTCTTCCTCTCCTTCTGCCCCTACCCCGCTTGTGCGTGGGCACGTGCTCTCTCTCAAAAAGGAAAAAAAAAAAAAAAAAGAACTTCCAGATTCAGAAGAGAGGAAGAAATGGGAAGGAAAGCTATCATTGACTTCCACGTTACCCATTATGCTGCCACAGCTCCCCGGAGGTAGCTGGTCTGACCCACCTCCGGGCCATACTGCTGAGTCCATCTGTAACCAGTGAGACAAGTGGCTGGCTGTGCTCCCAGGACACCCAGCGCGAGAGTCAGGGGGAGCAATCACATTGTCAAACACGATCCAGCCCACAGCCTGCTTCCTTCATTTTCCACCAACACGGGAACCTCATTCTGTGCTGTACGTGGGGCAGCCCAGCAAGACTAGTCTCCCGGGAAGACATGCCTCGTGCGTGTACTCCTCCTGGGCCCCCAGGTCACCTCTGGCCACGTGGTCTTGTACCTGGAATTCACCTTAATACTTCTGCTTCTCTCGAGGCTCCTTCACCCTCCTCAGCCTGCACGAGGGAGCACAGGAAGGGGACGCCCGTGAAAAGCCCATCAATCTGCTCGGGTCTGCGGTGGGAGTGCCCTGCGCAGCTGTGGGGTAGGAGGGACGCCCTGGGGCGCAAGGAGGACCCAGTCCCCAAGGGAGGCTCAGCTCTGGGCTGACGAATGGACCCCTCTCTCGTGAGCCTGGAGACAATGAGGTAGGGTGAGTTTCACAGCCAGAAGTTTAAACTCCATTTCACTAGTAATATGGAAACTGCATGCCCATTACCGATATCTACTCACCAAACCCAAAATATGTCTGATGATACCAAGGGTGGGGCAAGGGCATGGGGCAATGGGGGCTCTCACAGACTGCCAAAGTCACTTTGAAAAACAATGTGGCTTTCTCTCTCAAGTTAAGAATGCACCTTCTCAGCGCACCTGCCTGAGTGCCTGACTCTTGGTTTCGGCTCAGGTCACGATCTCACAGGTGGTGAGATCTGACGTGTTTGCTGAACAGCACAGAGCCTGCTTGGGATTTTCTCTCTCCCTCTCCCTCTGCTTCTCTCTCAAAATAAAACGGATAAACTTTTAAAATATATTTTAAAAATAAGTAAATACGTAAAGAAGAATGCACATTCTCTTTCACTCTGCCACTGCACCACTAAGGACACCCATGAAAGAAATCTTTGCACAGGTCTAGCAGGAGATATAAACAAGAATGTTCTCAGTACCAGTTCTGCAAAAACAAATGTTCACTGCCAGCAGAACACATAAACTCCTATATTCCTACAACGAAATATATCCCACGGTCAAAATGAACCAAGGCTGCAGGCATCAACAAGGACGAATCACAAAAACAATGCTGGAAGGTGATCAAAGGTACAAACTTCCTGCTGTAAGATACATAAATACTAGGGATAGAAGGTACAACATGATGACCACAGCTAACACTGCTGAATGATATATGGGGAAGTCATCAAGAGTGTAGATCCTGGGGCACCTGGGTGGCTCAGTAGGTTAAGTGTCAGACTTCGGCTCAGGTCATGATCTCACAGTTCATGGGTTCGAGCCCTGCATTAGGCTCTGGGCTGACAGGTCGGAGCCTGGAGCCTGCTTCGGATTCTGTGTCTCCCTCTCTCTCTGTTCCTTCCCCGCTCTCACTCTCTGTCCCTTTCTCAAAAATAAATAAACATTAAAAAAAGAGAGAGACAGAGAGTAGATCCTAAGAGCTCTCATCACAAGGAGAAACCTTTCAGGGTGCCTGGGAGGCTCAGTCTGTTAAGTGTCCAACTCTTGGTTTCAGCTCAGGTCATGATCTCGTGGTTTGTGGGTTTGAGCCCTGTATTGGGCTCTGTGCTAACAGTGCAGAGCCTGCTTGGGATGCTCTCTCTCCCTCTCTTTCTCAAAATAAATAATCTTAAAAAAAAATTAAAAAGGAAAAAAAAAAACAAGGAGAAACTTTTTATTGTATCTATATGAGATCAATGTAGCTAAACCTACTGTGGAAATCATTTCACGATATATGTAAATCAGGGGCACCTGGCTGGCTCAGTGGGAGGAGCATGCAACTCGATCTCGGGGTCATGAGTTCAAGCCCCATGTTGGGTGTAGAGATTAAATAAAATTTAAAAAAATATATATGTATGGGGCACCTAGTGGCTCAGTCGGTTAAGAGTCTGACTCTTGATTTTGGCTCAGGTCATGATCTCACAGTTTGTGAGATCGAGCCCCACATCGGACTCTGCACTGACAGCACAGAGCCTGCTTGGGATTCTTCCCCCCCCTCTCTCTGCCCCTCACCTGCATGTGTGTGCTCTCTCTCAAAATAAAAAAATAAACATTAAAAAAAATACATATATATTTGTAAATCAAACCACTATGCTGTATGCCTTAGACTTACACAGTGATGTGTGTCAAATATGTCCCAATTAAATTGGGCAAAAAAACCCCAACGCTAAGCAAAATAATAAAAAGGAAGTCACAAAAGTAGATACACAGTATGGGTCACCAGTAGGATATTTATATAAAGGTCAAAAACAGAAAAAACTAATATATTATTTAGGGCAAGGATCAAAAAAAAATATATAGCCCGCAGGCCAAATCCAGCCCATAATCTATTTGTGTAAATAAAGTTTTATTGGCACACAGCCACGCCCATTCATTTACATACTGGGCTATGGTGGTTTTCTTGCCACAAGAGAAGTTGAATAGCTAGACAGAAACTATACAGTTCATTAAACAAGTTACTACAGGGCCCTTTAGAGTAAAATTTTGCCAACCTCTGGTTTAGGGATACACACAGGGGGCAAAACCGTAAAGAAAATTAAGAGATCGCTTAATGCAAATTTCAAGAGAGTGGTAACCTTCTGAAAGGCATATAATTAGGGACAAGCCCATAAAGGGACTTCTGAAGGAGCAGTAAAATCCTAAGTTCCTCAACCAGGCGGCTGGGTATAAGAGTGTTGGCTCTATCCTCAGACATTAAACGGTACCAATAAACAGTTATAACAAAGTTGGGGGCGCCTGGGGGGCTCAGTCAGTTCAATGTCCGACTTTGGCTCAGGCCATGATCTCCCGGTTCGTGGGTTTGAACGCCATATCGGGCTCTGTGCCGACAGCTGGGAGCCTGGAACCTGCTTCGGATTCTGTGTTTCCCTCTCTCCCTGCCCCTCCCCCGCTCATGCTCTGTCTCTCAAAAATAAACAAACCTTAAAAAAAAATTAAACTTGTCAGAGAGGCTGATCTTCACTGTGAGCAGAAGCTTCTCGAATGGGGAGGTGGAGCCCTACGCTCAGGGACACTGAGGAATTGTGCTGCGGACAAAGGAAGGGGCTGGGCCTGTGGGTTCCGGCCTCAGGGGAGAGGGGGGCTTAGCAGACTGTGGGGTTACCGGAGTGGGGTGTGTCCCCAGCAGGAGGGGACAAAAGAACAAGAGAAGAGGCCCCGGTGGCACCAAGAGGAGCAGGGAAGGACGCAGGAGGCAGTGGGGACAATCCAGAGGGAACAAGAGAATGAGGTCCTGGGCGGTGGGAAGGAGGGTACCCCGTGGGTGGTAAATGCAGCAGCAGAATGAGTCAGCAGTGCCTCCGTGAGGGGCGGGGAGTTGTCTGGGGGGAGAAGGTGAAGTCCAGAAGGATACTTTATATAAAGCATCTTGGGGAATAGGCTTTAATGTGAGCTCCTGTCTCCTGCGCCCACCCCCTTCCTCTTTAGAGAGTTATCACTGGAACTTGCGCAGAGAAAAATAAAAAAGACTCCGTGGTAAAAGACCCAGCTCCTGCGGGTCGCTGGAACCACGTGTTTGGAGAAGGCACAAATGTGTCCACCGCCCCCAACCCCCGGCCTGCGGCCTTGCTCTGGAGTTCAGAGGATGCTGTTGTGGCACAAAATGGCAGACATCCCTGGATTCCTCTCCATTGAGAGTTGTCCCCAAATCCAGGGTGTTGGAAGCTGGAAGAACCCGCAAATTTTCTACAAGAGGCTGGGACCGAGTTACAGCAACTGACAGACATGTTGCCTGCTTCCAGAGTAGGGATTAATCGGTGCTTTTTCTCTCTTCTTTTCAACCCCAATCAGGGAAGAAAAGAAACCAACGTTCATTGAAAACCTACTGTGTGCCGAGACCCTTCCATATGTCAGCTCCTTTAACAGAAGGTGATCGGATCCGAAAGAGGGAACTATAATGACGGGGGAGGAGGGGACCTGGCTGTGTTCTTGAAAGCAGTTTCGCATTCCCAGGAGAAAATACCAGCGAGTCAGGGCTTCAGATGCGGACATCCTCCGAAATTTCATGGTTAGGCAGTCCTCGCTATGCAGCGGACGCTGCTAAGTACTTGCAGAATGGATGACCTCCGAGGTCTCTTCTGACACAGGTTTCTGTGATCCTATAAATAACAGAACCAAGGGCAGCAGAGCCATCCAGAGCACCTGAGAGAAGCACCTGTTCCGAGCAAGTGACGCCCACAGGCGAGGCGACACCTCACAAGGGGGCGGTGCTGAGCTCGGTCGGGAAAGAGGGCCAGTGGCACAATGAAATCCAGCACCCTTGTGGCTCTGGGAACGGAGTTCCCCCATAACGGAGGTGGCTGTTCTGCCCCCAAACTCCCCGCAAATCGTCCCACTGTTGGTGTGCAGCTGGTGGCCATGGAATGGCTCAGGCCGCCGCTCTGGGTGCCCTCGCTCCTACCTGTCTGTCCACGCACAGGTGACACTGAGGTGCGGGGTCCTGGGTCCCTCTCGGCACACGTGCCCCAGAGCCAGAGGGGATGCGGCCAGGCCCGGCCTTGTCACCCACTGACTATCCCACCCACCTTGTGGTGCGGCCTGGTCCGGCTTGGCCCCGGGACCCCAACGATGAGCCAGGCCTGGTCCCCGGTCCTCAGACCATGGCACCCTGGCGGCCCACACACAAAAAAGGACCCGCGTAACCCCCAGAATCGAGCAACGCCGAGATGATGCACCAGGACTCCGGCCCAGCCGTGCCTTTGGCAGTGGGTGGGGCTGACACGCAAAGCCTTTTCCCTGAGAAGAAGAAAGGGCCTACTGTTTCTGGAAGAATGAAGAATGGGTCTGAATACAGGTTTTTTCTGGGATGAACAGCACCAACTGCTCTCAGGGGAAGGAGAGGCCTTCCAAATCCTTCCCCAAATGGATCATGACAAAAGCCTGGATGGGACCCAGAACTTGCTGTGTCCTGGTGTGGAATGGCAGCCACCACCTTCCCTTAGTGGGGGGCCTGTGCGCTGCGGGCCGGCCGCGGTTCACTTGGATGCTGAGTCTGCTGTGGCCTCTGCTCACAGTGACCTCAAGTCCCTTCCACACCTGCATGTCTAGTCCATGGTTTGGGAGGGACAGCTGGCTGACAAGCACCAATAAGAGGCTCAAGGTTGTGGACCTGATTGGCCAGGCCAACAGACAGAGGCAGGACCCAGGCCCTAGACCTGCCCGAGGTCTGAGGTGCAATTACCCACGCACCAAGACTCAGCCCCAAAGGCTAAAAACATCTGACCGATCGGCCACCTTGGTTCGGATCAACATTTGGGATGAAAGGCCTAAAACAGAGCAGTGACTGCTATCTGTGTCCTATGTCCCAGTTCTCACGGCAGGAAACTTGCCTTCCCCCCACCCCCACCTCTTCCCTGAGCGCTAATCACAGTAATTAAATGACTAAGGTCCCTACATGCCCACTACCCTGGGCCTCCTGCTCCCTCACAGGACACCCCCTTTTGCAGGACAGGCCCTGTCACGGTTCTCGTGCCGCAGGGGTAAAGTGGGAGCCCTGGGTGGGCTCTACGAACACCAGGAGGCCAGGCACCATAGGAGGGGTGGCCCAAGATCCTCGGGCTCCGTCTCTGAATTCCGGCAGTGTCCCATGGCCCAGGTTTCAATTCCCACTCTGTAAGGGACCCCGCACCGAGCCCGAATTGGCTCCACTGTGCAGCCAGGGTGTCGGCCCCCCTGCACCCATGTGATTCCTCACACACCACTGGCACGTCCAGCTCACTCCCCACCACACCGTCCTGGCCCTTCAGGAGCCGCAGAGCTGTCTGATACAGTGGTTGACACTTTGACAAATTACTGAAAGCCCAGCTAATAGGACTAAAGCACTTTCTCTAAGAAAAGTGGTTTTATCTGTATTTACGCCCAGTATATCCTTGGATAACAGCTGACAGAAGGGTAAGCCCAGCTCAAGGACAGCAGATGAAGTGACAGCGTCTACAGATAAAATAAAGCGGGTCAGCTTGACTGGCCACCCCTATCAGAGAATCCTGGCAAGAATCAAGGGGATTCCAGGTCAAAAGCATAGAGAATCGGGGCGCCAACTCTGGCTCTCGTCATGATCTCATGGTTCATGGGTTCAAGTGCCTGTGTCGGGCTCTGTGCTGACAGCTCAGAGCCTGGAACCTGCTTCAGATTCTGTGTCTCCCTCTCTCTCTGCCCTTCATCTGCTTGCACTCTGTCTCTTTCTCTCTCTCTCAAAAATAAATAAACATTAAAAACAATTTCGGGGCGCCTGGGTGGCTCAGGTCATGATCTCACAGTTTGTCAGTTCGAGCCCCACATCAGGCCCTACGCTGACAGCACAGAGCCTGCTTCTGAGCCTCTGTCTCCCTCTCTCTCTGCCCCTCCCCCGCCTTCACCCAAGGAAACAAAACCACTAATTCAAAAAGACGCACTCCCACGTTTACTGAGTGTGATTTACCACAGCCAAAAGCACGGAGGCAGCCCAAGTGCGCATCCACAGACGAATGGGTAAGGATGCGGTGCATGTACACGATGGAATGTCACTCAGGCGTAAAAAAAGGAACGAGGTCTTGCCATTCGTGACAACATGATTGGATCTAGAGAGTACGGTGCGAAGTGAAATAAGTCAGAGAGAGAAACGCAAATACTGTATGATCTCACTTACATGTGGAATGTGAAGAAACAAATGAACAGAAAACAGAGAACAAACTCATGGTTGTCAGAGGAGAGGCAGGTGTGGGGGGGTGGACGAAATGCATAAGGGCAAGCAGGAGGCCCAACCTTCCGGTTAGAAAATAAATAAGGCATGCAGATGAAAAGTGCAGCACAGGGAACAGTCAATAATACTGTAAAAACGTTGTTTGGTGACAGGTGGTGACACTTCTGCTGAGCACGAAGTAACGCGTGGAGTCAGTGAGCCAGTAGGTCATGTACCTGAAACTCACACAACATCGTATGTTGATTACACTTCAATTAAAAGAAAAAGACGGTCTCAGGACAAGTTGTGGCCATACAACAAAACAGGAGGCATAAATGTGAGGTACTTCAAAGGCAGATTCTTTTGACCAACTAAAAAGGGAATGAGTTTCTACTTTTTTTTCCTTTTTTTAGCCCAAATGATTGGGAATGAAAATGGAGAGGTGGTTTAGAGGGCAAATAGGGGAATTCAGCTTCAGATACACTGACTTTCTTTCTTTTTTTTAATAAGTGACTTTATTTACTTAAAATTTTTAAGTCAACTCTACGTCCAACATGGGGCTTGAACTCATGACCCCAAGAGCAAAAGTTGCACACTCTAGGGGCGCCTGGGTGGCTCAGTTGGTTGAGGGTTCGACTTCGGCTCAGGTCATGATCTCACAGTTCATGAGTTCAAGCCCTGTGTCGGGCTCTGTGCTGACAGCTCGAAGCCTGGAGCCTCCCTTGGATTCTGTGTCTCCCTCTCTCTCTGCCCCTCCCCTGCTCATGCTCTGTCTCTCTCTCTCTCTCTCTCTCTCTCAAAAATAAATAAACATTAAAAAAAAAAAGAGTTGCACGCTTTACTGACTGAGCCAGCCAGGCGCCCAGACAGACTGAATTTCTGGTGCAGCAGATAATGTAAATTGTAAAACTGTCCAGTGGGATGAACAGAGATTAAAAACAAACAAAAAAAATCATAAAGCATCAAATCTACTTTTTTTGTTAACTTGGTGATACTGCTGACATGCCTTCTTTATCCTGCTCCCATAGCAATGTGGCCAAAATATCAAGGAAGACAGCAGAATAATACAAGCATCCAGAAAAAAAATGTATTTCAAGAAATACTATAAAATCTTATAATAAAATTCGACTTCCGGGAATAACACCACCAAAACCAGACTAGATATGACACCCAATGCTGGTAAGGGTTGTAACACGCAGGCATTCTCGTGCGTGCTGGAAGAAGGGACTCTTCAGAAGGAATTTGGTCACGTCCATCATAAGCCATAGTTAATATCTCGGCCTATAATATTACTTTCGGGAATCCATCCTAAGGAAATATCCACAAGAAAGCACTAGGTATGTGCTGAATGAGTGAGAATATTTGTTGCATAAAGATGCTCATTAGGGGCGCCTGGGTGGCTCAGTTGGTTAAGCATCTGACTCCGGCTCAGGTCATGATCTCACGGCTTGTGAGTTTGAGCCCCGTGTCAGGCTCTGTGCTGACAGCTTGCAGCCTGGAACCTGCTTTGGATTCTGTGTTTTCCTCTCTCTTTGTTCCTCCCCTGCTCACACTCTGTGTCTCTCTCTCTCAAAAATAAATAAACATTAACAAAATTAAAAAAAAAAAAAGATGCTCATTATCTGTAACAGTAAAAAACTGGAAAAAAATGAAAAAATGAAAAAACATTTGCAACCAGAAGGGGAGAGATTGAGAACACTACGGGACCTCAGTGGAGCCATTACACGGGCATTAAAACACCAGTTACAAAGCCAATGTGGTAACAGGGAAATCTTTTTTTTTTCTTTTTTCACTTACCATAATTTTAAATGAAAAAAAAAAAAAAAAGCAGGCTGTGTGATTATAGCAACGTCGTGATTTTAAAAGCAGCATTTGCGTTAAGCATTAGGATCCGGTGCACCCTTTCAACCCTCCACTTTCAAACCTATCTGCCTTTGATGAGAAGGAAGGAATGGAGGATGTTAAAATCAGCCTCTGGGGTGGTACCTTGGCTCCATCCACGCTGATGATGCGATAGCTGTTCCTGGTGACATCGTAGAAGTAGGAAACGGTGACCGCCTGCTTGCTTGCAGGCACCCAGTTCTTCTTGGTGCTGGGGTCGATCTGGAAGACGTGCGCCCGCGTGGTGAAGATAGGCTGTTCTCTGCGAGAGGAGAGAAACGCGCGTGAGTTGAGGGAAGACGGCTTCGTGTATCGCTAGTGACTGCTGGCCCCCCCTGTGGCCCCCAGAGATTTTCATAGCTTATTGGCAAAGATACATATGCATGAGGACAATGAAAATAAGAGGAAAAAGAGACCCCAGCAGAGGAGGCACTGAATCCCCGCACACTGAGGCTTCAGGGCGACTGTCCTAATGAACAATTTGCCTTAAATGCCACTCCTAGTCCAGTGTTTTGCATCCTGCCGCAGGCCGGCTCTTTTTCTGACAGCCTGTTGGCCTCTTGGGGATTTTGCGACACATTTATTTTGGAGGATTCTGCCACCATTTTAGCATTCTGTAATCCACTTGCAGCTTGGTTGTTACATTTCTAGTGAGTACTTCTCAAATCCGCAGCATTTTATGAATGATGGCTTCGTTCGTAATGGACTGAGCCTTCAAGTTTTGTTTCCAACTTATAAACCTTTTTGAGTTTTAAAGTCATGAAACCCAGCTCTTTTGCTATTCTTGCCTCCGTATCACTGTTGTTGCTTTTTCCCTCTGCACGTCTGTAAATTTTTAATGTGATTCTTTGCATGTTTTTTTTTAATCTTTATTTATTTTTGAGAGAGAGACAAAGGCAGAGCGTGAGTGGGAGAGGGGCAGAGAGAGAGAGACACACACACAGAATCTGAAGCAGGCTCCAGGCTCTGAGCTGTCGGCACGGAGCCCGACGCGGGGCTTGAACCCACGCACTGAGAGATCATGACCTGAGCCGAAGTCGGATGCCCAACAGACTGAGCCACCCAGGCGCCCCTAATGTGATTATTAACCAAATGAGCACACTATCCAGGTTTCTTTCTGACAAGTGGGGAATTAATTCGATCTTGACAATAAGCATCAAGAAATAAGGCAGATGGATAAAAACCATAATGTATTATACTGCAATTTATATTTTAAGGTATATGCCTCACAAAGTAAGGTAAAAATCAAACACAGCCTCATTGCAGAATATACCTAATTTTAAAGAAAGGGTCTTCAGGCAAACTGGCTCAAAAATCCTTAAGGCGCCTGGGTGGCTGAGTCGATTAAGCATTTGACTCTTAATTTGGCTCACGGTTCAAACCCATGGGGTTGGGATTCTCTCTCTCCTCTCTGTCTCTCTGCCCCTCCTCTGCTCATGTATGCACACATGCTTTTCCTCTCTCAAAATAAATAAACTTAAAAAAAATCCTTTAAGTGTTTAAAATAAGATGGGGGAAAAAGCCAGCAGGATGTAAAGATAGCCCCATCATTCATAAAATGCTACAAGTGTAATAAGCATTTACTAGAGATAAAAACAAAACCAAAAGGTAACTTAGGACGAGTTTTCAAAATCCCGACGATGCCAAAAGAGACGACATAAAACAGCAGGACGTGACAAATGGGTAAAAAAAAAAAAAAAAAATCAAAAGGAGAAAGTGAATTTTAAGTAGTCTGGTCTCTAGACAGAGTGGTTTCAGGCAAAGCAGGCTTTGAATCCATCCTGCCTATAGAAGGCTGATTACTGGAAAGAAAGCTCTTTCTTAGAAGAGAAACTTCTTCCTAGAAAAGCAATTTACTACTTGAGCCTCATGCAAAGAATACAGAACATCACCATGAATATCAGCATCGGCCATCGGCTGTAGACAAATGCAGAAAGATTTTCATGACTGTTGTTCTGGGAGAATAAAAGCCAAGGGCATGCTATGCATGCCACCTCGATGCACCTGTTAATCGAGAGGCCAGCTTTCCAGAAGAACCAACAGAAGCATTCACTGCCCCCCCCCCCAAACCTCCCTTTTAGATCCCAAAGCAGGACATGTGCCCCTGGGGGTGTGGATTACTAGGACACCTGTCTTCCCTCAACTGTGATTAAGCTCACCGCCCCCCCCATTCCCAAACCGACACCCTTCCAGCGGCAGTCCAGGGGGACTGCGTGTGGAAACAAAAGGGATATTCTCATTGTAATTTCCCGCCTCTGCTGTCACCAGGGGCCAGCCTGCGGGGGAGTGTGTGCGCGTGCACCCCACTGCGAGCGCTGCTAATCACGTCCACGTGGGGAAGTCTGACATCTGGATCCCCCAGCTGTGCTGTCGGCCCCGGCACCATGTTTTGCGAATCATCTAAGCACAACACCATAAAGGAAAACACTTGTTCACATGGCATTCTCGTGCATACGCAAGAAGAGGGGCTGACAGAAAGGGCAGAAACCACAGAAAAGGTTTTCAAAGAAATCATGCAATGTGTACACATATCCAATCACGGTATACACCTAAAACTCACACAGTGCGATATGCCAATTGTACTTGGATAAGAGAAAATAACCACACTGTGCTGAAGTCCGCGCCTCCCTGGCACCGAGGGGGAACAAGCGGGCAGGGGCCCGGGGGTCAGGCAGGAGCCCTCGCTGGGGAAGGGCTCGGCTTTCAGACTTGCCCTCGTGTCCTCCACACTGAGGAAGAGGGATTGGGTCCGGGCTTTAGCACCATTAGACCAGTGTTTCCTAAACCTCTGATAAAATTAGCTGGGGCACTTAATAAAAATACAAGATCCCCGGGGCGCCTGGGTGGCTCAGTCGGTTGAGCATCTGACTTCAGCTCAGGTCATGATCTTGCAGTCCATGAGTTCAAGCCCCGCGTCGGGCTCTATGCTGACAGCTCAGAGCCTGGAGCCTGCTTCAGATTCTGTGTCTCCCTCTCCCTGACCCTCCCCCGTTCATGCTCTGTCTCTGTCTCAAAAATAAATACACATTAAAAAAAAAAAACCACCAAGATCTTGAGCCCCAACCTACCCCACTCCCCACCCCCCAGAAACCTGGCTCTAGAGGGAGGAGCTAGTTAGGTCTATTTCTTTTTTAAGTTTATTTATTTTGAGAGAGAGAGAGAGAGAATGAACAGGGGAGAGGCAGCCGGGGGGTTGGGGACAGGGTGAGTGGGAGGGGACACAGAATCCCAAGCAGACTCTGTGCTCTCAGAGCAGAACCCAATGCCAGGCTCAAACTCAGGAACTGTGAGATCATGACCGGAGCCCAAATCAAGAGCTGGGCGTCAACCGACTGAGCCACCCAGGTGCTCCTGGGTAGCTCTGTTTTTAACAAGAGCTCCAGGTGATTTTTACCCCCAAAGAAAATGGGGAGATACGCACATCAGACATAGCAGGTGATCTAGATAAAAAGATGAAAAAAGTGACCCCACAGCTGGCATCTCTCCTCCAGAAAGACACAGCTAACTTTGAATGACACGGAATGACTCGAACACTTCCTCCCTCAGCCTGAAGGGGACTACGGTGACACCAAGAACAGGAACTTGGGGTGCAAAGGGTGGGGAGATGCACGGTGAGGCAGGAGTGCTCTGGGCAGAGACGGGGGTGCAGCTTGTGTGGCCAAGCAGTGATCTCCTGCAAGCACCCTGTGTCCCTGAGGCCTGCAAGAGAGGGGAAGTGAGGAGAGCAAAGCGAACAGAGGCGGGGTGGGAGGGACAGACAGACAAGAGACGGGAGAGCTCCTGACCAGGGATAAGCAGAGGAGAGTCATGTGCGTGGCGTGATTCAGGTCAAGGTGAACACACGGACAGGAAGATGCCCCAACTCCACATCTGCCCGCTCAGCTCTGGGGATGGGCCACAGCCATCGTGGGTCACTCTGGGGGCCCCACCCAGAACCCCAAGTGTGTCGGAAATGCACAGCGGACCCAGCTGGCCACGCCCTCAGTGGCCGCAGCCCGGCTCGCCGTGGTCAGGTCTCTGCAGGGCAGAGCGGGGAGAGCCCAGGACCTGCCTTCCTCAGTCCTGGGAAAGCCAGCCGGCCTGGTAGCAGCTTTACACCCAGGAAACTACCCACGATACTGAGATTTCCACGTGAATAACCAAGCCTGAGGCCAGTGGGCAGTTCCATTTAATTCTTCTAAAATTCAAAAATCTAATGGTATTTTAAAAAAAGGCGGGGGGGGGGGGTGCAGGGAAGGATTGAAAAAAAAAAGCCAGCAGTTAACATTAATGACTACTTACCATCTGCTGGTTTTGACATGTGACCTCTCCTTTAGGAGCACAGGAATTCTCTGGCTGGGGTGGGGGTGGGGGGTGGTGCACAGGTGGGGAAATGGGGGCTGAGAGAGGCCAAGGACCTGCCTTGGGCTACACTGTAAGCGGTAGACCTGAGATTTGAAGTCAGCTCTAAGTAACATGGTCACCCTCCCTCTTAATCATTATGCCACACTCTCTAAAATAATAGCTGTCTGCAAGAGGCAGCTTTTTTTTTTACTTTTTTTTTTTTTTAATGTTTATTTATTATTGAGAGACAGAGAGACAGAGCATGAGCATGGGAGGGACAGAGACAGGAGGAGACAAAGAATCCAAAGCGGGCTCCAGGCTCCGAGCTCGCAGCACAGAGCCTGACGCGGGGCTTGAACTCACAAACTGTGAGATCAAGACCTGAGTTGAATTTGGACGCTTAACCGACTGAGCCATCCAGGCACCCCTGCAAGAGGCAGCTTTTGATGTGGTTCCCAACCATCCCCACCTCCTGGTAATCATGCCTTTATGTAAGCCCCTTCCCTTGAGCACAGGACAGTGGGGGTGGGGGGAGGGAGGGTAACCTGTGACTTGCTTTTAACCAAAAGAATATGGCAAAGGTGATGGGACATCATTGTGCAAGTAAGCTACATAGGATCGTAGCTTCTGTCTTGCTAGCAGATTCTCTTGACTCTCTTGATGGCATTGGTGAAGCAAGGCGCCATGCTGGGGAGACCCCCAATTGCAGAACGGAAAGTGGCCTTCAGCCAACAGCCAGAGAAGAAATGAGGCTCTCAGTCCAACATGCCTGGGGAACTAAAATTCTGCCCAAACCGCTTAGAAGCTTGAGGTCAGATCTTTCCACGGTTGAGTCTTCAGATGAGATCTCAGCCCCCATTGACACCTTAATGACATCTCCTAAGAGACCCAAAGGACCCACTTAAGCCATGCCCAGACTCTAGATCCAGAGCAAGGGTTTTGTTTTAAGCTGCTAAGTTTGTGACAACTTATTGTACGGCAAAAGATAACTAATACATTGACCTTCATAGAAAGTTTACTATATACCACAAATCCTTACATCTTTATGGGCAAAACCCGGGGAGTCTATAAACCTGACCGTAGAATTCAGAAATGCAGACCCCAGCTCTGAGAGATCCCCTGAAAAAACGAAAATGCTGGAACTAGGGCACAGAAGTCAGTTCCTGTAAGTGTGCAAATCAGTATAAATAGAAAAATTCAAGAGAAGCAGAACTTTCCAACCCGGGAGGCCGCCTTTCCCTCCCAGCAGGGAAAAGCTGAGGGGAGTGTGTATCAGAGAACAGAAACTACCTTCATACCCAATTTTATTCTCCTTTCTTTGGTGTTCCATGGTTAGGGAGTGTATTTCAAAAATACTCCCATTCGTTCTCCAGCGCTTTAAATAGAAAGCAGATGTTTCTGGATGGCAAAAACGTTTCTTTAGGCAGACAATATAACCTACTGTTCCCTCGCACAGTCTTTTTAGAGCTGAATAAACACCAATTGCTGCTCATTGAACACATTTTGGAACCTGACAGTAATTGTCCCCAAGAATAATTAGACACTCTGTGCAACATATGTATGTTTGGGATATGAAACCCACTCAGCAGAGACTCCCGCTTTGAACAATTCCTGGCTCCGTGTAAGATAATTCTGCAAAGAACTGGCAGGACCAGTTTTCGCGAGGAAAAAAAAAAAAAAAAGAAGGAAAGAAAGAAAAATGATGTTTTAATGTATCATAATCCTTCACTGGAAATGCTCAGCTCCGGGCTTTTTTCTGAGATGAATCTGTAAAACCTCATGATTCTTATTATTCGTACTTCTGTTTGATTTGAATGAAAACAAAGCATCCAGGCATTATGTTACAGCTATTTAAACAGTTTCAGAGTCTCATAGGATGCCCTAACTAGTTTATCTACCTTGGATCTTGAACCCCTGCAACACCACTCACACAACACCAAGAGAAAGGCCTGCCCTCAAGCTCAGCAGACAGTAAGGTAGGGTCTGCCCCGATGCAAACACCTTCCCCGGTTCTATGCTCCCTCGGACCCACTCCAGTTGTGCTAACGTGGTCTGCAAGCCCCCGGTGAGCCACCCCAGACGGCCCTGCTGTTTTCCTGCGGGCACTTCCAAATCACCTGCATTTCCAATGTGCATACGCACGTGACCTGCCTCGAGCCCATACTTCCTCCCCTGCCTGGCTGGCCAGAAGCTTCTATTCATCCATCAAGTCCCATCAGAGCACCGTGAGACGTCTCATCTGTGCCCCAGGACATAGGCTCGGGACTGAGCATCTGTCACAGGGACCAGCAGAACTGACTCACTTGGCTCCTAGACTTTGCTCTAGATGGTTCATAAGGCGCTAGCTGGCAGTCTCAAATTTCCAAAGCCTAGCACACAGAGAGGGTAAAAAAGGAGATAACGGACAAAAGGTCCCTCTAGTGCATTCTTCCATGCAAAGACTCTAACTCATGGGCATCCCATGGTTCTACTTTCGTACAAAAGCCCCACAGTAAATATAACATAGTGAAGTGATTGTTGTTTGCAGATAATATGACTGCACACCTAGAACACCC
Source organism: Acinonyx jubatus (assembly GCF_027475565.1). Lineage (NCBI taxonomy): Eukaryota > Metazoa > Chordata > Mammalia > Carnivora > Felidae > Acinonyx > Acinonyx jubatus. Next base: position 3,981,567 of record NC_069386.1, on the reverse strand, counting down.
AGGAGAATCAGCTGAAAATCAAGTGAATATGAATAATAAAATTCAGCAAGATGACTAATTATAAAATTGTCAAAAAATAAAACCAACAGCCTTACCACATAGGTGATATAATGGGTTTTTTTTTAAAGATCCCATGGACAGTAGCAACCAAAAGCATACCATGTGTAGGAATCTATTGAAGAGGTATGCACAAAGTGTATTAAAAAAAATTAAGAACTTCTAGGGGAACCTAGGTGGCTCAGTCAGTTAAGCATCTTGATTTCAGCTCAGGTCATGATCTCACAGTTGTGGGATCGAACCCAGGGTCAGGCTCTGCCCCAAGCATGGAGGCTGCTTAAGATTCTCTTTCTCTTTCTGCCCCTCAACAAAATTAAGAACTTCTTCTTTTTTTTTTAATTTAAAAAAATTTTTAATTTATTTTTGAGAGAAACAGAGCATGAGCAGGGTAGGGGCAGAGTGAAAAGGAGACACAGAATCCAAAGCAGGCTCCAGGATCCGAGCTGTCAGCTCAGAGCCCGACACGGGGCTCGAACCAACAAACTGTGAGATCGTGACCTGAGCCAAAGTCGGACGCCCAACTGACTGAGCCACACAGGCATCCCAAGAACTTCTAAAGGCACACAAAAGCAAACTTTAATAAGACACGTTTTGCTCTTAAATAGGACAAGTGAACATAAAGCTGTCTATCATCCCTAAATTAATACATACATTTGTCACTATGATCAACAGGAATATATTTAGAACTCGATAGGGTTATTCATGTGGAAAACTCACCGTATGAAGACAGCCAAGCAGATTCTGAAAATGAAGAGCAATGAGGAGATTCAGCCCTATCAGATATTGAAATATATTATTATAAAGTTACAGCCCATGTAACAAGGAGGTACGGAGCAAAGAAACACATTGATGCAACGGAACATTGTTAGAAACAGAAGTCCAAGTGGCACAAAAACAGGCACTCAGATCAGTGGAACAGAATAGACAACCCAGAACTAGACCCCCAAACGTATGGCCAACTCATCTTTGACAAAGCTGGAAAGAATATCCAACGGAATAAAGACAGTCTCTTCAGCAAGTGGTGCTGGGAAAACTGGGCAGTGACATGAAGAAAAATGAACCTGGACCACTTTCTTACACCAGACACCAAATAAACTCAAAATGGATGAAAAACCTAAACATAGGACAGGAGGCCATCAAAATCCTAGAGCAGAAAGCAGGCAAAAACCTCTTTGACCTTGGCCGCAGTAACTTCTTACTCAACACGTCTCCGGAGGCAAGGGAAACAAAAGCAAAAATGAACTATTGGCACCTCATCAAAATAAAAAGCTTCTGCACAGCGAAGGAAACAATCAGCAAAACTAAAAGGCAACTGACAGAATGGGAGAAGATATTTGCAAATGACACATCGGATAAAGGGTTAGTATCCAAAACCTATAAAGAACTTGTCAAACTCAACACCCAAAAAACAAATAATCCAGTGAAGAAATGGGCAAAAGACATGAACAGACACTTCTCCAAGGAAGACATCCAGATGGCCAACCAACACATGAAAAAATGCTCCACATCACTCATCATCAGGGAAATACAAATCAAAACCACGATGAGATACCACCTCACACCTGTCAGAATGGCTAACATGAACAACTCAGGCAATAGCAGATGTTGGCAAGGATGCGGAGAAAGAGGATCTCTTTTGCACTGCTGGTGGGAATGCATGCTGGTGCAGACACCTGGAAAACAGTATGGAAATTCCTCAAAAAAATTAAAACTAGAACTACCCTATGACCCAGCAACTGCACTGCTAGGTATTTATCCAAGGGATACAGGTGTGCTGTTTTGAAGGGACACATGCACCCCAACGTTTACAGCAGTGCTATCGACAATAGCCGAAGTATGGAAAGAGCCCAAATGTCCATCAATGCATGAATGGATAAAGAAAATGTGGTATATACATACAATGGAGTATTACTCGGCAATCAAAAAGAATGAAATCTTGCCATTTGCAACTACGTGGATGGAACTGGAGGGTAGTATGCTAAGTGAAATTAGTCAAAGAAAGACAAACATCATATGACTTCACTCATATGAGGGCTTTAAGAGACAAAACAGATGAACATAAGGGAAGGGAAACAAAAATAATATAAAAACGGGGGCTACAAAACAGAAGAGACTCTTAAATATGGAGAACAGACAGAGGGTTACTGGAGGGGTGGGGGGAGGGGGATGGGCTAAATGGGTAAGGGGCATCAAGGAATCTACTCCTGAAATCATTGTTGCACTGTATGCTAACTAATTTGGATGTAAATTAAAAAGATAAAATTTAAAAAAAAAATTTTTTTTAAAAAGGAAGAAACAGAAGTCCGAGGAATTAAGCATGATGCAGGCGGAATCGCTCATCAGTGGGGGCATGGGACTCGCTCCCCGTTACCCCATGACGACAAAGGATTAGGGGCTCCCTGGGGTGAACGTGCACCTGCTGACGCTAGCCAGAAGTCTGTGTCCTCGCCTGGTCTGAGCACTGACAAGCGGGTCACAGGGGACCCATTCTATTCAAGTTATTTCTGCCTGCCCCCAAACTGCCCGGATTAACAAACCTGATAAACGAGAGATCTCATGTAAGTCACATTTGTCACAAACCCTCCTCCTCCACCGACTGGGGATTCCCTTTTTGGGTCACATTTACATCAGAGATGAGGCAAGTGACCCTGATGAATGCTGGCAGGCTTTCTTAATAACACTGCCTTATATCCCCGAGGGCTTGACGGTTTTCCGGGGCTCTCCGCACACGTTCTCGATGGGTCCCCCTGTGATGTGGGGTTGACCAAGTTCCAGGACTGGTTCACAGGCTGTGGGCTGCCCCAGAGGGACAATCGGATCCACTCTGGGGAAGGGTCAGGAGTCTCCGAGAGGGGTGGTGGTCCCGAGCGGGGGGTGGGGATCTCGCCAGTGAGGAGAAGAGGCAGAGTTTCAGAAAAGCAGAGCTGGTGTGGGAGTCAAATATGTGCATGGGGTAGGGTGGGGAGCTTCTCTGGGGTGCAGGGCAGGAAAACAGGTTATGGGAAGACAAGACCAAGGGCAGGATTAAGACAGAAAGTACAACAAAACTCACTCGGCTCTCAACTGAAAGGGACACGAGAAAAGCTTCTGGAGTGCAAGAGATGTTCTCTATCTTCATCTGAGTGATGGATGTGTGGTTGTGCTCACTTTGTGAAAACTCCCTGAGCTGGGTTTTATACTTATAATTTATGTATGCAATTTTTGTATGTATAACTGAAAAAATTTACTTTAAAAATGTGTCATAGGCAAAACTGACAAAAATGATGATACCCCAGAAATAAATCTTGTTAAAGAACTGTTGGGAAAAAAAAAGAAAAAAAACAAAAACACCTCTCTGAAAACTCTAAGACACTGATGAACTACCCTACGACCTAGCAATCGCACTACTAGGTGTTTATCCAAAGGATACAAAAATGCTGATTTGAAGGGGCACATGCACTCCAATGCTGTTGTTGAGAAAAAGAGAGAGAGAAAGAGCACAATCAGGGGAGGGGCAGAGGGAAAAGGAGAGAGAGACAATCCCAAGCAGGCTCCACGGTCAGCGCAGAGCCCAACACGGGGCTCAATCCCACGGGCGCCAAGACCATGAGCTGAGCAGAAATAAAGAGCCGAATGCTCAACCGACTAAGCCACCCGGGCGTCCCACACTCCAATGTTTACAGCAGCATTATCAAACTATGGAAGCAGCCCAAGTGTCTGTCGACAGATGAACGGATAAAGAAGGTGTGGTATAAACACAACGGAGTATTACTCAGCCACAAAAAATAATGAAACCTTGGCATTTGCAACGACAGGGATGGAGCTAGAGAGTGTTACGCTAAGCAAAATAAGTCAGAGAAAGACAAACACCATGCGATTTCACTTATACGTGGAACTGAAGAAAGAAAATAAACAAAGAAAAAGAGACAAGCCAAGAAACAGACTCCTGACTTTAAAGAACAAATTACTGGGTAGCAGAGGGGAGGTGGGTGAGGGGATGGGTAAAATAGGTGATGGGGATTAAGGAGTGCACTAGGGGCGCCTGGGCGGCTCAGTTGGCTCAGCGTCTGACTTCGGCTCAGGTCATGATCTCTCAGTTTGTGAGTTCGAGCCCTGCACGAGGCTCTGTGCTGACCGCTCAGAGCCTGGAGCCTGCTTCCGATTCTGTGTCTCCCTCTCTCTGTCCTTCCCCTGCTCGTGCTTTGTCTCCCTCTCTCTCAAAAATAAACATTAAAAAAAAAAAGGAGTGCACTTGTGATGAGCACTAGGCGGTGCATGGAAATGTTCAATTACTCTATTGTGTATCTGAAACTAATATTACCCCGTATGTTAACTGGAATTTAAATAAAAATTAAAACAAAAAAAAAAAGACATGGTATTCTCTACCCCAGACTGCTGGACATCACCTGGGAACTGTGAGTGCAGCAGTGTCCGTCACTGGAACCACACGGGAGCGAGCGACCGCCACTTGCAAACTGGCCTTCACATCGATGGGCACCTTCTGTTCACATTCTGTCTCTGGAAGGTAACACTGTCTGAGGATTTTAACACGTATTCGTGATTTTATTCCGTTATGTGGCATACCGTGGGAGCATTTGTGCTATCAAAACTCACCCCGTCTGAATCTATCAGGAGAAAAGGGAGTTCTAAACAAAAAAGCAGAGTTCTGTGATTCATGTACTGCGAACACCAAGCCAAGAATCGGAATACATCCAAGTGATGATTTCTAAAAAGCCAGGTGGCAAGCTGCCCAAGTCCTAACGATTAATGAACCCTGGGACAGCTAATTCAGGAGAGCACAAAATACTGCCGAAGCAGCAGTTTCTCTTCCCTTCGCTATAATGCAACTGCGCACAGAGTCCCATATTACACCGCGATGGAAACAAAATACAGGAGGCTGCACGCCACACCTGGTATGAGGATATGACTTGGCAACATTATGCCCGATCACGGCAGATGGGATCTTTCTTAAAGGACGGGAAGAACAGCGTTCTCAATTTTAAATGCTGAGGGCTTTTTTATTGGTCTATAGTACAAATGGGGAGAATGTGGAGTGACAGCTAATGGGTTCTGGGTTTCCTTTTTTTTTTTTTTTTTAACATTTTTTAAAGTTTATTTTGAAAGAGAGAGAGAGAGAGAGAGAGAGACACGGAGGGAGGGAGGGAGGGAGGACAAGCAGGGGAGGGGCAGAGAGAGAAAGAGGGACGGAGGATCCGAAGCGGGCTCTGCAGCAGGCGCTGTGCTGACAGATCTCATCTGAGAGCCCGACGCGGGGCTGGAACCCATGAACTGTGAGATCTTGACCTGAGCCAAAGTTGGACCTTAACCAACTGAGACACCCAGGTGCCCCACATGGGTTCTGGGTTTCTTTAAGGAGGGATAAAAATGTTCTAAAATTAGATGGTGTAGATGTCTGTACCAGTTCTGAATATTAAAAAAAAAAAATCAATGAATTGTGTATTTTATATAACTGAATTGTACCATACCCGATTCAAACTGCGATACCACTGCTTTGGGTTTTTTTGTTTGTTTATCGGTTCAGTTTTGTTTCAACATCAAATGTGGAAGAAAACAGGGAGAAGGACACCCCAGAGGCCGAGTTTTCTGGCTGGGGCAGTTGAGGGATGTCCGCACTATGCTGAGCACCTTGCCCGCGGACCATCTGGCCGAGACGCTGGAAGGCCGACGGGCTCCGTTTTCGGGGTGACGCTGCGGGGTTAGACTACGCTGGGGAGCCCACTGGGTCGACGAGAGCACTCAGAACGCCCACAGGGAGAAAGGAGGACACAGACAACGGAACCAGGGAGGCAGCAGCAAAGTCCTGGAGCTCAAAAAAAGTCCTCAGGGTCACCCCACAACCATTTGGTTTCACGTCTATTGAGAGCTACCATGCGCCCACCTTTTCTGGGAGAGGAAAGCAAAATGACAGATATCTGAACGGTGGACTGAAAAGATTTAAGTATCTTCATTTGTCTCAGGGACATAATAGCGTTGGATTTTATCTCATTTCTGTCCCGTCAGGGGACAATGTTGAGAAAGTAGAGGGGCTCCTTCAAACTTCAGACTGGGTGGTCTCTCTTCCTACGAGGCAGGAGGGGGACCAGGCAAGGGCCCTGGAGCAGGGGCTGCTGGCCCTGCCCGTGGGACCTGGGACGAGTCCCCTCACTCTGAATATAACGATGCAGGGAACATCATCCCTTTTCCACCTTAGCTCCGCTCGCCCAAACGGAACCTAGCTGTCTCTCTCCTGTCATCATCAAATTCAACAAAAAATCTTCAAAATGAGTGACTGTGTGCTTTCACAATTTAAAAAACGTTTTCAAGTTTAAAAAATGTAGGAGTCTGAGACTGGTTTTCTCCTTTACTGGTCAATTAGTCTGAGTCCTGGCAAACTGCTTGAATGGTTCATCATTTCCCCTTCACGTTCCTGGGTAGCAAAGTCAGTATTCTAGGAGCAGCTCAAGAAGCCAACCCTCGCTGAATGTGTGGCTACTCCTCTGAATTCGGGTTTGGGAGGAAAAAAGCTATTGTTATCTTAGGATTCACTCCTATTTAAAATTAAAACTGGGGGGGGGGGGGGGCGCCTGGGTGGCTCAGTCAGTTAAGCGTTCGACTACAACTCAGGTCATGACCTTGTGGTTTGTGAGTTCGAGCCCCACGTTGGGATCTGCACTGACAGCTCGGAGCCTGGAGCCCGTTTCAGATTCTGTGTCTCTCTCTGCCCCTCCCTATTCATGCTCTATCTCTATTTCCTTAAAATAAATAAACATTAGGGGCGCCTGGGTGGCTCAGTCGGATAAGCGTCCGACTTCGGCTCAGGTCATGATCTCGCAGTCCATGAGTTCAAGCCCCGTGTCGGGCTCTGTGCTGACAGCTCAGAGCCTGGAGCCTATTTCCGATTCTGTGTCTCCCTCTCTCTCTCTGACCCTCCCCCGTTCATGCTCTGTCTCTCTCTGTCTCAAAAATAAATAAACGTTTAAAAAAAATTTTTTTAATAAAAAAGAAAAGAAAAAAGAAAAAAAATAAACATTAGAAAAAAATTAAAAAACAAACAAACAAATAAATAAATAACATTAAAACTGGGGGGTTGGGCGCCTGGGTGGCTCAGTCGGTTAAGCGTCCGACTTCAGCTCAGGTCATGATCTCACAGTTTGTGGGTTCGAGCCCCACCTCGGGCTCTGCGCTGACAGCTTAGAGCCTGGAACCTGCTTCAGGGTCTGTGTCTCCCTCTCTCTCTGCCCCTCCCCCGCTCGGACTCTGTCTCTCAAAATAAATAACGTTAAACATTAATAATAACATAATTCCTAACATAATAATAAACATTAAACATTAAAAAATAAAATTAAGGTGCAGATATACCTCAAAAGCACATTTGTGATGTTTCCATTTACACTATCAATTGGTCTCTCAGGCTATTAGATATTTCTTGTATTACAAAAAACTGTGTCTAGAAAAACAGGTGGCAATTATAGAGGTGCCAGATTTGGCAAGCACACGTGCACGTGCGTGCGCGCGCGCACACACACACACACACACACACACACACACACTACAGGATTTCTGGCTAAATTTAGATTTCATATAAACAACGGATAGTTTTTACGTTATTGTTATCGAGTTGTAATTCAGACACCATAACACTCCCCCTGTGCACAGTTCCAGGGGTCTTAGCTGATTCACAGGATTGTACAGCATCACCGCTCTTTCATTTCAGAGCATTTCCGTCACCCTCCCCCCAAATCCCGTCCTCACTTCTCCCATTGTCCCTCCTCCCAGCCCCAGGCAACCGCTCATCTACTTTCTGTCTCCATGGATTCGCCTGTTCTGGACATTTCATACAAATCCAATCATACGGTGTGTGGCTTTTTTCACGGAGCACAGTGTTTCCAAGGTTCACCCATATTGTAGCATGCATCAATACTTCACTGGTCTTTTTGGCTGAACGTTCATCCGCTGTATGGATACGGACACATTTTGTTTCCCCGTTCATCGGTGGATGCGCATTTGCACCGTTTCCGCCTTTCGGCCCTTATAAATAACGCCGCTAGGCATTGCTTGCGTCCTACGTTTACGTGCGCATACGTGTTCTTGGCTCTGGGTACATATGCATCTAGGAGTGGAATTGCAGGGTCACAGGGTAACGCTATGCTTAACTCTTTGAGGAGCCGCCAGGCTGACTTCCAAGAGGCCACACCATCCTGCGGCCCCCGCCAGCAGCGTAGGAGGGTTCCGATTTGTCCACCTCCTGCCCAGCACTTGTTACTGCCTTTTTCAGGTGTTTTTTTTTTTTAATCGTTTTTGTTGTTGTTGTTAAGTTTATTTATTTATTTGAGAGAGAGAGAGAGAGAGAGAGAGAGAGAGAGAAGGAGCACAAGCAGGGGAAGGGCAGAGAGAGACGGGAAGAGAGAGAATTCCAAGCAGAGAGCTTGCAATTCAGAGAGCCTTCTGCTGAGAGAATGGAGCCTGACACGGGGCTCCCACTCAAGAACCGTGAGATCATGACCTAAACCGAAATCAACAGTCAGACATGGAACCACTGGGCCGCCCAGGCGACCTGTTATTGCCTTTTTGATTACAGTCATCCTAGTGGGTGGGAGTAGAGGCTAACAGATACTTAGCACATTCTAGAAGGATACTCGTGGACATCCACCCCGAGGAGACAGAGGTGTGCCTACTCCACTGCCTTTCTTGGTTGCTGGTGGCCAAGGAAGGAGCCAGACTGCCTATTTCAAAGTCTCTTATTAACAGGAGAATTTTTTGCGTGCTTTTAGAAACACGGAAAACAGAGAGGCAGGGTTTAGAGAGTGCCAAGAAAGGAGTTCAATCAACAGTGCAGCCAATGGTTTTTCCATAAGGCAACCTGGGGACACGCAGGCCAACCTGTAGACGGCGGGGAGGCCTCATCTCAAGGCTAGGAAGATGCCCTTCCGGGTGCTGCCATTCTGTGCTGGTCTGGAGTGGCCTGGACAGAGTTACAGCTCAGCATATCCCTGTGCCCTGGGGAGGGAGACCGACAGAAGCACCCAGTGCTCAGGGAGCACCTCCACTTTTCTTCCTTTGCCTCGAAGTTACTCTGACCATCGTGTGGAGGCTTGAGCCGCAAGGAGAGGAGAGCTCCAGATCCTTCTAGAACCTCCCTTTTGCAGCTGGAAATGCCCCAGCTGCTCCTGGCCAAAGGTGCCTGCCAGCAGGGCCCAACAGTCTAAGCGGGGACCCACAGCCCAGAGCACACAGCCCTCCCATCCCCTCATCTCGGCAACTGTCCTCGCTTCTGGTATTACATCCCGGCAAGTAGCACTCGGGGGCCACCTTCCTTAGAGACACAGAAGCCACTGCTCAGAAGAGTAAACTAAGGACAGACGGACAATCACACAGCCAAGCTGTGCAGCCTTAGGAACCAGGTCTTGCCCCCGCCCCTGCCTGGACCCTTCGTCCAGACTCCCACGTTCAGGGTCCCCGCGCAACACAGTCCCTCAGCCTGGTGCCCTGGGAGGTCTCAGCTGCCATCTCTTTTTTCGCCATTTATTCACAAAGTGTGCAGAGCACGTGGAAAAAGGTTTGCTCCAAAAAGTTAAACGTAGAATTATCACAGGACCCAGCAACTCCACATCTAGGCACACACCCGGGAGAACGGAAAGCAGGGATTCAAACAGACCCTCGTACTCCAGTGTTCACAGGAGCGTTATTCGCTTCAGCCGAAAGGAAGAAGCAGCCCAGTGTCCACCACCAGATGAGTGGATGAACATATAATGGAACAGTATTTAGACGTAAAAGGGACGCAGTCCTGACACATGCTACAACACAGACGAGTCCTGAAAACGTTATGCTAAGCGAGACGCAACAGGCTAAAAAACTGTGGGGTGCCTCAGTGGCTCAGTTGAGTATCTGACTCTTGATTTCGGCGCAGGTCATAATCCCAGGGTGGTGGGATCGAGCCCCACATCAGGCTCCGTGCTGTGGATGGAGCCCGCTGGGGATTCTCTCTCTCCCTGTCTCTGCCCCTCTCCCCTGCTCATTTTCTCTCTCTCTCAAAACAAAACAAAACAAAACTGTATGATTCCACTTATGTGAATCAAAAAGTCAAGTTCATCAAGAGAGAAAGTAGAACGGTGGGTGCCAGGGGCTGGGAGGAGAGAGGGGTGGGGAGTTACTGTTTACTGGGGGCAGAATTTCTATCTGGGAAGATGAAAAAGTCCTGGAGGCGGATGGTAGTGACAGGTGCAGAGCACGGTGAATGTTTTTGATGGCGCTGAATTGCAAATACGTTTAGAAATAGTTAAAATGGTGAACTTTATCCTATTTTACCATGACCGCAGAGTGTGAGGCACGGCCCCTGGGGGGGGCTGGAGGGGTGGGGAATGGTGTCCTCAGGAGGATGGGGTGGGAACAGCAGGTGGAGAACCACGCAAAGGCGCAGAGGAAACTGAACAGCACACACTGACGGGCAGGTGAAGTGCGGAAGCTGAGCAAGCAGAGAGGGACAGACGAAAGCAGCAAAGAAGGCGGCTGAGGCCGACGCCTGTGGGCACAGAGGTTCCAGGCGGGATGGCCCACGGCATCGAATGGCTCCACGGAGGACCGAAGACGGCCCGAAGAGACATGCGTCCACAGCGCGTGGTAACAAGTTACACCTTCTCGGTCAAAGAGGCACAGTGAACGAAAACGAGAGCCTTTCAGCTACAAATTAGAAAGAATAGGGAAAAAAAATCAATCACGGGCTGCAAAGTTCTGAGATGGGCAGTAGTGACGGTCATGTAGCAAAATGAATGTGTGTCACGCCCCCAAACTGCACCCCTAAAAATGGTTAAGGAGCCCCCCATCGGGCTCTGTGCTGGCAGCTCAGAGCCTGGAGCCTGCTTTGGATTCTGTGTCTCCCTCTCTCTCTCTCCCTCTCTGCCCCTCCCCTGCTTGTGCTCATGCTCTCTCAAAAATAATAAACTTATTAAAAAAATTTAAAAATAATAAAAGATTGTGTTAAAAATCCAGGCTGTCAGAGTGGAATGCATCTGTCTCTTTTGCGTATAACTTGATGGTAGGCGATTTATCGCCATGCAGCCCAAGCCTTAAAACTGTCCACTCCAGAAGCCAAGCATTCGCTTCTACGAATCTGCTCAGGGGCAACGAAGGAGGGTATGCAAAGATACTCAGGCAAAAGGATGGCCACTGAAGTACTGTCTATGGAAAATGAAAATAAACACACAGACATGCAAAAAACCTCGTAAATAATCCACAGGTTCCAGAGCAAGGCACTCGCTAAATAAAGAACCACATATCCATGCAACAAATACCATTCAACCTTTACAAGCCGTAAGTGCCTACTTACTAAGATGGAAAGATGTTCCTTTTTTCTTTATCCATTATGATTCATTCTCTATTTCATCACAGTTCAATGATTTACACCCAGAAGTTACAAAATCAAGAGGCCATCAACTGTGGCAGAGTCCCAGATCCTTCTGAACGGAACTATCTAGACCTTGGAGGATTTGAATGTCACTCAAAATCTCTTGCTTCAGAGAAAACAAAACAAACAACGAGAAAGAAAGAAAAGAAAAGGAAAAGAAAAGAAAAGAAAAGAAAAGAAAAGAAAGAAAGAAAGAAAGAAAGAAAGAAAAGAAAGAAAGAAAGAAAGAAAAGAAAAGAAGAGGGAAGGAAGGGGAGGGGAGGGGAGGGGAGGGGAGGGAGGGAGGGGAGGGAGGGAAGGGAAGGGAAAAGAAAATTAAGGAAAAAAAACCCCAACAACCTTATAGGTTCCAGGACTCCCACAAAAGCTAGCCAATACTAGGACTGTGGATGTTAAGGACACAGTATTGAGAGAAAAGACAATGTCACAAAACAGCATCATACTGTGCTCCCATTCTTAGAAATACGAATACTAATATAAATACATATTTACTTAACAAATATTTACTCTGCAGCTACGTAAGAGGGCTGGGCTGGGCACGAAGAATACCCCCAGGAAACAAGTCACGGTCACTGCCTCAGAATCCAGGGAGCTCCTACCTGTCTGTGTTTGGAGCACCTGTGTGCGCAGGAGAAAGACTGTGGCATGGTGGCTAGGCATCTGGAGTCTTCTCTGGCAGGACAGAGAACAGGTTTATTGACTGCACACAATGTGCAATGGTGTCTCTTGCTTCCCCAGCCAAAGGTCAAATGTACAACCACGGGGACCAAATAAGACAGGTGTGAGAGGGCCCCAGCACCAGCTGACAGATGGAGCCAGGCAAGAACTTTCTACAGCACAGTGCCTGTGGTTAACAATATGACATTGTATACTTGGAAATTTGCAAAGAGGGTAGACTTACGGTAACTTCTTAGTGTGCGTGCACTCACACACACACACACACACACACACACACACACAAATAATAAGGATGATGATGATGAAGAAGAAAGAAGTTTTTGGAAGGAATGGAAATATTTATGGCACAGATAGTGGTGACAGTTCCATGGTGTGTATGTATCTCCAGGCTCATTAAGTTGTATACATTAAATATGTACAGTTTCTTGCAGGTCAATGATACCTCAGTAAAGTGGTTGGTTTAAGTTTATTTACAGGGGCGGGGGAGGGAGCATGACCCGGGGAGGGGCAGAGAGAGAAGGGGGGAGAGAGAGAAGAGAGAGAATGAATGAATGAATGAATGAATGAATCCCAAGCAGGCTCTGCACCACACAGAGTCTAACTTGGGGCTTGAACTCACAAACCATGAGATCATGACCTGAGGCGAAGTCCAGAGTCGGACGCTTAACAGACTGAGCCACCCAGACGCCCCACCAACAAAGTGGTTTTTAAAAAAGTTTAGATAGCAAGGGGACAGAGATGACAGAAGCTGGTTGGGAATTTGGCACCAAGGGAACTGAGCCCCCAAGGTGCCCTCTGAGCCCCCAGATGTTTGGCTGAGTATCTCCCAAACCATGGGCTGCTCTAGAAAAAGCCAGAGCCCTCATTTTTTCGTTATTATTTGGGCTTGATTCTACCTCACAGTTAACTCACTGGTTTCCAACCTCGTGACCAGGAAGTACTCATTTATTATTTGTATCTTCCCCGTGGACCTCATCTATTGAAAGATTTTGGCCTTCCAGGCAGTATTTATGAAAGAAAAATCTGTTTTCTCTTATCCTTATTGATCAAAGTCACAGAAAACTGCCAAATAGCTTTCTAATCAGCAGGATTTCACCAAGGTGGCCTCAAGGATTGATAGGATTCCAGCCAAAGACAAGGTACATTAGTTACCAGCTCCAGCGGTGGGAAGGGCCGAACAGTTGCCCTTTGTCTCGGGGAAATAATGAGATGTGGGGACACCTGTCCCTGCTCTCCCAGGCCCCCGGGCGGGAATGGCTGGACAGCCACTTCCCTTTGTGCCCAAGGACACTGAAGGTGCACCCAGGGGGTGCAAGCAGTGGGGAAGAGGGGTCAGGGGGGGAAAGGGGAATGGAAGGGGAGGGGGAGAGGACTAGGGGAAGGGTTGTGGGGAGGGGGAGGGGCAGTGGGGATAGGGGGAGGGAGAGGGGAAAGGGACTGGGGAGGGGTGGGGTGGGTGAAGGGGGAGGGGCAGTAGGGGTGGGGTGGATCTGTCCCTTGGGGGCAGGAACAAGGCCCCCGTGTGTGCACCCACGGGAGAAATGACACCTTCAGAACTTAACTACGAGGCTGAAGCACTGGATGTCTTGAGGGAAGAAAATCTAGAAAATAAAAATAAACCCGTTGTTCTAGAGCCGCAGGAGCTTATTCGGACACATGGATGCACAGGAATAGGGCACCTCCCCCCCCCCCCCCCCAGCCCTTGCTTTGCTGCAGTCCCACGCGTGCGGCAGGTCGAAAACATTTGCTAAACTACATTCTTTGGCTTTGATGTGACGTGGAAATTCTATCACTCGTGCCCAGCAAGGCAAAACCCCTGTTATGCCCCACAATCGTCAAGGGCAAAAGTGTAAACCAGCTTGTCTGGTTCAAAAGGACAGGGGAGGGGCCCCACAACAGGCCTCTTCTGGTCCCTGGGGTCAGCCCTGGGACCGCTGCTGAGGACAAAGCTCTGCAGGAGGGAGCCAGCCTGCAGGACAGGTGCACCACCCTCCCTGCGGGTATCCTGGAGAATCCCCAAAGAAAACCCAGGGGGCCGGGAGCTGGCAGGGCTGTTGGAGCCTGCGTCAACCACACGTCCACTCCACTGCGCTCGTAGAGCCTTTCAAAGATCCAACGGTTGGCCGGGGGGACAAGACGTGAATGCGGTACCACCCTCCCCCACCGCGCTCACCGCGCCCACTCCAGGCGAGCACGGAGCACAGAAAGCCGACACCCGAGGGTACCGGTACTGGGACTCGGGTGTGGCCACCAGAGGTGTTTGCCAGGGACCCTGTCGGGCAGGCACTCAGATTCCCCTCCCACCCCAGCCTCGTTTCCGGTTACCACTCGAGAACCAGGCCCCTCTTAGCAGGGGCTTGCTCCTTCCCAGTTCTTCTCCAGGGACTGTTTCCACACGCTCACTTCCAGGACATCGAGAGGCATCTGTACCTGCGGCCCAGGTGCCCCGGCTGATCTCTGCCGGCATCTCTCCTGCCGGCAGCTCCACTGGCAACCCTGTTCAGGGACTCCCCCCAGCAGATCCACCGGCAAGCCAGAGACCCGGGGACCTGCTGCACCCCGCAGCCGGGGCCCTCAGCCTCCTTGCGAGCCGTGTCCTCCAACGGGCCACGGCCGCGCTGAGCCGGCTGGCAAATGACCGTGCAGCGTACAATCCCGAGGGCGTCCATCTCCGGGTGGTCACGAAACACCTGCATACTTGGGCCCAGTAGCTGCCACACGGCAGACATGCAGAAGGTATCTGAAGAAAGGAGCGCCTTTCGCCTGTCCTGGGGCTGAGAGCAAAGAGCCTGTTGACAAGGAGATCTCCTCGAGCCTCCGGGTGCAGAGCCGAGCCTGGGACAACTGGAATGCCCGGGGGGTCACTTCTGACCATGACTGGTCTCGCCCTTTTACCCGTGTGCCATTCAGATACATGCCATGTGTCCGTGATGTGAAAAAAGACTGGGAAACGCCAAACTTGATGAGTATAGCGTCTTTCTGGGTCTGGATCCTTTCTGTCGGTACATAAATAAGCTCAGGTCTCTCCCATCTGTACCAGACCCGCAGACCCACAAGTCAGCCCCCAAGCGCCCCCCAACATTCCTTCCCGCCCACAGGCCCCTGCTCTGGAAAGCACCAGGCCGCTCTCAGCAGTACAGGATCAGGAGGCCCACGGGCACGTTGGGTGGCTGGCCTGGTGCCCAGCACAGTAAGGAGCCACCCTCCCTTCAGCACTGGGCCACCACTCTTGCACGGGAGGCCTCTGCCCTCCGATGATACATTCCTAGGTAACAATTCAGTTCTTCAACTCTTCCAGCAAAGAGGCTCCATGGGTCGAGTGGACCTCAGATTCCAACCTTATTTACAAAAAGGCCAACCAGAAGTTATATGGAACGGCCAGTACCCGGAAGCGTTAAGTCAATAAATTAACACGAGAGTACGGTGTAACCACCTGAAAAAGAGAACATTACGACTATACAAATATTGTTCCCTGCAGAGCCAAGAAATGTGCTAGGCTCATATTTCTTCCTGTACAGTTCCAATGTCAACAGCCAAGTGCTCCTCAAAGAAAAAAAGCTCCCAGAATCAAGGTCAAAGAGAAGCTTGTTTGTGCTCTCCCAACCGTTCAAAACACAGGCAGTATAGGGGCGCCTGGCTGGCTCAGTGGGTACAGCATGTGACTCTTGATCTTGGAGTCGTGAGTTCAAGCCCGTGTTGGGCATAGAGTTTACTTAAAATTTTTTTTTAATAAAAGCAGGCAATATCTTAGTGTGCCTCATATTTGGAATGAGACATGCTGGTGGCTGTTTTTATTTTTTTGTGGGGTTTTCTGTTGCCTTCTTTTTCCTACTGAGAGAAAGAAACATAGCCCATCCCCCACAACCCTACTGTCTTCCAGCTTCTTGTGCGTTCTGTCCATCGTCTGGAATCCATTTCAGTGTCTGTCCTGAAGATATTATTCTTGGAACCAACGACTCTCAGTTCTAACTTGTACCAGGTGCTGCGGAGGCCTGCTGACAGCCGTCTGTCTGGGAGTTCTTTTCTCTGGACTCCTGGAAGCCACCAAATCTCTCTGCCTCCCACTGCCTCCTTCAGGGTTGTTTTCACCCTTGTTTTGCTGGTGTGGACACTCAAAATGAGTGGGAAGCAAACCTTAAGGACCTGCACATCTGTAACTGTCTTTATGGGGCGCCTGGGTGGCTCAGGTGGTTTAAGCGTCCGACTTTGGCTCAGGTTGTGATCTCGCGGTTTGTGAGTTCGAGCCCCACGTCGGGCTCTGTGCTGACAGCTCAGGGCCTGTAGCCTCCCTTGGATTCTGTGTCTCCCTCTCTCTCTGCCCCTCCCCTGCTCATGCTCTTTCTCTCTCTCTCAAAACATAAACTAAAAAAAAAATGTAAGGGCCGCCTGGGTGGCTCAGTCGGTTGAGCGTCCGACTTCAGCTCAGGTCACGATACGATGGTCCGTGAGTTCGAGCCCCGCGTGGGGCTCTGGGCTGATGGCTCAGAGCCTGGAGCCTGCTTCCGATTCTGTGTCTCCCTCTCTCTCTGCCCCTCCCCCCTTCATGCTCTGTCTCTGTCTCAAAAATAAATAAATGTTAAAAAAAAATTTTTTTTTTTTAAGTGTAACTGCCTTTATACCTGACTGGTTTGGCAAGGTGTGTCAGTTCCCTAGGGCCACTGCAACAAATCAGAACTTGGTGGCTTTAAACAACAGGACCCTATTTTCTCACAGTGAAGAGGTCAGAAGGCCGCAGTCAATGTCTCCGGGCTACAACTGCAATGCCAGGAGGGCCGTGCTCCCCACAGAGGCTCTGGGGAAGAACCAATGTCCACCCTCCTCCAGGCTCAAAGCCCTCAGCTTACCATCTCCAAATAATTCCCCACCTCAAGACCCTACTTTAATCCAATCCGCAAAGACCCTTTTATCATACATGGTCACATCTACAGGTTGCAGAGACTGGGATGGAATATCTACCGGGAGCGGGGGGCGGGGGGGCGTTCTTCGGTCGACCACGCTGGATATGAAATTTTTGTTTTCAATAGTTAACAAATGCTTTTCGCTCAGAGCCTTACTAGTATCCTGCCTCCGTTCTATCTGATGAGAAGTTTATTTCGCTGGCTCTTCCTGACTCCTGACTCCTTGATGCTCTGGCACTCCACATGCTCGCCCCAGCTGGTCACCCCTAGTACCACGGCTTGGAACACCATCCACCCGCCCCGGGGCCATGCCAGACCAGCGCAGACTTCACTCCCACAACACCAACCAGCCCGCACCCCCAGCCTGGACTCTGCCAGTAAGTACGCTCGTCCTCCTTCTCTCCTACTAAACACAGTGTCTGTAGGAGTGCCGAGGAAAGTTCCAGGGCTGCCTGGGTGGCTCAGTCCGTTGAGCATCTGACTTTAGCTCAGGTCATGATCTCAGGGTTCATGAGTTCAAGTCCCACATCGGGCTCCACGCTGACAGCTAGGAGCCTGGAGGCTGCTTCGGATTCTGTGTCTCCCTCCCTCTCTGAACCTCCCCTGCTTGCGCTCTCTCTCTCTCAAAAAATAAACATTTAAAAAAAAAGTGTTAAAGTTCCAGCTTTTAGCACGACTTCCCATTCCTGCCCTGGGCTGGACCTGTGGGCTTGGTCAAGAGGCCCTCTGGAGTCTGCAGGGCGGACTGGCCACCCGCCTCCCCCCCCCCCCCGGCCCACCCCACCCCCCCCCACCCCCCCAGCCCCCGCCCAGGCTCCTCTGACACACCGTTGGCATTACCATTCCCCTGCCTGCTTTCTATCATCTGGAAATGTGCTGCAATCTCTCAGCTCCTGCTAATTCCCTGCAGTTCCCTGCCGTAGGATTATGCTGCTAGTAATCGTTTTATTATCATTTTAATGGGCTCTGCGGAGGGAAGGCGGAGGGGAGTCGTGTGTGCTGAATCTCCCATCCTGGACGCTGAGTTACTCTCGCTCATTTTTCAGTTACAACTTGCATATGCTGAAGCGATAACAGACATTCTATTCTAAGCCCCTCGTCCTTGACTCCTCTTGGTGGGAGCTGAGTGGGAAGGGCGGGGGGGGGGGGGGGGGGCGGTACAGCAGGGTTCAGACTCACAGCCCACCTTGTCCGACCTCCAACTCCTGCGGGCCCTCCCTGTCTGAGCTCCGCTGCTCAAGGCGCAGATCTGCCGGTGCATGTGGAGGAAGTGGGAAACGGCATTCGAGTTTCCTCTTTCCAGGATTTTTTCTTTTAAACAAGCAAAGTGCCTCGGTGGCCTTCCCTCTAATGCCGGATGCATGCGTGGAGGCGTTAAATGAAAAGAATGGACAGCTTTAAATCGAGCACATCTTTTGCTGGTTCCATCAGTCCAAGAGAACCTTTTTACTCAAAAGCAAAGCCCGCAGGATACATCCCTGTTTCACAAAGGCCCGAGTTTAAAAATAAACACGGGTGTTTGAAGGAGCACAGAAATAGTCTGCGCCCACAGTGCCTTACAACACGAGGCATATGCGGGCTCGGAAGGAGCGAGAGGCCGCGGTCCACGGAAAGTTAGCCCTTGTAGACCTCAAACAATGACCCACGAATGAAGGCAGCCGTTTTTGTGCCGGAGCCCCTTGTACTACGCCGTGTCGGCCGCATCCCATTCAAACCAACCACAGGCGTCCACCCTGTCCAGCTATTCACCCACAGGCTCTGAAGGCAGCCCCCGGAGCTGGAATTCGAATCCTCACCAGCCTTTGTCTCCACCTGACTTTGTGGTCTCCTCCCCGTCGATCCCTGTACCCAACCTCCAGGCTTGACAGAAGTCCCTGCGCCTTCAGGCGATGCCTCTCGTGTGTGTCCACCCCCCCACCGGTCAGAATCCTCTCATCCTTCAAGGCAAAGTGCAAACCAGTCCCCTCTTCCATCTGAAGCACCTGGTTCCACCACCAGACCGCATGCATTCTCTCCCCGGAGCCCAGCTCTCCGCACCCTCCCACTCTGTCTCGTTTGGGGGGGGACCTAGTCGTGTGCCATACCCCCCAGACTGGGGGAGGAGCCCCCTTGAGCAGGGGTCGGTCTTCATTTCCAAAGGCCCCGCAGGGCCTTGACAGAGGAAGAGCTCAAAGTTGAAGCCAGGAGCTTTGAGTGAACTCAAGTAGCAGAGGGCCCGGGGACGAGCTGCCAGCTGGCGGGACCCTGGCACTTCCACAGGGTAGGAAGCAGGTCCCTGCTGGACAGCAGTGGAAACTCTCTCTACAGCAGACCTGGCAGGTAACGCTCTCCTCCCAGGCACGCGCACACACACGGGCCCGAGACGCATCGACCGCCCCAGCTCCAGGGCTGCAGGCCCAGCATATGGCTTCCCTACCGGCAACCTCCTCCCTAATCCCCAGTGTGCGGCACAGGTGACCTCTTCCAATGTGCCCTGCCTGGCCTGAAAGCACAACTCTGCCAGCGTGAGCTCGATGGCCACTGACCACATCTTCTGTGCCGTGTCACAGCCAGAACCTGGCAGCAGTAAATGGGTCTCGACAAAGGAGAGAGAGGGCCGCCTGGGTGGCTCAGTCGGTTGAGTGTCTGACTTCAGCTCAGGTCATGATCTCGTGGTTTGTGGGTTCAAGCCCCGCATCGGGCTCTGTGCTGACAGCTCAGAGCCTGGAGCCTGCTTGGGATTCTGTCTCTCTCTCTCTGCCTCTGTCTCTGTCTCTCTCTCTCTCAAACATTAAAAAAAAAAGAAGAAGAAGAGAGAGCAGAGGAGAGAGAAAGAGAGAACGAGAGAGGACAGGAGCAAGCACCCAGCAAATACGTCCTACTTCTTCAGGTTTGGAAGGAAAACGTCCAGAGTCCCGGTAGGTCTGCAACAGACAGAAATAAATGCCTAACAGAAGCATGTCGTGTCCCCCGTCACTCTGTGGAATGCTCTGGTTGCTGTGTGTGGGCTCCAGGTTATAACCCACCCAATGTGGGACTACAGAACTGGGTCTTCTCTGGTTTCTTCTCTCTTTCAGAAAAGGTCTGATGCTCGGCTTTTAGCAGAATGAGGCAGCCGGCAGGTGCCAGCCAGCTGGGGCCCGTGTGTGCGGCCCAGAGTCTGGCCCCAGAACAGCCCGTGCCTGTTCCCTTGCACCAAGGACACGTCGCCCGTCTCCTCCAAAGGGCCAGATGGCTGTGTGTAGACTTCTCCCCACTTCATTTTTATCTTCTCCAAGTGCACTGCATCAAGCTTGCATTCTCAGATGCGCGGGTTTGTGTGCACATTCACATCTCGAGTGAAATTCATGCTCCCCTCCTCTGTGTGTTTTTTCAGGTGGAAATACCTTTCCATGGTCACACAGCAATGCCTCAATCCTCCCCTCCCGTCTCAGCAGAACCTCCTGGAGGTACTTCCGGAGGCTTTAGCAGGTGCCGTCTCCCACTGTGTGCCTTGATCCTGCTGGGCACTGACGTCATAGCTCACCTGATTTTCCCACCAACCTTGAGAAATCAGCATCTGACTGCTCATTTTACAGAGGAAAACAGAAAGGGGGGGGCACGATACAGTAACCTGCCCAATGCCATAGTCATTAAGTGACAGTCACCTAAACTGCCTGAGCCCAACACACAGGGCTTCAGGCACCCTTCATGCCAGTCTATTCTGCGTGTTCCCAGTGATGTCCCACACCCGTGCTCCACTGACCCCCTCCCTAGATGGCCCGGCCACTCTCCCCTCTCCCCATCACCACGGTCAGGCTGAGACGCTCTTGAGGAACTCGGCAGGTCCCTGAGCAAACAGACTCATCCTTATCTGTCTCTCACATAGGCTGCCTTCCTGCAGCATCCCCACAGCCCTTCCCCAAGTCCCAGTAGGCAGCAGAGAGTCCAGAAAATTCTGTCTGAGCTCCAGTTCCTGACCAAGGGCTCACAGACCCGAAAGGTGCCTTTGAGGCCCGTCTGGACCATGTTGATCAACCAACCACCAGATCAGTAAGGTGGGGCTCACCTGTTGTTTCAATAGCCCGCCTCCTGGGTGGCTACAGAAAACCTCCCTTGGGCCCCCCAGGGTCTCTCTGCAGCCTCCCAATACCAAAACAGATCTCTTCTTCCCACAGCACTAAACAAATACCCTGGGAAACCTCCTTTTCTCCCAAGCTCCATGCAACCCACCCCCACTCCCGGGGCCAACGTGAGGCAGGCCTCCTTCTGAGTGCGGCCCTGAAAGTACCTACTCCCTTTGGCCGTCCCTGGACCACACCTTCCCACCTGCCACCCTCTCAAATGGCACTTCCTCAGGCAAGCTAAGATGCTGCCTAATGTGTGGTTCCCCCACCACCACCACCACCACCGAGCAGTTCTCTGAGACAACCAGCTGGGTGTCCTACAATCCACCTCAGTTCTGACACGGTCCACCTGCAGTCTCAGACCCCACGGGGGAAGGGCTCAGCCCACGTGACTGCCCACTTGCTCCTACTTCTGCTGCCAACTGCAACTCCAGGCTGTCACCTGTGCTCCTGACTTACCAGCTGTACCTAGGAGGTTCCCACACCCCCTTCTTGGGCTCATCAATCTGCTAGAGCGGCTCACAGAACTCAGAGAAACTCTGTACTCACTAGATCACCAGCTCGTTCTGGAAGGATGTCACTCAGGAACAGCCAGATGGAAATGACTCACGAGGCACGTTGTGGGGACAGGGTGCAGAGTCTCCATGCCCTCGGGGTGCGCCGCAATCCCCAAATCTCCATGTGTTCACCAACCCAGCAGCCCTCCCAGCCACCCTTTTGGAGTTTCATGGAGGCTTCATTACGTAGGCATAGTTGATGACATCACTGGCTACTGCCAGCTGATGCAGACTCCAGCCAGGTCTACTCCTCGAAGGGGGCGGGGACTGAAAGTTCCAACCACGTCCCCACAGGGCTGGCTCACCCCCCTCCCCGCCAGCTGCCTTCCTCAGGACCTTTCCGAAAGCCACCTCGTTAACATAACAAAAGACACCTTTCTGGCTCTCAGCTCGGGGAAATTCCAAAGGTTTTAGGAGCTCTGTGCCAGGGATGGGAAGAAGACCAAATACATATTTATTATAAAATACTGTATCACAGCAGCCCCCAGACCCCGACTGCCCGCCCTGTAACTCCCCCTCCGAGCACTGCACCCGGCCGGACCACTGTTTTCCTCGCTGCCCCTCCAGACACCTTTTCCCTCCCCCCAAAACTCCCCAGCTTTCAATCTCTCCTCTTCCGGCTGTCATCCACTACGCCTCCCAGTCCACCACTCTACCCCTCCCCATCCACCCCCCTACCCTCTCCCCCTCCCTATCCGCCCCTACCCCCTCCCCCTCCCCAGCCACCACCCTACCCCTTCCCACCCACCACCCTATCCCTCCCCGTCCACCCTACCCCCTACCCCTCCCAGTCCACCACCCCTCAGCGCAGCCAATCAGCAACCCCCGTGTCACTCGGTCACTTCTCCATTTTAGCTCCTAGGCCTCATCCCTCTGTCCTACATGACTCCAGCCTTCTCAGTCATTTCAATACACACACACAGATGAGCCTCCCCCAACCTTTTCTCTCCCCTCAGCCCCGCAACCCTCAGTCATCACCTGCCCGGTAGTTGTAATTCCAGCCTATCCAGAATCTTCATTTCCTGCCTCTCCCTCTGCAAGCAGACACCCCCTCCAGCCCAGCCTATCATACTTCCAGCCATCTTTACCCACTGGTTTCCCATGGCACTTAACACCTGCCACCCCCAAATACAACGCTTTGGCATACTTGTTATTTTTAATTAAGGTCACTTTATTTTTTTTTAAGTTTATTTATTTATTTTAGGGGAGGAGGGGCAGGCAGAGAGAGAGAGAGAGAGAGAGAGAGAAAGAGAGAGAGAGAATCCCAAGCAGGCTCCACACTGTCAGCACAGACCCTGATACGGGGCTTGAACTCACGAACAGTGAGATCATGACCTCAGCCGAAATCACGAGTCGGATGCTCAACCGACTGAGCCACCCACGTGCCCCTGAAGTTACTTTAGAAACATCAGGTTCGAGAAGGATAATGTGAGTCTTCTTTGTCTCCCTAAAAGCAGGAGGTGAGTCTCCCATGTGAAGATGTCCTCCCTGGACCAGGAGGACGACGGGCATCCTTATCACCAGAGACGGGAAATCCAAGGCTCGAAGGCTGTGTAACCAAACCCTGTTACTTCTTCACTCATCCAGCACACCAAGCTCAAACCTGTCTCCTCAATTCTGCCCAAGTTTATTGGTTCTTTGTCTAAAAGGTGAAAAGGCTGCCTGCTTTGGTCGCTTCTTCGAGCCCCGTATCTTTGGGGCTCCCGTACGTGGTTAACATTTTCTCTTCTTAATCTGTTTTATGTCCATTTAAATTATTAGACCAGCGAAGAATCTGAAAAGGGAGAGGGGAAAAGTATTCCTCCCTTACGCCACAAAATTTACTTGTTATATTTGTCTCATTTCTTAAAGTTTATTTATTTTGAGAGAGAGAGAAAGAGCAAGTGAGCAGGGGAGGGACAGAGCGAGAGGGAAAGAGAATCCAAAGCATGTGGGGCTCAAACTCCCGAACTGTGAGATCATGACCTGAGCCGAAATCAAGAGTTGGACGCTCAACCAACCGAGCCACCCAGGCGCCCCTATTTGCTCTATTTTAACTTATTGTACGTGTCGTTCAAACATGAGCTTCATGAAGACAGGGTTCCTCGTCTGTCTGGTTACCGATATCCTCAATAAGTGAACAGCTCTTAGTGCAAATATAGACACTAAACGAATACTTGCTGAATTAGTGAATTATAATGAACCGTTTTGTAATTACTCAACATCCACTTTCCCTACAAGGACAGGGCCAAATCCATCTCAGCCACTCTTGGAGGTACTCGACAAATGTTACTTAACTGACTGGATGCTGGAGCACAGGTAGGATGTAAGGCACTCACTGCTGGGCTAACTGCTGTTTACAAGGTAACCTCCACCTGGAGCTCAGCTCCGCTCCCGCTGGCTGCCACCTTGACCCAGGCGACCTAAACTAAGCTGTTGGTTCTGATAAACCCAAGGACACACCAGAAGCCCTTGGACACAGAGACAGGAGCACACACAGTGGTTTCTGTCTCTGCCATGCAAAGATGTGGTCCTACAGATGAGGGGAAACTGATGCTATCAGTTACCAAGAACAGTTCCAGAGATCACTTGAAAATGTTCATTCTAAGACCCGATTACCTAGAAGACCCTCACCATGAACTTCTTCTAGGAAAAAAAAAAAACAAAAACAACAACCCACACTTAACAAGGTCCCATCTAGGTATCAGGTCAATTTCCAGCCTGTCTCTTCCTCTTCAAGCTGCACCTGTCATTCACCGGGTTAGCTTAACCATTCGTGGGTGAGAGACCGGCTCCAGGGAAAGGGGCAGATGAATAAACCAAACAAGTTTTACAAGATGCATGGAGAACACCACACTTCACTACTTCAGACTCAGTCTGACCCCTTACCTAGGATGAAGGGGCTTGAAACCCTCAACTTCTACGGAGACAAAGTGCCCTTTGATTGGAAAACCAGGCCTGAAAACCCCATCACTGAGGCACTTTTCCTAGTTAGGTCTCATGGGCAAAACCTTCTATTACAGGCGGGAGAGTCCCAGCTACAACATCACAGCTAGAGCACTTGGGAGGGAGGGGAGGGGAGGGGAGGAAGGAGGGAAGGAGGGAAGGAAGGAAAGAAAGAAGGAATGGAGGAAGGAAGGAAGGAAGGAAGGAAGGAAGGAAGGAAGGAAGGAGGGAGGGAGGGAAGGAAGGAGGGAGGGAAGGAGGGAAGGAAGGAAAGAAAGGAGGAATGGAGGAAGGAAGGAAGGAAGGAAGGAGGGAGGGAAGGAGGGAGGGAGGGAAGGAAGGAAAGAAAGGAGGAAGGAAGGAAGGAAGGAAGGAAGGAAGGAAGGAAGGAAGGAAGGAAGGAGGGAGGGAAGGAAGGAGGGAGGGAAGGAGGGAGGGAGGGAAGGAGGGAAGGAAGGAAAGAAAGAAGGAATGGAGGAAGGAAGGAAGGAAGGAAGGAGGGAGGGAAGGAGGGAGGGAGGGAAGGAAGGAAAGAAAGGAGGAAGGAGGGAGGGAAGGAAGGAGGGAGGGAAGGAGGGAAGGAAGGAAAGAAAGGAGGAAGGAAGGAAGGAAGGAAGGAAGGAAGGAAGGGAGGGAAGGAGGGAGGGAGGGAAGGAGGGAAGGAAGGAAAGAAAGAAGGAATGGAGGAAGGAAGGAAGGAAGGAGGGAGGGAAGGAAGGAGGGAGGGAAGGAAGGAAAGAAAGGAGGAAGGAAGGAAGGAAGGAAGGAAGGAAGGAAGGAAGGAAGGGAAGGAAGGAGGGAGGGAAGGAAGGAGGGAGGGAAGGAAGGAGGGAGGGAAGGAGGGAAGGAAGGAAGGAAGGAAAGAAAGGAGGAAGGAAGGAAGGAGGGAGGGAAGGAGGGAAGGAGGGAAGGAAGGAAAGAAAGGAGGAAGGAAGGAAGGAAGGAAGGAAGGAAGGAAGGAAGGGAGGGAAGGAAGGAGGGAGGGAAGGAGGGAAGGAGGGAAGGAAGGAAATAAAGAAGGAAGGAAGGAAGGGAGGGAGGGAGGAAGGGCTCTCATGCTTCTTTGAGGCAAAGGGAGCAGACAACCACGTACAGCAAGAACCACTGACAAATCTGAGAGATCCTGACCTGCTGCCACGAAGAGGGTGAGCACGTGGGTTTCGCAGAACTTACAGCCCTGCTCTTGTCGAGATTGATACGGATACAACTGATCACATGTAGACGGAGGCCCACAGGGACTTACTTATTGGAGATGCAGAATGTAGATTCCTATCACGTGATCTGAAACCCATCTCGGTAGATGTGATCACAACGTTCACTTCAACGACACTAAAGAATTAAATCCTTCTGAGAATGTCCACTGAAATCTGAGAATAAAAGGACCCAGGCAGAAAGTGGGAGGCAGAAGGATGAGGAAGGAAAGACAAAAACGACGGCTCAGTAGATTCTGGGCGGAAGAAATCTGTGGAACACTCAGACAGATGTGTGAACAGCTGTGAGGGCACATCAGAGCAAATCCCTGCTTTGAACCCTCCCTTTTAAAGGCGTACTGACTGGGGTGCCTGGGGGGGCTCAGGCGGTTAAGCACTCAACTCTTGACTTTGGCTCAGGTCATGATGTCGCAGTTCATGGGATCGAGCCCCACATCGGGCTCTGTGCTGAAAGCGAGGGGCCTGCTTGGGATTCTCTCTCTCCCTCTCTCTCTCTCTGCACCCCCCCATGCCTGCTCTCTCTTTCTCTCTCAAAACAAATAAATAAACTTAAAAAAAAGATACAGGTGTACTGACAGAACTTCCTGGGGACATGTCCTTCTAAACCAAAGTTTAGGGCACAAGTTGTACTTTTTTTTTTTTTTTAATGTTTATTTATTTTTGAGAGAGAAACACAGTGTGAGCAGGGGAGGGGCAGAGACCGAGAGAGAGACTCACAGAGAGTGTGAAGCAGGCTCCAGGCTCTGAGCAGTCAGCACAGAGACCGATGTAGGGCTCCAGATCATGACCTGAGCCAAAGTCAGATGCTTAACCAACTGAGCCACCCAGGCGCCCCACCGTAAGTTGAACTTCTGAAACAAAGGCCGTCTCCCTGGCCAAACTGCAGAAGTTTCGCGGAGCATGAGCCTCAGAAGTCGAACGACACACATCCCCGTCACCAGCCCCACCAGATCTGGCCCAGTGGTCTTCCCTTCCCCAACTGAACCTCTCTGAACCCCGGTTTCCTCATCCATAAATCATAAACCTTTAGGGAAATACGCAATAAGGATAGTTCCCCTCACCCTGGCTGAACTCGCTCTTCTACGGAAACAGACAAAGATGCCATAATGACCGTCTGGCGTGACCCTACGTCTGCCCGGCACGTGCCATTGTGTGGCCTCGGTGACATAGATCCTGGGTGATCACAGAGTGGGGCAGACAGCGGGGGAATAGCCGGCCAGTGCTGAGATCCCACCGCTGCTCCTGGAGGGAAGGCTTTCTGCCAGGAATAGCCTTCTCTTCCCTACACACGTTTTCCAGAAATTTCTATCAAGTACACACAGAAGCCAGTGCCAGTACGACAGTGGTTGCGAGGATACAGGCTTGGCCTGAGGCCACTGTCCTCTCTCGTGGGCAGTCACGTGGCAGTGAGGGGACACAGAAGGCCAACTACACATAAGACCGTGACACAAACGACGGATGGACGGAGCCTCTCAGGGCAAAGCTGGCCACCGTCATCCTCTTTCAGGACATCGCCAGGGTGGTGCCAATTTCACCGAATGCGTGAAAGGCAGCTGTCGGAAGCCGCACCGATTTTCTGATTCTCCTGAGGAGAACCTCCGGGGGCGCCCACCAGGCTCTCCCCTTGAGGGACGGGCCCCCAGAGGCTCCAGCGTGACCAGGCCTGGGTGACACCCCATTCTCAGGATACTCTACTTAATTATTTAAGGAATGAGACATTGTTTCCTTTGTGGGCAAAGCTTCCAGGACATTTAAAATTCATGGGAGAAGCCAAGGAGTGGCTTTTTTTAGCTCCCTTCCTTAAAGCGAGTGGTAAGGCTTTCAATCAGACTCGTGGAATTCCAATTCCAGTTTTCCAGAATATTCCATCCTTGGTGAGGCATGCCTGCTTTTGGGAAAAAAAAAAAAAAAAAGATTGAAAGAAGAAAACAAAACATAAAAACAAAAAAAGAGGAAGCTCTGACAAAGCCAAACTCAATTAATCATCACTTTTGTCTCACAGGAGTCACTTGTCTGTGCCAGAGTAGGGCAGGAGTCCAACCGTCCCTCGGGACACGCAGGGCCCGCTAGGGGAGAAAGCTGTGTTCAACCCAGGCCCACGAGTGCCACAGGATGCCACACGGGGGAAGGGAACCCAGTGCCGCAGACCGCGTGGGTGCGTGACGGGGCCCACGAGGGGGGCTCCCCACCCTGAATGGGACGTGGGGGTAAGCTCAGACAACACCATGGAGAACACAGTCCCCACACCACAGAGGAGCCAGCTGAGGCCCCCGAACAGGTGGAGGGCCCACTCCCCAGAATGATCTTTAATTCTCGCGGCTCCAGAAAGGCAGGCTTCCGGGGGCCCCTGCAGCCCAGAGCTGCACACCTGAGCACCCACGGGGGCCTCGTCTCCCCAGCAAAGCTCAGCCCATGAGATGCTCTCCCTGAGGACGGAGAAAACCCGGTCACACCCCAAGCCATTCTTCATCAGAACAGAAGATCTGGACAGAGTTTCTGCCAGTCACAGCCCCCGACCCCCAGCTTCTGTCACCAGCCCGATGCGTACCCCACCTGTAACAGGCGCTCACAGGTTCCCCCAGATGCCCGCAGAGCCAAACCCTATGCCTCCGTCTCACTGAGCCAGGCGCCGGCAGCTGAGTCCACACAGAGGGAGCCCCGAAGGATGGCTGGCTGTCTGCATGGAAACTGCTCTCCTCTCTCCGTACCCTCACTCTCCGGCCCCCGTTCTCCCTCGCCAGTTAAATGCACCCCCAAGTCTTTTCAACAGTGGCTCTCATCTCTTTTTGGTCAAAGACCCCTTTGAAAATCTGATAAAAACGATGGATACCTCCCCAGAAAAGCACATTCATAGAATTCTCCATGGAGCTTGGGGAAGGGGTGTTCACGGACCCCCGAGCTGCACGGAGAGACCACTCTTTAAGACACCCTCCTTCAGGCGCCTGGGCGGCTCAGTCGGTTAAGCGTCCAACTCTTGGTTGCAGCTCAGGTCATCATCTCAGTTCATGAGTTCGAGCCCCACGCCGGGCTCCGTGCTGACAGCGCGGAGCCTGCTTGGGATTCTCTCTCTCCCTCTCTCTCTGCCCCTCCCCTACTCCCCTCGCACACACACTCTCTCAAAAATAAACAAACTTTAAAAAACAAAAGACAGCCTCCTTCGAACCCCCCTCTCGGAACGTGTCCAGACCGCTCCTCCTGAAGACATCCTTGCACACGTCTAAACCGGGATGAACTCCGGTGCCAGAACCCAGCATCCAGCTGCAGAGCAAAGCAGACCACCACCTCCTTTATTCCTGCCGTGTCACACTTGACTGAGGTCTTCAAAGTGTCCATCAGCGTTTGGGACGAACGCATCATCGGGGCGGACTCAACACGGAGCTCACCTTCCCACTAGAAGGCCCTGAGTCCCTCCCAGGCCCCGGGGAGATGTGCCCACGACCACAACCCAGGACGTGAGCACTCCCCCCTTTCTCGGTCACTCGGCCCCACTCAGGCTCCAGGCTCCTCCCCGCACCGCCCCCTTCTCCAGGGACTCCCCGAAATCTGTCCTGCGGTCGGCAGGCACCGGCAGCCCAGCCGCAGGGGTGTTCCCCGCACCTTCCCGCCTTCCCCGAAACCGGGCCAGTCCCTGGAGGCCGCACGGCCACGCACACACCTGCACCCACACCACTCTGTGCCTCTTGCCTTGCAGGTAAGGAGAATACAGGGGAGGCAGAGGGTTCGGGTCCTGGTGGCCCCCACACGTGGCTCTCGCCATGGCCTCAGAGCCCGGCCATCCCCGCCACCTGCCTTGCAGCCAAGCTCGCCAGCCTCCACGTCACTTCCTGCCACTGATCAGGGGCTTCAGCTCCGGGCCCAGCTTCGCCCTCTGCCCACCTCCTGTCACTGTCACCACACACGTGGATGACCCCCAACGCCCCGGACTCAGCTCCTTGTCCTCCGCTGCAAGGCCCTCTTCACCCCTGCAGGGCGCTCTCCCACAGCCGTCCGCGGGACCCCTCGCCACCAGGAGAACCCCCCCCCTCCGAGTGCGAGACTTTCCAGCACGGAGGTACCTCCCACCCCACAGACTCCTCCAATCCACTGCCCGGCTCGCTCTCCACCAGCCACCTCCTGGCCTCACGCTCTCCCTCCACGCCCCCTACCCAGCCTGGGGGGGTCTGTCCCTGCCACCCGTCCCGCGTGAACACCCTCCGCCTCAGCCTGGCGCGCCCCGCCGTCCACCTCCTCCAGGCCCACACCCAGGCCACTGGGCGACATCCCCAAAACTGGGCGGACACGTCTCCCTGTAAACTCCGGTTCTCTGACCTCAAACCGTCAGTCAGCAATGGCGCACAAGCTTGGGGCTCTCTAGCAGGCCCGCACCCACGCCCAGACAACCCGCACCTTCTTCTCCATGTTCCCACACCCTGCCCTCCACCCTGGCTCTCGGCACATGACCCCGCCCATGCTTCTTGGAGAAACCAGGAGCACCACCAGAGCCCAGGTATCTTCCACCAAAGGCACACCTGCCTGTATCTGCTCCTACTGTGGCCCCCTCCCCTCCTTCCCGTGGCAGGGCGCCTCCCTCGCCCCCCTCCAAGGCACAGTCCTTCCCCGGTGCTGAACCCCACCTCTGCCATCTTCTCAGGGCCGAGGCTCCCCCGTCATCCCTGCCAGCATCCACGTGTGCTGGGGCTCTCCTACCTTAGATGCATTTGCTTTGTTTGTTTGCTTGCTTTTTTTGAGAGAAAGAACGAGAATGGCAGGGGAGGGGCAGAGAGATCAGGAGACAGAGGCTGCGAAGCGCGCTCTGCACTGACAGCAGAGGGCCTGCCTGGGGGCTCAGAATCACAAACCATGAGATCGTGACCTGAGCTGAAGTCGGATACTCAACCGACTGAGCCACCCAGGCGCCCCTTAAATACACTTTTCCTTCACCGGCAGCCTCTTATGACATCGTCCTACTCTCTGCTCCCTTAACAGCCAACCCCCTTCCCAGCCTCCTTCGTTGTCCCAGCACGAGGCTCCCAGCCCCACCTCACCACTGACCCAGCTCACGTGAGGGCCATCAGCAGGTGCCACTGCCATCTGCTCAGAGTGCAGTTCCCAGCAGTGCAGCGTGGGGGGTCCAAGCCCTCCTCCCGAGACGCTCCTCCCCCAACTTCTTGGCCGGCTCCTCGTCCAGTACCAGCGAGGAGACAAGGGGTGCTCTGGGCTCGGCCCCCAGCCCCCTCCTCCCCTGCCCACCCTCCCTCCACCATGACCTTGTCCCACCTCCAGCCTGACGTCTGCTGAGCCCCACATGCGTGTAGTGACCTGCCTTCTCCCCAGCTCCACTCACCACCTCAAGCGGGACATGTGGATCCCTGACCTTGACTCCCCTGGCCTCACTCCTGACCTGCTCCTCCTCCAGGCTTCCCCACATCTACTGGGTGCTTAACCCAGAAACCACAGGAGTCCTCCTTATTTCCTCCCTCTCTCTCATCCCTCACCCCACAGCTAGTCCCTCCGAAGGTCCTGGCAAACCCATCTCCAAGCTCCCGTTCCTTCCCCTCTCCTCTGCCACCTTCTTAACCTCGGGCAGTGCCCTCCGTCACCGGTCACCCGGAGCCCAGGAACCCCAGCTCTTGCTTCAGCACTCGCCCCCTGCCCGTCCAGGCTCCACAGAGCGCAGGGGGATCTTCTTACAAGCTGAGGAGTGGGTCACCTCCCTGGTAAAACCCTCCAATCTCACTGACTTCAATTTCTCAAACACTCCAGGAAGCTCCTGCCCACTCTCAGTCTGTACACCTGCTCTCCCCTCTACCTGGAATGCTCTGTTCCTGTTCTTCACACGAGGCAGCAGCTTAAATGTCACGTCTTCAGGGAGGCGTCTGGAGCCACACGCTCCCAAGTCCGTCTCAGCCCTTGCGGCTTTCCCTCGCACAACCTGCAGTCATTTTGTTTGCAAATCCATTTACAACTGGTCTTTTGCTTTGTTTTTGTTTTTTTGGTAATGGGGAGACAAAAGGAGTCTTTCTCCTTCACCAAAATGTAAATTCCGTGGTAAGAGAAACCATGTCTCATTTACTCATTATTGATTCCATGTTGAAATGATGATGTTTTGGGTATACTGGCTTAAAATACGTTAAACTCATTTCACCTGTTTCTTTTTGCGTGTTTACTGTTTTCATTTTATCTTCGAGAGAGACAGAGAGAGAGAGAGAAAGAGAGTGCAAGCAGGGGAGAGGGGCAGAGGGAGAGAGAGAATCCTAAGGAGGCTCCACACTCAGCATAGAGCCTGATGTGGGGCTCGACCCCACAACCTTGGGACCATGACCTGTGCCGAAATCAAGAGTCAGATTCTTAACCGACTGAGCCACCCAGGTGCCCCTCTTTTTGCTTTTTTTTAATGTGGACATTAGAACATGAGAAATTCCGTATGTGGCACTGATGTTTCTATTGGACTGTGCCGGTCTGGTTGACCACGATGGGGGAGACGCAGATCACGGTAATATGTTGACATAACCCTGCATTATAATGACATGTTTTGTGTGATTAACGACACAGGGGGGCATGGGCCAAGTCCTCAGTGTACCCAGAAGGCAGGCAGGTCAGGCTAGGTTACAGCAGGCCTGAAATGCCAACTAAGGAGGAAGAAGTCACAGATCACTGCTACCGAGCCGGAGGCCTTGCAAGGAGCTTACGTCAACCGTTCGATCCATGTGCCCAGGTGAAGGCTGACACCGGGATGACAGAGGATGTGTTTCAACATGGTCACAGGGCAGATATCCTAATGCCCATGCCAGCTCTGGTGTATTCCCAGTCCTCTGTGAAAGAACACGCAGTCTAGATATTCCTGTCTGCACAAGACTCTGTGCTCCCATCTCCTCCTCTCCCCTTCTTAAAGAATAAGGGGTGCCTGGGCGGCTCAGTCAGTTGGGCATCCAACTTCAGCTCAGGTCATGATCTCACAGTCTGTGAGTTTGAGCCCCACGTCGGGCTCTGTGCGGACAGCTCGGAGCCTGGAGCCTGCTTTGGATTCTGGGTCTCCCTCTCTCTCTGCCCCTCCCCGGCTCCTGCTCTGTCTCTCTCTCTCAAAAATAAATAAACATTAAAAAAAGCCTTTTTTAAAGAATGAGGCTCATCTAAAGCGACACGGTATTTTTATGACTCGGTTTCTCTGACCATCTCGGCTCTGGGCCATGGTGAGACTCCCTGAATGGGGCTGAGCAGAGACTGACGTGCAGGAGCAACCAGCCCATCTTCCACGAGACACCTGCTAGGCCAGGAGGGGGCTGGGGGGGGGGGGTGGTGCGTGGGCACCGAGAAGCCGCCACCACCCTCCTCCAACCCTCAGGCGTCGAGCTCACCCTCCGGGTCAGCACATTAATGTACGTCCCTCCAAGAGATTATCTGCTCCCGTGGAGCAAGGAAATCCACTTCTCACAGAGGTTAATAAACTTACAGATCTCATTACTCGAAGAGGTCATGCTGGCAAGAATTTTAATGCGTTTTTTAGAAAGGGTCTGGAATAATTATTACAACAGAACAATGGCTACTCGGAGGAGCGAGGGCAGAAAGGTGACTGATGGGGACAGAGCAGCTCCCCCTCCTTCCGCGCAGCGTCCCCCCACTGTGGACGGCACGGCGCTAGGAGTCCAGACAGGGTGGCCGTCTCTGTAACGCCCACCGTCTGGGGCCGGGACCACCTACCTCTGCTCTCGCTCCCAGGTCGCCGGGCGTGTTAGCGAGTTTTCTAGCTGTGGTGACTGGCACCTTCACAGACTCACGCTCTTGGGACCCTCAACTGAGCCCTCAAGGCTACTCACCAATGTGGATGTGCCTCCAGCTCACTCCCGGCCCCGACCTCCACGACCAGATGCACCAAACCATTTACTTCTTCCCGATCTACCCCGGCCCTCCGCTCAGTTCCTTAGCTCAGGCTGAGAAGGAACAGCCAGCCAACCAGATTCACCCAGCCCCTCGTTCCCCTTCCCGCCGTGGCCTCAGGATGCCTCCATTCCTGCTCCTTCGCCTGGTCTCAGGGGATGACTCTCCAGGGCCCCTCCGGAGGCTTACTCCTCCCCTGAGGCTCCTGCTCTAGCTGCCTCCTGCCCCCAGCCTCACCGGCTCTCGCTTTTTCTAGTATCTTCAATCTCTTCCTCTTCTTTGCCCTCAGCTCCCAACACGCTCAGTTTATCACACAAAGTCAAGCTTCCTTCCACCCTGACTCGCCCACAAGCTCTCCTGCATTTTCAGCCAGATGGTCCACTCCTCACCACATACCCACTCCTTGAAAGGCCTTAAATGGATTGGAGCTTTACTCTGGGCTAGAGCTCCCCTTAGAATCCACCCTGCCCTAACACCATTCCCCACACAGTGGTGGTTGGGGTACGCGTAGGTCCCCACCCTTCTCCAAGCTTTCCAAGGCCTCCGCCCAAGAGCAGCCGCCCCACCTAGTGTCTTCTCTTCTGGCCTCTCTGTCTCATCTACTGGCTCCTTCTCCATCCCTTCAACTGTCACTCTTACCCAGAGCTGCACGGGTCATCTCCCTGACCCGTCCTCTCCTTGAGAGACCGAATCCAGAGGTGACAGCTCCCAAATCTGTACCTCTGGTTCTACCTTGACTGCTGAGCTCCAGAGCCGAATTTCTACTTAGAGAGGCCACCCTGTGGAACCAGCCTCTCCCTTTCTCTCATCCCAGCAATCAAGAGCCGTGGGTCCACTGGCCACATGACTTCCACAGGGGATCTGGCCCCCAGGAAGTGCATCTCAAGAACACGGACTTTGCTCTCAGACTCAAGCTGGATTCCCAAATTCTGCCACCTTCCTCTGGGACCTTGAACAGATCATGGAATCTCCCCAGGCCAGTTTCCCCAACGACGAACTCGAGGGCTGCTGTAGGAGTTCAATGGGATGTAGTATAAACACAACAGTTCCAACCTACCAGCATCTCAGGAACGGATGGCTCCATTTGTGCCCCGGTTTAACAACTCTCTAGGAAAGATCCTCAAGCCCTCCCAGCCCCAGCGAGGCCCCTTGCATATATTTTCTGTTTTCTCGTATCACGTGCATTCTCCAAGCCTGTCCCGGATCCGTTACAGAACAGGAGGGGGTTGACACCACATACACCTGTGTCACGTCTTCTCTCTCCCTCCACCCCTTCTCCTCCTGACATTCTGCATGCAGACCTGCAGCTCGGTCCGGTAAGCCTCTTTTCCCCAATCCATTAACCCTCCACACCGCCCCCCTCACTACTGTCTCTGGAACGATGTTCTCCACCCAAGTATCATTCTCGTCTTCAAGCCTAAAAATGTCCTCTCATTGCCTGCAGACTGAGTCCACAACTCCTTGGCATACACCACACTTCCTCCTCCTGCCTCCAGTCATCTGCTCCCCGAGCTCCCTGCCTGCCGCCTCTGCCAGGCCTCATTCTTTGGTACCAGGACTCCCCTACCTGTGGCCTCGCCCCTGGCTGGCTCCTTGCCACCCACAGGATTAAGTCCCAACACCCTGCCACAAAGGCCTTTCCCTCATGCCTGTACCTTCCTGACCTTCTGAGCACTGGACCCAGCCGTGTACTCCACGTTCTCCCTCCCCTCTCTGCCCAGAACTCACAGCTACAGCATATCAAAATGTGTTGCCTTTAACCCTCACAACCACCCTATGATGTTGGTGCCATTATTATGCTAATTTCACAGATGAGGAAACTAAAGCTCGAAGGCAGGCAGTGTCTCGCTCTGGGTCATGCAGCCAAGTGAACGGGACGCTAGGATTGAGTCCAGGGTCTCTGTGCTGGACCTCCATGCCTCGTCGCTTCCCGTGGGCATGAGCAGCTCTCCCCATCTAAATGTCTCCCATCGCCCACCCCAAACTCCTACTCCTCTGCCTGGGAAACTCCTACCCACCCTTCAAGACCCAGTTTGAAGGTCACCTCCTTCAAGAAGCCTTCTCAAACCTCTCGCAGAGGGAAGCATGTTATGCTTGTTCGTACTTCAAGAACGAGGCTCATCTCGTCGCCCTAATGTCCTGCTCACCATCCTTCTCTCTTGGGAGGGCAGAGCCCCTGTTCTACAACCTCTAACTTCTTGGCTCCTGGCCCAGAGATGGCGCTCAGCAGCTAAGTGGTGGTCATTGGTCAGGCAGGAGCTGATGAAGAGTTGAGGGGGGAGTGAGGAGGGAGTTCAGACCCCTGGGAGCGGGTGAGGGCCACGAAACGCCAGGCCCTGAAAACCACGGGTGCATAGCCCACACGGCCCCCTGGCCCCATATGGATCCCTTAGGTAATGTCTGTTTAATGTCCACCTTCCTCACTACACTGTAAGCGTCATGGGACCACAAACATTCACCACTCTGTTCCTGGCACCCCAAAGTGGATGGCCTCTTGAATTTCTTGAAGGAACGAGTGAATGATCACACGACGGGCTCCCTGACCAGCAATGTAAGTCGTTAGTCTGAACCCACAATGGGGAGCAACCTCTCATTTCGTTGCCCACACTTACCCCTCCCCGTGAAAGCAACCGGCCGGCAGCCTGGCGTTCTTGTTGGCAAATGTGGGTCGGCTCTCCTGACCGTGCCCATCCTCTGCCGGTGACTGCCCTCCACCCACACAGCCTGTGGGGTTTTGTGCTGCGAGCAACGCTCCAGAGGGCAAACTTCCTATCGTCAGGGTCACCCGATGACGGGAACGACTCCAGCACCGCTCAGGACTGGGAGCAAGCAGCCGAGAGGATCAAAGATCAGGGACACTCTGGCCACATATTCCAGAAGGTTCCTCAGGGGTCAGCTGCCAAACCCCACCCAAAGCAGAAACGATGGTGATGTCGATGACAGTAATCACAGACCTGGCCACCACATGCTGAGTACTTATGTGTCGGGCACTATGCTGGACGCTTCACACACATTCCCTTGTTTGTGGTCACTTTACTGTGCATTTAACAGATGAAGACATGGGGGCACCTGGGTGGCTCAGTTGGTTAAGCGTCCGACTTCGGCTCGGGTCATGATCTCGCGGTCCGTGAGTTCGAGCCCCGCGTTGGGCTCTGTGCTGACCGCTCAGAGCCTGGAGCCTGTTTCAGATTCTGTGTCTCCCTCTCTCTCTGACCCTCCCCCGTTCATGCTCTGTCTCTGTCTCAAAAAATAAATAAACGTTAAAAAAAAAAATAAAAAAAAAACAAAAACAGATGAAGACAGTGACATCTGAGAGATGAAATGACTTGTCCAAGCTCACACAGCCAGGGGCTGGGGATCTGACTGCATTTAACCCTCCTCCGTGTCCCCCCCCCACCCCCCCGACAGGCGGCCCTCTATGACAGTGAACTGGCCACCACGTAAGAATGAAAGTTCTCTCTTGAGTCACTCGGAGGCGTCAGAGAGCTCTTCCCCGACCTTCAGAGCTCAAATCTGCCTGGGCACGTGCTCTACTAGAAGCTCCTCTCCCGGCCCTTTGGAGCCTCCCAGAACAGCTCCACTCCTTTTCCCCACGAGGACCTTCTCTGTCACCTCCCTCCCAGAGGACAACACAAGTCAAAGAGCCTCTCCTTTCCTCCATGTATCTGAGCAACTCCATTAAAAGTTTTCCCAATTAAAGATCCCAGAAGGAATCCAATACCCAGGCAGCAGGGTCTGCAATATTCCTCACTAATTGGATCCCTGTGGACACCCCCTACCCAATAATCCACAGACGACAGTGCCCCCCCGCCCAAGACCCAGAGGACAAATGGTCTCAGTCCCCTCCCCCCCCCCACCAAACGGCCTCAGGTGCCACTGCCTGTGACTTCCCCAGGACAAGGCACAAAGAAAGGGGCCTGCCAGAGCCCCTCCCTTAGCGGGACCCAGCCTCCATTCGGCTGGGACACCTGCACGCCAAGAGATTTCTTTTTTATTATTATTATTTTGATGTTTTATTTATTTTTTAGAGAGAGTGTGAATGGGGGAGGGGCAGAGAGAGGGGGGACAGAGCACCTGAAGCAGGCTTTGCGCTGACAGTAGAGAGCCCAATGTGGGGCTCGAACTCATGAACCAAACCGCAAGATCATGACCTGAGCCGAAGTCAGACACTCAACTGACTGAGCTACCCAAGGCCCCCCCGCCAAGGGATTTCTCAATGCACATCTCTCAGGCTAAACTCTTTGGCTGGTGGCGACACCCCGGTCCCCAATTCCGCAGCTGAATAATAATAATAATAATAATAATAATAATAATACGACTATCAACCAGGGTTGTGAATAAAAATGTGTTTTTCTCCTTAAATCTCTCTAGCCGTTGACAAATGTCTAAATGTGTTCCCCACAAGCATATTTTTATTCTAACGAGCTAATTCGAACTATAGTTTAAATAAATTCTCCCAGAACGATACCATATGACTAACAGCGCTCAGAGGCAGAACTACTGGAGACTCTGCCGTAGTTGAGCAGAGACTTCCAACCCGCTACCTTCCCACACAAGCGCGCCCCACTAGGAAACTGGGCCACGATGCCAGTGCTCACCTCCAAACCCGTAACACGACCGAGGGCAGCCTATGTGCACGGTGTCTAGAAATACAGAAAACAAAGAACTGGATGCAACCGACTGAGCCACCCAGGCGCCCCTGCCTGTGTTGGCTGAGACATGTCACAGGATTTATCCAGCGTGTGTGTGTGTGTGTGTGTGTGTGTGTGTGTGTTAATTGCCTCACAACTGAAGCAGGGAATAGAACGTCCTTCCAGTATATATGTCCCTGCCAGCCCTCTCGCCAAGGGAATTCTCCAAAGGAGGGGCCGCGGTGCCCACCAGACAAAGGGCTTTGAAGCACCGTGCTTTCTGCTCACGGAGAAACTTCCTGTCCAGGTCTGCAAGCGGAATCACTCTGCCCTGATATTTCCAAACAAGCAGAAATAGTTTGAGCAGCTGGGTCCTCGTCCACCAACCACCCTTAGCAACAACGATGAATTCTTGATGTTCTCACCAAGATTCACTAAGGAGCAGTGACTCACCCAAAATTACGCAGCCACTGCAAATTACCCGATGTTAATTGTGATCCTGGTTTCTCTACCATTTCTTTCCTTTGGTAATTCATTTAGAGCAACCGATTGCTTGAAGGAATTGTCAAAATGTGTTTTTTTTTTTTTTAATACGCTGCCTTGTTCTACAGAGGATTTAAGCGAGTTTACAAAGATGTATAAAATTTAGCAAAACGACAAATTACAAGTAGGTGTGGATTTAAAAGATGACATATATTTGGGGCACCTGGGTGGCTCAGTGGGCTGAGTGTCCGACTTCAGCTCACGTCATGACCTCACAACGGTTCGTGAGTTTAAGCCCCGCGTCGGGCTCTGTGCTGACAGCTCAGAGCCTGGAGCCTGCTTTGGATTCGGTGTCCCCCTCTCTCTCTGCCCCACCCCTGCTTGTGCTCTGTCTCTCTCTTTCCAAAATGAATAAACATATAAAAAGTTAAAAAAAAAGAGAGATGATGTATATTTATAGTCACCGTCATGAAAAGATGTCCACTCAAGGTATTTTAAGTTGAAAAACTTATGTTACAAAACAGATGTAGATGATTCCATTTCGTTAAAAATACATTTGTTCTAGGTAGACCTACATCTAGACACAGAGACACACGTATATGCAGAGAAATCTGCAAAGACAGACATCTGATTGCCCAGGGAGGCTATCCCTGAGACGTGGGATGACAAGTAATTTTCACTTCCTTCTTCATGCTGTTATTTTTTAGTATGAACGTGCAACATTTTTATAATTAGGGGAAGAAAAGCAAAGCTATTTTCATTTTGTTAAAAAAAAAAAAAGAGAGAGAGAAGAGCAAAGGAAGGGGCATCCGACAGAACAAGGAATAAAGGTAACGGACGAGGGCTGGTAAGTCTGCCAAGGGTGACCGCACATTTAACTCTAGTTCCCCGGGAGCCATTACAGAAAAGAAACCCACTATTGACACAAGTCATGAAGTCCACTTGACAAGAACAAACCACCTGCTTTGCTCTGAGTCTGTTTCCAGCAAGAATGATGGCACGTCCCCCAAAGTGAAGGTCAACCCAAAGAGTAGTCATTCATTGCTATTCATTCATGCATGCATGCATGCATTCATTCCATACACACCTAGTTAGTGCCTACTCCATTGCATATTCTTCCAACTCTGACACGGAATGTGACACTAAGGGCTGCCTACGTACGTGAGGACGGTGATCATCAATGCTAACAGCGCCCTGGTAGTCCCTGTAGCATATGGGGGCATCTGTCCTACATGTCCCAAATAGGCGGGCACTGCCTCTGACACCCTTTGCGTTACAACATTTCGTTGAAACACACACATAAAGCTGGTACTTCTACACGTGGCTTTACCTCCGATTCGGAAATACAATCTCTGTTAAGGGCAGGAGTGACCTAGTAGGTCTGCTCATCCTGAATCTCCCAACAGACCCTCCCAATAAATGCCTTACAGACGAACAGATCGAGTGAACCTTAGTAAAGTGAAGTTTAGAAAGCCCAAGACAGAACCAAGAAAGACAAGTTCCTTCAACAGATCTGAGAGACCGTATCTGTTTTTGTCAACATGAACCCAAAAGCAAAGTTCATACTCTGCGGGAGGAATGGAAAATTACACGAGAAGGAATGAACATCAAAGGAAAGCTACCCAGTATCGGTTACCGAAAGGAGGCCCAAGGTATTAGATCACCGCGATTGTTATCGCGCGGTGCAACGTAATCTTGGCCGGACAAAATAAAGGAGTGTAAACCAAAGCCTGACAGGACTACAGTCGGTCTTGTTTGTAAACACTGACAAAATCAGCCAAGAGTCACAACAGCAGGCAAGCTGGCTTTTCTGTTACCTTTTGCAGGCGAGTAAAAAGATAATTTATAACCCCAATACTCGGATGACAGCTGACAGCCTGAAAATTAACCCAAGTCATAATAAAAGCTAAATGGCTTGCTTTAGCATTAAAAGAAAATTGCATCCAAATGTGATTTCTTTCTCTCTTGGCCCTTGTAACCCTCAATTAAGCAAGCCATATAAAAGGTGATCCCAAAATTATCACAGCTCCCAGGCCAGCATCCAAGCAAGGCTGCCCACCATATTCAAGCATTAACGCCATCAAAAAAGTACCGGGGCCTACAAGGGGCCTGTCACTATGCCAGGTGTTAGGAGACACAGGTGACAAAGGTAAGCCCCTACCCTTGTGGGATGCCAGCAAGGAGGACAGATTGTAAATAAGTTAAAAAAAAAAAAAAGAAAGAAAAAAAAAGCCCACACGATTGGAGGCGCGCTGTGGTGAGTAATCGCAGACAAATAGGTGTGGCTGTGTTCGCAAGGAACGGCAGGGGTGGGAAAGGCTCTGCAGGTGACCCTGATGTGGGAATCTGAAGCATGAGGAGGAAGGTATTTGCAGAGCTAGGACAAGAACCTCCCAGGCAGAGGGAAGAGCAAGTTCAAAGAGGGCTCCCCCACGCCCCCACCCCCGAGCAGGGCAAGAGAAGAAATGAAGCTCACGTTAGCAGAAGGCAGTGAGGGATGGACAGGGGACACTAGAGATGAGGCACAAGCCATCCCCCTGTGGCTGCAGGGTGTGCGAGGTGACCTGATCCGATTTGCAATTTTTAAAGCCAGCTACTTGGGCCCCCGTATGGAGAATGGACTGGAGATACCCAGAGTGGGAGCTGGTCCAGGAAAGAGGCAATGGTGGCCAGGACCAGTGTGGGGGCTATGACCATGGGGACAGGTGGACACCAGACAGTATCCCAGAAGTAGAACCACGGGGCCCACTGACAGCGTGGACGTGGAAGGTAAGGGAGAGAAGCAAGGATGATTCTTAGCAAGCGGGTGGACGGAGGGGCCACTGACTGGGATGGAGAAGATAAAGGGAAGGTCAGAACTGGAAGGGGCATCAGGAACTCGTTCATGGACAAGAGTTGGAGGCCCCCAGAAGGGCTGTGTTGGAAATAAAAACGTGGGAGTCACCAGCAGGGGTGGGTGGATAACGTTACCTAGGAAGGGAGTGTTGACCGCACAGAGGAAGCAGGTCCGATCCGTAAGCGGGCCATCATTCAGAGGTCAGACAGAGGTGCAAGACTGGACAGGAGCAGAAAAGCTCTGGGGAGCAGAAAAGCAGGGGAATGTGGCGGCCAGAAGCTGGCTGGAGGGGGGTGGGGCAGTTGTTGGGGGGGGGCGGGGGAGGGAACGGCCAAGAGGCTAAGGCAAGGGCACAGGCTAGCAGCCACCGCACAGTCGGGGTGGCACTGCAGGGTGTGGAGGGTAATCAAATGGTAGGCGAAGAAAGCCAGTGGACGCAGTGGCTTTGGGACAGATGTTTTCTGGGGAAGGGAAGCAAAGAAGCAGGAGAGAGATGCAAAATGACAGAAGCTATGGTGGTGCTCTCCAACATGGCGGCCACCACCATATGTGGCCATTTCGATGGAAATTAAATTACAAACTCAGGCCCTCGGTCACACTAGCCACGTTTCAAGTGCCCTAGAGCCACAGGTGGCTGGGGCCGGCCAAATTGGGCCATGCAGACACAGCACTTTTCCATCACTGTGGAAAGTTCTACTGGACGGCCCTGAACCAAAGCATGTTTGTATACTGATGGGAAAGAGCCTGGGCGGAGGGATGTGGAAGAACAGAGCAACGTTGCCTGACGAGGTGAGAGGGGGACAGGGTGGTGGGACAAGTGGGTGAAACAGGTGGGAGGCAAGACACGGGGCCACAGGGAGATGAGACTCTCCTTGGTCCGTGGCTCCTGTTTTGTTCGCCGAGGGAGGCAAGGTGTGGCGGGGAGGGGACAGACAGAGGTCTGAGGAGGAGAGAGAGTGTGCCAACAGCTGCCTCGGGAGTCAAAACACAACCTTACTGGGGAAACCACACACAACGCAGAACACTTCACAGAAGAGAAGCGGAAACAGTGAGTGTCTGAAAGAGGACAAGCATCTGAAGTGGGAGAAGTAAACTCAGATTTTTTTTTTTTTTTTCTCTTAAGTCTGGGCCACGTCTACACCGTGGAGCCGTGACAGGGCTACGGGGAGGGCCGCGATGAGGTTCTCTACTGGCTGCCCTTTCCTCCTTCCCCTCGTCCTACTCCACTCTCGGAAAGGATGACATTGGTTCTATTTTGGGTGAAAATAGCTCCCTCCACCCTCCTCTGCCTGAACTGCTTATCCAGCCTTAACTCCATTTCAATTTACTGCCCTGGTTTGTCTGCACACCTCAATTACGGAAGAAGCGCGTATATTAAAACTGGCAGAAGCAGGCAGGACTTGCAGACTGGCCCTCGCCTACACGAAGGGAGTAACAGCCACGTACCGAACGATGGTAGAACTCCGTGAAAGCCACACTCCATTTTCACAAGATTCCCCCAAGCCACTCCTCCCCGATGCTCCACAAACAAAAATTATCTTGACATTTTCTTTCAGCTTTTATGAGTAAACACTTTCATTTCCACAGAACTATTTGATCTCAGCCAACAGAGTTCCAACGTTTGTTTCTGGATCACGCAAGTGTGTTGAGTCGGTTTTGTGT
This sequence comes from Acinonyx jubatus, assembly GCF_027475565.1. NCBI lineage: Eukaryota > Metazoa > Chordata > Mammalia > Carnivora > Felidae > Acinonyx > Acinonyx jubatus. Next base: position 3,938,310 of record NC_069386.1, on the reverse strand, counting down.
TGTCTGGGGGAGGGAGGGAGAGAGTTAAAATGATCAGACCCCTTTTATCTTCTATCTGGAGACCTACATTTGCCAACTCCTTTTTCCCCATCAATTTCTTTTCTTTTTTTTTTTTTTTTAAATATGAAATCTGAGAGCCTCAAAGATTCCCACTGCACAGAGAGCGGCCTTTTCATAATCTACCAAGAGGTCACTGGAAATGTTACAGAAAACCCGCTTCCCAGCCGGCGTGCCTCTGGTAAAATCACCCCCAGTTTCTCCGTGTGGGAAATCTCCTGGACTGACGCCAACGTCTCAGGCGAATCTCTAGGCCCCTCTCGCCACCCCCCCCCACCCCCCACCCCCACCCCGCCCTGCTCATGGAGCTCTGGAGAGCCCTCACACTGCACCCAAACTCCTCTTGGCCTGCCTCTGGGTCCTCCAGACCCCACAGGTGAAGTTGGCCGGGAAAGAGGACTCCAGAAACGGCCTGGAGAAAGGCGCAATGGAGCCGCTGACCCACGGGAGCTAGGTCAGGCCACCAGGACCATGTCGCCCCTTCCACTCCTCCCCGATCCCACAGAGAAAACCAACATCTCCAGACGCACCCAGCAGCGGTCTGGGGGTCCCGAGAAGGGCTGTCTGGAGGGCGCTGAGCACACAGCAGGAGGCAGAGACGCGGAAACTCTGGTTCCCTGACCCCCAGCGCCAGCCCCACGCCCCCTGGCAGGCTGTGACTTCCCCTCTGCGGAGGCACCAAATGTCCCTCCCTCCACAAACGCCCGTCGGCTGCCCCCCCTGGGGGCAGTCGCCCGACCACCGAGGGCGTCAGTTTCCTCATCTGTAAATCGGGCTACATAACTGTTCCCTGAAAACGGACGGCCCCTCACCGCCGTGTGCTCCCATGGAGCGAGCAGATGCAAGGAGTTAATCGTGTTATTAGCACGGTGGCTCCCTGACTCACAGCGCCTACTGCTCACGGAGACGCCAAGGAGAAATCAATCCTGCTTTTTCAAATTACTTTATATACTCACAAGCATTAGTCACTCCGACAGAGTATTTCAACTTCTCCCCCTGAGCCTCTTACTCCGTCGTGTCCGAGGCCGGAGCCTCAGCCCGGCTCCTTCCGCACTCCCTCACCCGCATCCCGCTCCAAGCAGAGTCCGAACCCACTATTCCTACGCCGGGGGGGTCAGGATTACTCGGTCTGCTCCCCTTCCAGGAAAACTTCTATTTCCATTCGGCTTGTCACGAACCCCGCGCGCTCGCACACACAGGCCCCGGAGTTGACCGCGCGCCCGGGGCCGGCTCGGAGGCGGAGGGCCACCGCGCGGGGGCCCCAAGTCCGCGCCCCGGCCGGGCCGCCCCTGCCGGGGACCCGCGCGCGCGCGAGGCGGAGGGCGCGGGGTCAACGGCCCCCCACCCCCGGCCGGCCGCGCGCCCGTCCCCCTCCCCCCGGACCCCCTGACGCGCGGAGAGGGCGCCGGCCCCCCGGGGGCTCCCTCACCCCATCTCCGGCGCTGCTCCGGCGGCCGCTCCGACGGGCCCTCTGGCGCTCGCTCTCCGCGCGCTCCGCAGCCGCTCCCCGCGCCGCACATGCGGCGGCCCGTGCGCGCCCGGCTCAGCCCCGGCGCCGCTCCATGCCGCGGGGCTGCGCGGCTGCCGCTGCCGCTGCCGCCGCCGCCGCCGCCGCCTGGCGCGGGCGGGCGGGGGCTGGGCCGGCGGGGGCTGGGCGGCCGCGCTCGGGCCCCGCCCCGTCCCGCCCCGCTCCCCGCGCCGGCTCCTTACGTAACCTCGGGGGGCCCCCCGGCCGCGGCGCCGGGCAGAGGGCGGGGGGCGTCCCCCGGCGCCGCCGCGCGCTCCCCGCCCGCCTCCCGGGAGCCCCCCCTTCCCTCGGCGAGCGGCGTGGGCGCGCCCCGGGCGCTCGGCGCAGTGCCCGCAGCGAGCATCCCGCCGGTCCGACCCAGAGCCCCGCTCGCAGCCGGAGGGACTTTGGGGCCACCCTGCGATTGCGGATGAGGGAACTGAGGCCGCGGGAGGGGAAGTGAGTTGCGCAAGGTCACGTATTCAGATCAGAGCTCCGATCTCCAGAATCAGAGATGGGCACGGCCACGCCCCTCCTGGAAGCCCACCTTGGCGTTGCCGTCCATTGCCAGGCTGGGTGGCTCAGGGTACCCGCTGCCATGAAATTCCGGAAAGCCAACGTGGAGGGGAGGATCCGGCACCTGCAGCAGGTGTTCTGGGCTCTTCCCAGCGTGAAGGTGGGACAGGGCTTCCAATTACAGTGTAATAGCTTTTAAGGAGGCTTAGTTAAGCTTGGTTTTATTCTTAGAGCAAGGGAAATGGAGATGGCAAAAGAGGAATTTAAAGACGAGCAGTCTCTTAATCCCCTTTCCACACATCGTGTCCTGATTCCCTACTAAAGGCTGGCACTGGGACTAAGCTAACCTCCATCCCCTGAGGGCCTCCCACCAGATCATCTTCTGCTGAGAACACACTGCCCACATAAGCCTGCCATCTGAGGACAGCGGGGGGGGGGGGGGGGGGGGGGGTGTGAGGGGGGAGTAAAGGAACAAGCATATGAAGTAGGGTCACCATCTCAAATCTACCCTCACCTCTTCTGGGACCACAACTTTACCTGCTAACTCCCCAAGTCTCCTCAGGGTGCACCCCACCCCCTGTAATTCATACTGTGGTCAGTAATTTTTCTCAATCACAAATCTGATCATATCACTCTTCTTAAAATCCTTCACTGGCTTCCTTTTCACTGTCCTTGGAATAAAGACCAAGACACTAAACATGCCTATAAGGCCCTGCCCCATTTTGCCTCTCCAGCCTTTTCTCTCTCATTATCCTTTCTGCCCTTAGCCAACTGGCCATCCTCCTTTCAGCCTCAGGACCTTTGCACATGCTATTATGGCCATCTGGGAAGATTTTCTCCTCTCCTGTCTCTGTCGCCCCTAGTTAATTCCTACTCATTCTTCAGATCTCAGTTAAACTGTCACTTCTCTGTGGAAACTTTACTTAATGCCCTAGACAAACTGAACACCCATCCTTTTTCTTTATTGCACTTATTATTTGTAATAAATATTTGTGAAATTATCAGTTTAATATCTGTTCTCCCAGGCACATCTGCAAACTCTATGAAGCCATATCTTTTTGCTCATCGTTGTATCTCCAGTGCTCAGAGCTGTGCCTGAAAGTCCTCCGTGAATACCTGTTGAATGAATGAATTAGCATAAGCCAGGCCACAGACACACAAAATTTGCCAGAGTCTGTAAGCACAAGTGAGTCTGTTTAAAGCCAGGGCTGGTACTTGGTCCGGGAGGAAACGAATCTCTCACTCTATCACGAGCTGAATTCCAAAGATCGGCTGGGGGGTGGGGGGGGGGGGTGGGATGAGGGGGATGGGGGTGGGGTTGCCCTCAGCAGCGTCAAAGGGAGAAGTCAGCATAGGGGAATGAATGGCAGAGGTCAGCTTAGCTGGGGTCGGAGCATCAGAAGACAGATTCACGGCGCGGTGGGGCCAAGCAGTCTCCCAAATCCTGAAGAAGACTTTCTTTTTGTTCCGCTGATGGGAAGGGCACACCCACATTACCCCGGGGAGATGCAGTGAGGCAAGACAGGTGGGGCTGCTGAATCACTTGGGCTGCTTCCCACAGACAGTGGGAAGCAGGGCACTGCTGGAGGTGTGAGCCCACGTGAGGCTAAACACTCCATGAGTAGGGGCATCTGGGTGGCTCAGTTGGTTGAGGGTCCAACGCTTGAGGTCAGCTCAGGTCCTGATCTCAGTGTCATGAGTTCAAGCCCCGCATTGGGCATGGAACCTACTAAAATAAAATTAAAGATATAAATAAAGACCCCATGAGTAAAATGCCCATCTCTCTGGACAAAGGCACTTGCTACAGGGTGAGGGGCGGGGGGGAAGAGGAAACGTGTGGATCAGACAAGATCTGGAAACAGCTGCCCCTCCTTTCCACCAGCTTTGAGAGGCCACCCCGTGGGGACCTGCGAGGAGTGCCTTCCCCCCTCTCCTTCAGCCCCCAACTCCAGGCCCAGATTGGATGCTGCCTCTTGGGAACCTTCTGAGGTCCCCAGAGCCGTGTGTAAGCTTCCTGGGGTGGCCCCCAGCAGGAGCACTTTGTCATTGTGGGATCTGCCTGAGCGTGGGGCCCCTCAGGGTCCCTACCAGTGCCTCCTGCTTCATCAGAATCAATAGTCACCCCTTTTCTGTGAAAAATCTCCCAGCAACATGCTCTGTGCAGCCCCAGTTGTCGAGGAAAAGGATTGAGCAAGTCTCTTCAGCAAGAGGCCTGATGTGAAGAAGGGGGGAGAGAGACTCCTTGCCGGCTGGAGGCTGAGACGAGGCCAGGAGACTCGAGTGTCCTTTTAGGCTGAGCATGAGGAGCCAGGGAGGGGGCACGAGACTCCAGCCCCAGGCAGAGGTGTGAGCCTTAGAGAGGAGAAGAGGGTCTAGGGAAGAAAGCTGATGGCGGTTGAGGTTCCATTCTGCTCAGACAACCAAGGACACCTACTGAACACGCACGAGCGAGGGAAGGTGCGGGGAAGCCAGCTGTGGAACGTGAGCCTTGGGAGAGTCAAAGGATCAGAGTCAGTGGATCCAGAGTTGGGAGTGGGCGGCGCGGAGATGCCCCCGGAAGTCTGGGAAGCCAAACCTTGACCGGCACAGACTCGGGCACCGGGGACTCCCGCCAGTCCGTGTGGCAGCAGAGGCTTCCAGAATCTGACCACCAGGCACGGACAGTCCGTCCGAGAAGGTTTTGCACTCTCCCCAGGGCAGATGAGACAACCGTGGGTGGCTCACCAGAGAGCTATAGGTGCAGAGGGCTGAGGAAGTAAGGAAACACACCCTTCCTCTGTGTTGCCTACAAACCCCCCCAAGCTTCCTTGGCAGAAAAGCACTTTGCACCCTCTGAGCCTGAGAGGGTGACGTTCCACGGCTCTGGCCTCCCGTCTGTCAGGTGCCAGCTCCTGGAGAGATGGCTGGCTGTGGTCTGGGGCAGGGGAAATACAAGATGTGCTAGAACGTGTTGGTGCACCAGGAAGTCAGGAAGGCTCAAAAGACAAAAGGATGGAGGCATGTTAGAGGGACACAGGAAAGAGCTTCCGATGGCCAGAGTTGGAACGATTTGAACAATAAAATAAAGGACCCTGTATAGGACTATAACGCAACATAAGAAATGAATATACATGAGTCCATATTTAAAGAAATTGTTCAATAAGTGGAAAAGAGGCAAATCCTCCGTACAGAAGAATTCCAAATAAGATATGGAGATACTTCCCTTCCAAGAGGTAGAGTTCAACACCCCCCACTCCCCCACTCCCTGAGAGTAGGTCTTAGTGATTTGCCTCTAAAGAATAGAGTATGGGGGTGGGGTGGGCGCCTGGGTGGCTCAGTCGGTTAAGTATCTGACTCTTGACTTCAGCTCCTGTCATGATCTCAGTTTGTGAGTTGGAGCCCTGCGTTGGGGCTCTGGGCTGTCACCTGCTTGGGATTCGTTCTCTCTCCCTATCTCTCTGCTCCTCCCCTGTTCATGATCTCTCTCTCTCTCTCTCTCTCTCTCTCTCTCTCTCTCAAAATAGGTAAGTAAATTTTAAACAAACAGGAATAAAGTATGGACGGGGAAAGTGGTAACTTTACAGTGGAGAAACCACTTTCTTGACCAAGTGGTGCAGGTTAACATCACCAGTGATGAGCCACTTTGGTATCACGTGCCCTCTGATGGGGTGTTGAGGAGGCGTGTACTTCCCCTGTGTGATGTTTCTTCCCCTACACCCATCGCCCCAGTCGGATCATGAGAAACACGCCAGACAAATCCACAACGAGGAACATTCTACATAATACCTGACCAGTGCTCCTCCATCAAGGTCATGATAAACAAAGACTGAGAGACTGTCACAGAGCAGAGGAGACCCAGGAGACAAGACGACTGAATGCATACGAGATCCTAGATTCGGTCCTGGAAGAGAAAGAAGAAAAACTAAAATCTGGAGTTCGGTTACTGACAAGGCACTCGTCGGTTCCTCGTGGCACACGCCCCGTGGCGACGTAAGACCCTGACAACGGGGGACACTCAGGTGAGAGGCACCCAAGGACCTCGGCACTGTCTTTGCTGCTTTTCTGTAAATCTAAAACTGGTCCAGAATGAAAACGTTTATTGAATAAGAAAGCAGCCCTGGGAGTCTCCCGCAGACCAAAGCCTGCGTGCCGTCTCGCCACCGGCCGTGCGTGAGAGGTGCGCAAGCAGAGCTCATAAAATGGAAACACGACTTCTGTATATGTATGGAAGTTACACAGAACAATTCTTACCCCCTCACCTGCAAAGCGTTCACCGTTTTCCCTTCTGTTCTATTTTGAAAAGCAGCGCTGTTCACAACTGACCACGCTGATTTCAAAAACCTGCAATCTATATATATTTCTCTTTCAACAGCAAGATTAGGTTTACTGTGTACATGTATATGGTGCTATATATTGCTGATGCAGGGACCTCAAACATTTTGTTTTCTTCTGACCACGAAAGGTCAGCTCTTGACGTAGGAAACAAACGTTTCATTAAAGCCATTAATTAAATGGATATCTACCAGGTGTTACACAACCACTAGATTATGTTTGTGGAGACCATATAGTAACATAGAAAAACACGTATTCTTTCTGCAAATACTGATCACCTACCGTGTCTCTGATGCTGAGCTGGACATGAGGGAGAATGTAAGTGCTCAGCCAAAGAGACACAGTCCTTCTGTCGCGGAACTAGAACATCGAGTGGAAGACATATGACAAATAATCACACAACATAAGCTGTGATCTGTGTGAATAAAAGAGTCCTAATTTAGGTTGAGAAGCGTGGGTAGGAATGGCCTCTTTGGAGGGGCACTGACCAGGGATGGCGTGGGAGCAAGAGGTCCCAGGCAGAGGAGCGTCAAAGGCACTGAGGTGGACAAGACCCAGGAAGTTCCCCGGAGCTGCAAGGTCAGCGTGGTTAGGATGGTGTGAGTTTCGTGAGGCATGAGACGAGCTGGGAGACGAGCACCGGGCACGGAGGTCTGGCTAAGAATTTGGGATTTGCCCAAATGCACTGGCAGGTGCGGAATGCTAGGATCCGGTTTACATTTGTTTTCTTTAATTTTTTTAAATGTTTATTTAGTTTTGAGAGACAGAGTGTGTGAGCAGGGGAGGGGCAGAGAGAGAGAGGGAGACACAGAACCCGAAGCAGGCTCCAGGCTCCGAACTGTCAGCACAGAGCCCGATGTGGGGCTCGAACTCACAAACCGTGAGATCATGACCTGAGCCGAAGTGGGACACTCAACCGACTGAGTCACCCAGGCGCCCCTGGTTTATATTATTTTAAACATCCCTCTGGTTACTGGGAGGAGAGATAAGAAGGGGGCAAGAGTAAAAATACGGAGACTGGTTAAGAGGCTCTCACACAAAGCCCAGACAAAAGGTCAGGGCAGAGGTGAAGGAAGGTGAGTTACAGATCAGACATGTATTTGGAGGTAGGCTCAGGAGGACTTGGTGAGGGACTGGGTGTAGATTTTGATATAAAGTTAAGTAGAGTAATCCATGTTCCCATACTCACTGTGTTGGGACTCTGGTTAGGCGAAAGCTATTTGTGTGTAGGGAGAAGGCCTGGAGGTACAGAAAATGAAAAGTCTGGTTCACGGGGCAGCAGAAGGAATATGGGGTAAAAACACAACATCGGAGTCAGACAGACCCGGGCTGCGTCCCGGCTCTGCCGCTGACCATCTCTGTGCTGGTGGGCAAGCTCCAACCTCTCTGTTGACTCCCCTGTAAGGTGAGGAGACCTCACCAGATCTTAGCTTGCTCCCTGAATCTTCAGAATCAAGTCTTTTGAAAGCTTAAATGAGATACTACATGTAAAGTGCTTAGCTCAGCCCCTGGAATAGTACCTTCTTAATACATTGCAAGTACCATTATATTGACTAGCTATCATGGTGGAACCGGGGAGAAATTTTCATTCTTTATTGTCACTGAATTAATACTGCTATAATGCTATTTATATAGTCAACACACTAAAATTTAGAATTGGTTTGGGGATTCTGAAACTGTATGGAAATAGCTCACGCATTTCCTGCCCAGTAACACTTTGCAACCCTGTGTCCCAAACTCCCCATAGCTTCAGGATTCTTCCGCAGGGCACCTGAGGGTCAGAGAAGACTACAGGCTATCTCTTTAAGATGACACCAGATGGACGTGGGACCACCAGGCCCGACCCTTGTTTCCAGTCGAGCCGAGGACCTGCCCTTAGGAAGGCGAGCTGGAACTGATTGCCAGCAGTCCCATCCAGGGCCTTCCTCAGTCTGTCCGTCCTAGCTGCTGCTGGGGATTCTGAAAGCATTCATTCAATCACTGAACCTTAACTGAGCACCTATTCCAAGCCAGGCTGTGTCCTCATACAACCTAATAAGCAAACTATAGTGTAACCGAGGTATAAATAAAGTTCATGAAATACGGACTTTGCCTGGCTTCGGCTTCAAAAGAGAGACATCACAGCTGGATCTTAAAGGATGTATGGGAGAGAAGGCCAGTTCCTGCAAATAGACCAGCACAAGAGCGTGACCCACATGGGGAATGACAGCAATGTCCATGTGGTTGGCTCAGTAGTGTGTGGTAGGAAGTGGCCAGGCATGAGAGGGAGGTTGGGACCACACTGGGAAAGATCTTAGGGACACATTAAGGAGTTTGAACTTGATTCTGAAGGCCGCGGGAAGCAAATCCAAGTTTTGGAGCATGGTCAGATTAGCATCTTAGATGCTCTGGCAGCAGCGGGGAGAATGGGCTAGAGAAGCAGAGATTAAGGGCAGAATTTGTTAGGATCCAAGTTGGGTGGGTTCAGCCGAGGCTGGGGGAGGAGGGGAGGTGTGTGTATCAGCCTCCAGTAAGGGATAGGAGCCCGAAACAAGAGACCACGGAGCGCTTGCGGGTCTGGGCGGAGGGCCGGTCATCCAACAGCCCAACAGCCTTGAGGAGAGGCCGGACCTCCCTGGCTGCCTCCCAGCAGAGTTCAGCCACGAGAGGCACAGCTGGAAATGACCCGCTGGGCAGCCCAGCCAGCTGCAAGTGCCCCAGGGCTGTCCAGGCTGTGCTGCCTCGCTGCCAGGAGCCAGCACCCTGTCACCTTACTGTCCTTTGGGATGAATCCGCAAGTGAGTCTCCCCGTAAGAGTGATCTTCAAAAAAAAAGAACAGAGTGGCCTTCAAGGGCGGGATCCCTCCCGGGTCTTCCTTGCTCTGACTGTGCTCTGTTCTTAGATAAGCTCTCTTCCCAGCTCTGGTCCCACATGCATATATTCCAAGAAATTAGTAAATTCCCCAACAATTCAACCCATAGTCCCAGAATTGAGCTGCAAAAATTAAAAAAAAAAAAAAAGAGTGGAAATATATGTTGCAAACTGGTCGTTCTCAACCTTGCCTGAAGATTAAAATCACCTAGAGAGCCTTGACAAAAGGCCAACGCCAGTGCCCCACCTCCAGAGAGGATGATTTAATCGGCCTGGGTGGTGCCCAGGCATCGGTAATCCTGTCAACTCCCCAGGTGATCCCCCCGTGCAGCCAAGGCTGGGAACCACTGCTCTGAGCCTCAGGTGCCCGAAGAGGGCGTAGATACGTGGCACACAGAGCCCCGGGGTGCGGGAACTGGGTCACTGGTTGGGCTTTCTTGAGACTTAGGGCTCCGGAGGGGAACTAAGAAACCCAAGGAGTTTGTGGGGCTCAGCGCCTGCTCTGAGCACAGGACAGAAGGAATGAATCCCGAAGCCCACAGCTGCCCCGTGGAGCCCCTGACAGCCTGACGGGCGCCCGTTTGTACGTCCAGGAGAGCTGGGGTGTGCAGGCTCAGACAGGTGGGGCCAGCCTTCAGAGCCGACTCAACAAGACAGGGTGAGTTGCAAAGGTTTCTAACTGGAGACATCATGCAGATGGCGATGGCTCTCGAGGGCACATGGAAGCCGGGAGGGAGGCGGGCAGCAGAGAGGAGAGAGGGTCGGGGCAATTTTGGACCCGCTGAGAAGCAGGATGCTGCAGGCAGGGAGCAAGGAAGGGGAACTCGAGAGCCGAACCCAGAGGACCCCAGGAGGAGCACACTGAGCCGGTGGGGCAGAGCTGGGGCTGAGGACTGCAGGTGGCATCACCAGGGGAGGGAGGGGAGCCTGGAGCCTGAAAGAGTGGCCCTGAGCACCCAGGGGGCCAGCTGTTCTAGATGTGGACCGACCCCCCCCCCCCACCTTTAGCTTGATTTAGCTAAGTCTAGTATCTTAAAATTCTTTGGCGGGGGGCACCTGGCTGGCTCCGTTGGTTAAGCACCCAGCTCTTGGTTGGGCTCAGGTCATGATCTCGTGATTTCAGCCCCGCGTTGGGCTCTGTGCTGCCAGCGCGGAGCCTGCTTGGGATTCTCCCTCTTTCTCTCTCTGCTCCTTCCCCACTCACGCTTGCTGGCACTCGCTCTCTCAAATAAATAAATAAACTTAAAAAAAAAAAAAAAACCTTTCGGGGTGCCTGGGCTGCCCAGTTGGTTAAGCATCTGACTTCAGTTCAGGTCATGATCTCGCGGTTCGCGGGTTCGAGCCCTGTTCTGTGCTGGCAGCTCCGAGCCTGGAGCCTGCTTCAGATTCTGTGTCTCCCTCTCTCTCTGCCCCTCCACCGCTTGCACTCTCTCTCTTCCTCTCTCTCAAAAATAGATAAACCTTAAAAAAAATATATATCTTAAGTTTTTTAAAAAAAGAAACGCTTTAGTAGAAAATGAAGAACAAAACAAAAACAAACAAAAAACAAAATCCTACAAAATAGAAATGAGTGAGTTTTCAATCCATTTCAGTGTAGCAAATAGATACCGAACGCCTACTACGCGCCAGACTAGCCACAGATGGCTCGGCTGGCATGGCAGCTTATCAGACACCCAGCCCCACTCCTAGTCCCCCCCCACACCCCAGCCCCCTCGGGGAGGCCACAGCGGCCCTGGGTCCCAGCACCTCTGCCTCCAATAAAGCTCGGCTCACCCACTGGTTGTTCTAAGTGAGGCCCCCCTGCAAATCTGGGGTCCTCCTGGCAAGTAACACTGTTCCTGAAAGCCACCTGTTTCTCATCAGCTGCCCGGCGGGTTTTGGCTCTGGGTTCCAGAAAGCCCTTGCCTGGGCTGGGCTCCCCAGCGGGAGCTGGCTTCTATGCCAGGCCCCACCTCCGGCTCTTTCCCATGCGGCTCAGGGCAGAGAAGTATGAGCTGGCAGTTGGTGCAGAAATGAGTGAGAACCCCTCTTCTGGCCATTTCTAACCATCTCTCCAACAGCTCAGCCCCCGGAGGCGGCGGCGGGGGGGTGGGTCCCAGCGTTTCCTTCCCCTAAGTCAGCGTTGTAATACCAAAGAGCAGAAAATCCCTTCCAATCAAGACCATGCCTCTCTACTCACTAGAAGCAAGAAGTGTCAGGGTCATTCCTCACTCTGTCACTCACCGCAAACATGTCCCTCACCCAGCCTGGGGGGGGGGAGGGGGTGGTGTGCGGGCTGCCTCCTCACAGACGCTCCCCTTTAAAAGTTTGCCTTCTATTCCCTGTGACCTCTTTCACCTGTGCTGTCCCCCAGGATCGTGATGCCATCCCTCCTTCAAAACCAGCACGAAAGCTGCCTGAGTGTTTGGCTTTCTTCACTCAAGTATCCCTTTAAATCCACTTCTGTACATTTGCTGGTTTATTGCTTTGTAAATGCCTTTTTTGGTGGCTCTTGGGTATATTGTCTCTTGAACAGGTTGGGGCTTTTTTTTTTTTTTACCCCCGAATTGTGGCCAAATATATGTAACATAACATCTGTTTTAATCACGTTTAGGTCTACAGCTTCGGTGAAATTAAGTACATCCACAAGGTCGTACAACCATCACCACTATCCATCTCCAGAACTTTTTTGTTTCTCCAAATCCAAACAAGTTTCTCGATGCCCGGCGAGTAGGGACATGTTTAATTGACTTATTCCTCATTCTATATATGTGTTCTATAAATACTCTTGGATGACTAGAACAGACAAGAGGTTTAATATAAAAGGCCCCAAACAGGCACCAATAGCTTATCAAACCATCTTTTCTAAAAATTTTTTTAATGTTTTATTTATTCTTGTGAGAGAGAGACAGAGCACGAGCAGAGGAGGGGCAGAGAGAGAGGGAGACACAGAATCCGAAGCAGGCTCCAGGTTCTGAGCTGTCAGCACGAAGCCCGATGCAGGGCTTGAACTCACGAACTGTGGGATCATGACCTGAGCTGAAGTCACGTGCTTAACTGACTGAGCCACCCAGGTGCCCCAAACCACCTCTTCTAAAATTACTTCTTGGGGCACCTGGATGGCTCAGTCGATTAAGTGTCCGACTCTTGTTTCAACTCAGGTCATGGTCTCGAGGTTTGTGAGTTTGAGTCCCACATTGGGCTCTGAGCTAACAGCATGGAGCCTGCTTGGGATTCTCTGTCCCCTCCCCCCCCACCTCTCTGCCCCTCCCCGGCTTGCTCTCTCTCTCATAAATAAATTAAAAAAATTTTTTTAATAAATATGGGCGCCTGGGTGGTTCAGTCGGTTAAGCATCCAACTTCAGCTCAGGTCATGATCTTGCAGTTTGTGAGTTCGAGCCCCACGTCGGACTCTGTGCTGACAGCTGGGAGCCTGGAGTCTGCTTGGGATTCTGGGTCTCCTCCTCTCTCTGCCCCTCCCCTGCTCATGCTCTGTCTCTCTCTGTCTCTCAATAATAAATAAACGTTAAAAAAATTTTTTTTTAATTTTAATAAGTAAAATTACTTCTTACTAAGACAACAAGGGGAAGACTGACTCCCAAAGAGGTAGAAAACATACAGAAGTTTATTCTAGATGAATCCCTACATTAAGCTATGACCTGGCCCTGGCCAACGGTCTATGTGTCCAAGACCTCCGAAGAAGATGAGGAGGAGGAGGAAAGAGCCTGTCCTCTCTTCTGAGACAGCCAACAAAAGCACCTGGAGAGATGGACAAGCCCATTATTCCTGAGACTCCTTGAACAAAGAAAAGAGTGTTTCCCCAAACTTGGCTCATCACAGAGATCACTCAGAGCATCCATTAAAGAGATCGAATCAGTACTTCTGGGGTGGGGTCTGGGAATCTGCATAGTTAATAGTGCCTGGCATGATTCTTATGAAAGACAAATTTGGGAAGAATGAACTAGAATGTTCCATCAGCAAGGTGGGGCCAGCCTAGCCGCCTGGGGCTGTGAAGGTAAAGGCTCCCAGCCAGACTTCCTTTATGCTCCCAAGAGCTATTCAGAGCTGTAGGCTGCTTTCCAGAACCTTCCCAAGGCTGCTAGTCCCCAAGACTCCCGTGGGCCTGGTGCTTCTAAACGCTCGGGCCTTCCTCTTCCGACATCCTATACGCAGGGCCCATACGCCGCCTCTCATTTCTTCCTCTGTGCCGAGGCCTTGCACGATCCCAAGTTCTGGCAGCTCCGTCCTCTGGCTTGGTTCCCCATAGTTGAGGGAGGACAGTGAGACCTAGTCCTAATTTAGAACAAAAGAGCCAGGTGGTCATGGCCAGGTGTTAATTAGGGGCTGACCACAGACAGCTGGTGACATCACAGTCCACCTTTAGCTCCAGCTGGGTCATCGCACGGAAAGAAGTCGGAAAGCTCGTATCTACCAAATCTGAGGTCAGTGTTTACAGAGGGAGACATTGGACACCGACCATATCGTCACAGCTGAAATTTCACCTCGGGGCCCTCCTGACACACGCCCGCCGGACCAAGCCTGGGAGGCTCCTTCACATTGGAGTGGCTCCGGTGGGCCTCCTGGCCCATGAGCATCACAGAGACAGGACCACCCTCTCCCACAACCACTCCTGGGTACAGTGAGTCAGAGCGGGTTAGGGCACAACAGGCTAGAAATTCAGAGGTGTCTTCCTGTTAATGAAGCCCAGAAGGTTTTGTTTTCATTACAACAAATTTTCCCTCTCTCTCTGCCCCTCTGCTGCCCACTCATAAATGAATAAATGTTAAAAAAAAAAAACAAAAAACGAAAACAAAGAAGTTACAAGGAAGCTATGTCAGAAATTTTGTGTTTATCTTCACCCCAGAAAGTTTACACAAAGTGGTGTTTCCGTGGAACGTCAACAGGTGTGATGCAGGAAAAGTTTCCGTGCTCCACAGGTTTGGACTAAACTGAGTGAAATAGATTTCTTTACTAGTCCTTTTTTTTTTTTTTTTTTTAAAGGAAGCTTTAATATGTCAGTATAGACAGGAAACTCCCAAGATGTAAATGCAATGGACTGTATTTTCTAAATAAAATTGATTTATTAACAATGAAACCTTAAGCAAGTTTTCCAGAGGCCACGTTTTGGCAAATGCTGAAATAGAAGATGCTATTACCCAGGGCCAAGGTGACTTATAAGAAATAAGCCCTTGCTATTTTGTTTGTTCTCTGGTGAATACCTCCTCTGTTGTATCCCTCTCTGTAACCACAAAATTCACTTCTTGGGGTTAAGCAATAGAGCACAGTAAAGTGAGTGGGCTGTCTGGGGTCTTACCTGGGCTTCCCCACTTACCAGCCTTAGGCATGTTAACTAACTTCCTTATGCCTCAACTTTGCTGTCTGTAAAATGGGCAGCACTGGTACCTTCTCTTGAAGGTGGTGGTGAGGAACAGACAAAGCCTGAGCTATTACTGTCAAGCCACAGAGCCAGTCTCCTGAGGGGAGATCCTCTTGCCCACTTCTGGGCTCGATGGTCCCGCAGATAAACTAGTGGTCACTTTGGAAGGTGCGGCACACCAGGACGGAGGGGCAAACGCAAGGGTGAGAATTAACTGAAGAGGAGTTGTAGCTAAAAACCCAGAGCATCTGAGATGCAATACGGACGTACAGGCCAGGACCACAGGGCCTGGGATGGGAGGGGAAGGATCCCTAAAATGTGCAAAAAGAGGAAAAGAATCAAGTCAACCTTGAGACAGGGCGTATAGAAATATGTACTTACACGGGTCAATACATGCATTATAAACACACAAAAAAAGAGAAGAAAACGTAGAGGAGAAAAAAGAAAAGTGTCAAACCTCAAAATGTCTTTTAGGACGGCACCAGCTGTACCCATCACCCCGCTCTTAGGAGGCTGATGACCTGGACAGCTCTCTGGCCACACGGGGGGGGGGGGGGGGGGGCGAAGGTCACTGAGGAGTCACAGGGGGACAGGGGCATCCAGAGTGGCACTAAACAAAGACAGGGAAATATGGAGATACAGTAGATCGCCCCCAACCGGGCCCTTACCCACAATTCACTTGCCCCCCCACCCCTTACCCACAACTCACTTGCCCCCCTTCTCCAACCCCGGCCCTTACCCACAATTCACTTGCCACCCACCCCCAGCGCCCTTACCCACAATTCACTTGCCCTCCTCCCCACCCCCTGGCTCTTACCCACAATTCACTTGCCACCCCCACCCCCACCCCGGCCCTTACCCACAACTCACTTGCCCCCCCTTCCAACCCTGGCCCTTACCCACAATTCACTTGCCCTCCCTCCCGCACCTCGGCCCTTACCCACAATTCACTTGCCACCGCCCCCCGCCCCCCCACCTGCCGCCCTTACCCACAATTCATTTGCCCTTCCCCCCACCCCCTGGCTCTTACCCACAATTCACTTGCCACCGTCCCCCCCGCCCCCGCCGCAGCCCTTACCCACAATTCATTTGCCCCCCCTTCCAACCCCGGCCCTTACCCACAGTCATTTGCCCCTCCCCCCCGCCGCCCTTACCCACAATTCATTTGACCCCCTTCAAACCCATGCCCTTATCCACAATTCACTTGCCACCACCACCGCCCCTCCCCCCCGCCCCCGCTGCCCTTACCCACAATTCATTTGCACCCCCCCCCCCCTTCCAACCCCGGCCCTTACCCACAATTCACTTGCTGTGGGTTCAGTCGCCTACAGCCGACGCGGGTTTCCCGGCGCGGATGGTCGTCCTCCTGACGCCTCCTCAGAGGGTCACTCGCAGCCTAACGCCACGTTAGTCACGTGCCCGCTCCAGTGCCCTCATGTCACCTCCTCACGTGGCGCTTTATCACCTCACATCCTCCCAGGAGGAAGCACTATGACAGAGAGGGCACAGTCACATAACCTGTGTTTCAGTCCTGTCGCAATCACTCTGTTTTACCGTGAGTTACCGCTTTCACCTCCTGCGGGGCCCGGTGTATACATTAGGCGTTAGCAGAAAGCACACGGTATATATGGGTTCTTGCTTTCAGCGTCCGCTGGGGGCTGGAAACCCCCCAGATGAGGAGCGGGGCGGCCGCTATATAATAACCGAGAGGGAGACTGGAGAGGTCTTGCTGGTGAGTTCCAGCACTTCGCTGGGGCTCTCAAATTAGCCTTTCTTTTTCTTTCTTTCTTTTTTTTTAATTGATTTATTTTGAGAGAGAGAGGGAGGGAGAGAGAATCCCAAGCAGTTTCTGCACCATTAGTGCAGAGCCTGATGCGGGGCTCGAACTCACGAAACCGTGAGATCAAGACTGGAGCTGAAACCAAGAGTCGGAGGCTTAACCCACTGAGCCAACCAGGCACCCCTCAAATTAGGATTTCAGTCACCTCACTGGCGTTGCAGGACGGACAGCCACTGCGGCACAGTGACTGGGCCACGCAGGCACACCGGTTCCTCAGAAACCCTCCAGAAGACATCTGAGCGGGAACAGCATCCTGCGCGACTTCAGAGAAGAACCTTGGACTTCCTCAAACCTCATTATGGCTGAGAATGAGCTCACCAGGTCGGTCCTGGCAAAAGCAACTTGGTCTCTTTAAAACCACAACGCAACGAGGCAACTCTAAAAAGGATACTTGTGAGGCAGTCTGGGAAATTTCAACACTGCCCTTTGATGATATTAAGGAATAGCCTGATTTTTCAGACATGCTGATGCGTTGTAAGTAAGTTTTTGAGAAGGAATCCTTGGCTATTAGAGATGCCAACAGCTACAACTGGCTTCAAACAATCTAGGGATGCAGAGAAGAGAGTCAGTGTAGACATGGAGTTGGATTGGCCATGAGTTGCTAATTGCTCAAGCTGGGGGGGTCAGTGGGGCTCATTCCACCGTTCTGCTTTGGTATGTGTTTGGAATTTCTCATTAAAACCTCCGCAAAGCCGGGGCACCCGGCTGGCTCAGCAGGTGGAGCTTGAGACTCCTGATCTTGGGTCATGGGTTTGAGCCCTAAGTTGGGGTAGAGATTGCTTAAAAAAAACTTTTTTAAGCCGGGGTGCCTGGGTGGCCCAGTCGGCTGAGCGTCTGGCTTCGGCTCAGATCACGATCTCGCCGTCTGTGAGTTCGAGCCCCGCGTTGGGCTCTGTGCTGACAGTTCGGAGCCTGGATCCTGCCTCGGATTCTGTGTCTCCCTCTCTCTCCGCCCCTCCCCCACTCATGCTCTGTCTCTCTCACTCTCAAAAATGAATAAATGTTAGAAAAAATTTTTTAAACTTTTTAAAGGGGCGCCTGGGTGGCTCAGACAGTTGAGCATCCAACTCTTGATTTTGGCTCAGATCATGATCTCACGATCCGTGAGATCAAGCCCCGTGTTGGGCTCTATGCTGACAGTGTGGAGCCTGCTTGGGATTCTCTCTCTCCCTCTCTCTCTGCCCCTCCCCTGCTTGCTCTCTCTCTCTCTCTCTCTCTCTCTCTCTCAAAATAAATAAATAAACATTAAAAAAATAAAACTGCATGGGCACCTGGGTGGCTCAGTCAGTTAAGCATCAGACTTCGGCTCAGGTCATGATCTCAGGGTTCATGAGTTTGAGCCCCTTATGGAGCTGCCTGCTTCACATCTGCTGTGTCCCTCTCTCCCTCTGCCCCTCCCCCACTTGCATGGCACTCTCTTTCTCTCTTAAAAGCAAATAAACATTAAAAAAAAACGGCTGAGACATCTCATTACACAGAGAGGTCATCTAATGTAAGTCTGTAAATATAAAAGACATTTTATTCATTCATTCACTCGTTCAAAAATATAATTACATATATATAATTATATAAGTATGGTAAAATTCATTTAATGTAAAATTCACCATTTTAACCATTTTATAGTATGCATTATGTCAATTATAGCTCAAAAAAAAAAAGTGTAGGGGCCCTTGGGTGGCTCAGTAGGTTGAGCGACTGACTGACTCTTGATTTCAGCTCAGGTCATGATCCCAGGGTGCTGGGATCAAGCCCCACATTGGGCTCTGCACTAACAGCTCGGAGACTGCTCGGGATTCTCTCTCTCTCCCTCTCTTTCTGCCGCTCACCTGCTCACACTGTCTCTGTCTCTGTCTCTCTCTCTCTCAGAATAAATACACTTAAAAAAAATAAAATTCAGAAAGTACACAAGAGTTTGCAGTGAAAAGCTTCCCTCCGACCTCTCTGCCCCAGTGGCACACAGCTTCCTCTCCAGAGGCATCTGTTTCCCACACACCCTTCCAGAGATTAAACCTCCCCTCCCCCCTGGTTCACCAGAATGGTACCATTTTGTACACACCGCTTTGCAGCTGGCCTTTCCCCCATCACTTACCTTGGGTTCATTCTGTAACAGAACACAAACAGCTCCTTCCCTTTTTCCCAGCTGCGTAGTACTCCACATGGTCAGGCTGCTTCACACCCTGCGGTAAGTGCTTTGGGGTTCTGGAAACTCTTTTCCCAGCCAGCTCAGAGTCTAAAAAGCACTTTCTTTTGATAAGGGGGCAATAAAGACAAACCAGAGGCTTCTGCCTCGAGGCCGACCATCATCGGAGCTATCTTCGCAGACGGGCCCTCGGAAGGGCAAAGGCAGCTAACCTGGAGGGTTCTCCAGGGGATCTGCCAGGTGTTGCTGGTGAAGGTGGCAGGGAATTGCTGGCCATCTTAGCCTCTAGGACATAATTGATCATGTCACCTGTGTCCTCCCTTCTTTCCTGATTAGAAAAGAAAGGACTTCTTGGGGAAATTGAGAAGTGCATACAGAAGCAGAAATTTACCCAGAGTTGTTTGTAAGCATTTAAAAAAATTTTTTGTTAATGCTTATTTTTGAGACAGAGAGAGACAGAGCATGAACGGGGGAGGGGCAGAGAGAGAGGGAGACACAGAATCCGAAGCAGGCTCCAGGCTCGGAGCTGTCAGCACAGAGCCCAACGTGGGGCTTGAACTCACAGATGGTGAGGTCATGACCTGAGCTGAAGTCAGACGCTCAACGGACTGAGCCACCCAGGTGCCCCTGTAAGCATTTTTAATAGCTGCTTAAAACTGAATTGTACTGGGAGGTGCCTGGGTGGCTCAGTCAGTTGGGTGTCCAACGCTGATTACAGCCCAGGTCATGGTCTTGAGGTACATGGGATGGGGCCCCACATTGGGCTCCATGCTGAGAGCACAGAGCCTGCTTGGGATTCTCTCTCTCTCTTTCTCTGCCCCTGTCACACTTGCGCGCGCGCTCTCTCTCTCTCTCTCAAATAAATAAACTTAATAAAAAACTGAATTGCATTGGGGTGCCTGGGTGGCTCAGTCATTTAAGCATCCAACTCTTGATTTTGGCTCAGGTCATGATCTCATGGTTCGTAGGTTTGAGCCCCACATCAGGCTCTACACTGAGCTGAGGCTGGTTGAGATTCTCTCCTTTCTTGGCTCTCTGCCCCTCCCCCACTTGTCCTCTCCCCCGCCCAAAAATAAATAAACTTTAAAACTGTATTGCATTGAAACACTGTAACTTACTTATCTCTGCTTTCACTTCTGCATCTTAGAGATCCAGGAACTAAAGCCACATCAGATGTTTATTTTAAGGAGCTAGAGAAACATCTAAGTCCATGCACCAAATGAGACAGGTAAGACACTTGGCACCAGGTATGAATATTTGAAAATTATCTCTACGAAACAGAAACCGTATTAATGAATAATCTCGGGGATGAAGAGAAGACCAGTGGCTGATAATGAAGGCTTCGGGGATTCCAATAGTTACTGGATAGTAAGCTAAGAACCCTGCATATTAAATAGAGGAACATTTATTTAAATAGAATAGAAGCTCTGTCTCCTCAGTAACTACAGGAGACACCTGCCAACCTAGGCACTAAACGTTTGCTGGGTTGGACGGAGCGCGCGGCCGGAGGGAGAGGCACCTGGGATGCGGGAAGAGAATTCGTGGACGGCATACGTGTTGGGGCAGGGGCTGCAGCGCGCAGGTGGTAGTGGAATCCACAGGAACAGTCACAACTCGTGCGAAGAGTGTGGAGGATGAGGAGAGGTCAAGGGCAGAGTCCCGGGCACGCTGGCGGCCGAGAGCGTGGGGAGTGTCACGGTAGCCCGGGGCTCTGAGCACGGCCTCGTCAACAACCCCACCCCAGAAACTCTTCCTGCCCGACCCGGGGTGGACGGCGCTGGCAGGAGGGCTTGGGGACCTTTAGGGATGTCTGGATCAGCAGGGGACTTGGGAGGGGAGAGCAGGGGAGAAGGGTTTTAGGGCCTAAAAAGAGGTCCCTATCACCAGGGACCTGAAAAATGCCCAGAACTCTTCCTTCCCTAACAATACAGTTTCCCCTGAAAATGGACCTAATAATAGGCCTCACACTACTACCACGGCTAAATTGGACTCCACTGACTCACAAGTCTTTTTATGTCTTCAGTTCTGATCCCTGCTTCCCATACAACTCGGTAAATGACAACACCGTTGTTCTTTCGCCGAAGAATCTATTTCAGGGACGGGCAGTGGATGGTCTCCGGCTGTGTGCTATTATTACCTGCGGCGTAGCGGGGCCTTTTATAGCATTCGTTTCAAACATAAAGGAGAAGGGGAAATGCAAAATGAAGCGGAGTGCTGTCTTGCACGGCAAATCTCCTGAGATGAATGTCTTTCTCCCGAAGTCCCCGGTGTCAGGGGGAAACACCGGACGAGACGGCCACTCCATAAATCTTGCCGCACAGTGTTTGCGCGCATCCTCGTGGGTTAGAAGCAGCATTCGACCGAGAGAGTCTGTTGAGTGAAACATCACCAGCTCCCGTTTGACCAAAAATGGCTACAGATAAACAAGTCTCATCCCTGGCAGGATGCGGCTCCGTCTGGCAAATGTTTATCAAGCGCCAGCTGTGTTCCAGGGATGCAGAGGCGGAGAGCCACGGTCCGTGGCCCCTGGTAGCCCCCGGGTACACCGGGAAAGGACACTCTGGGTCATCGATGGGAAGGAGGCAGTG
This sequence comes from Acinonyx jubatus, assembly GCF_027475565.1. Classification (NCBI taxonomy): domain Eukaryota; kingdom Metazoa; phylum Chordata; class Mammalia; order Carnivora; family Felidae; genus Acinonyx; species Acinonyx jubatus. Next base: position 3,917,144 of record NC_069386.1, on the reverse strand, counting down.
CCTTCGCAAAGAACGTGTATTCTTCACTGTCAATTAATAAACTAGCATCTGGTTTACTCAGAAACCGGTGGGGGGGGGGTGTGCTAGCTTACACAGCTTGGTTGACAGAAGCCAATACTCAATAGCAAGCAACTCTGATCTCTGGATGTTTTCAGCTGAGGCCTGGATTGTGCCGCAGGTGCAGGTCATTAAAAATCCCTGGGTGGGGGTAGGGGCGGGAGGGGCAGGTAGAAGAGGCTCAGGGTCTCCTTCCTGCCGGCAGGGTGCTTGGTGCTTGGTGCTAACACTGTTATTCCCTCAGTCCTGAACCAGGTGAGGGAACAGGTGGTGGCCAAGGGCAGGGGATGGAGGGGGTGGGTGGAGGTGGAGACAGACAGGCAGACACACACACACAGAGGGAGGTGGACAGATGCTGTTGGGGAGGCACAGACACTAAGGGTGTCTTTTTTTTTTTTTTTTTTACTGTGACACCCTTTTCAAATTTTAGTAATTGTGGCACTGAGAATGTCTTACCCTGACATTTCTCTTTGGATGTGACAACTCTTACAGTGGAGAATTTATTTAAATATTCAAATGGATTTTAAAGGATTCCTGGAGGAAGCTATGGCTCTTAGTATTATTAATCTGACTCTGCTGAAGTCAGTTCGCTTCTGGACCAGGAACTCAAAACCCTCCCTCTCTGTGGACAGAGAGAACTGAGGGGGGGGGGGGGAACCAGCCATTGCTGCCAGAGCCATGATTCCTATCACGATTGTCATCTCTCTGAGGGGACACATCCGGAGGCAGACGACTCAAGGTTGGATGTTTGAACGCTGAGATCCCAAGTATTTACTCCTGCCCCTAACATTTTCCGGGCCCCAATCTTCTGTGCTCTGTGGTCCTAAATGCTGGGCTTTCACTCGAGTGCTCGCCATCTGTTCAAACAAACCCAAAGCCGCTGTTCTTTCTTCTCTCCCGGGTAAGTTACGCACCATAAAATGCACCCGTCGTATTTGTATGGTCCAGGATTTTTAGCAAAGTTATGGACCTGTGTAACCACCACCACTATCCAGCCTTCAGACGTTTCCATGGACCCCCTAAAAGCTCCTTCATTGTCACCTGTAGTCTGTCTCTCTCTCCCACCCAAACCCCACAATCACTGATCTGCTTTCTGTCTCTATCAGAGCTTCTTTTTAGAACACAGTTTGGGTTGTGACCATCCATAAATACTTCTACATGAAGCTGGGGTGGTCCTCTGGGTAAGAATACAAATTGCATTCCTCAATTTAAAAAAGATTAAAAAAATATTTATTTATGTTTGAGAGAGAAACTGTGAGAGGGGGAGGGGCACTCAACCGACTGAGCCACCCAGGCACCCCTGCACTCCTCAATTTTTTACAACAGAATGTAACCTCACACCTGTGTGTCTGTCTTTGGCCATGACCAGACCTGCCCAAGGAAAGCAGCGCAGTGGACATGAACGGAAAATTGTTAGGCCCTGCAGTATAGGAGCAGGGAGAGGGAGATTGCTGTGAATTCTAGCACACACGACAGGAAGTTCAAGGCCTAGGATGTGGCTATCAGGCCCAAGTAACATGGCTGTCCTCCGAGTAGCAGACAGACAGCTTTACATGGAGGTACAAGCTGTTTCTGGGTGATAAGCGGTAAACGTGGTTCTATAGGTATTGGACCCAGCGGACATCTCATTTTGTGTGGGCTCACAAGACACGCCTCAGTGAGATACGGAAGAGGCAGGCATCAGAGAACTTCCTGGGAGTGTCTGGGTGACTCAGTCGGTTAAGTGTTCGACTTCCACTCAGGTCATGATCTCACGGTTTGTGAGTTTGAGCCCCGCTCTGTGCTGACAGCTCAGAGCCTGGAGCCTGCTTTGGATTCTGTGCTCCCTCTCTCTCTGCCCCTCCCCTGCTCACGATCTCTCTCTCTCTCTCTCTCTCTCTCAAAAATAAACATTAAAAATTAAAAACACACAAAAAAAGAGCTTCCTGATTCCTTTCCTCATTTGTACGTGTTGCATTGCTTTCCTCCTGCTTCAGAAATAAGCCAAAGCCAGATGCCTGGTGGCTCAGTCGGTTGAGCGTCCGACTATTGATTTCAGCTCAGGTCATGATCTCACGGTTCATGACATCGAACCCGGTGTCAGGCTCCACGTTGATCGTGGAGACTGCTCATGCTCTCTCTCTCTCAAAGAGAAAAAACAAACAAACGAAAGTAAAAGTAACTATGAACCATGTCTCCGCTGTCACGCAACACCCGACAGACTCTGCGTTCCGGCTCGAGCAGTGTCTCACATGAACGCACACGGCATTTGCCTCACTCACTGCCACAAACATCTGGATGCTCCTTTCTCAACCACAGAGGGCAATCTCGACTGGCCTGTCATACAGCTCGTTTCTCAAAACTCCAGAGCAGACGTCTTGTTCCTTAGCTTCTCTGGTGCCCCTTCCCTGGGAAGGAGAGGGTGGGTTCCAATCTCGCTTGCCCTGATGCTTGTGTGAACTTGGGCAAGTTACCCGTCATCTCCAAGCCTTGTTTGGACAAGTCAGGTATCTGCCTCGGTGGGTTATCCTGAGGATAAAGGAGATAATGTAGGTACAGAGCACTGCCCGCTGCCTGGCATGTAGTCCGTGCTCAGTAAACAGCAATGGTAGTGGTGTTTCGACATGACTGGTTTCACAAGCCTGTCGCCCAATGTTTGCATCACAACGTGTCCCTGCTCAAACCAGGAGGTCAGAATGTTTCACTTCGGTTTGGGAAACAGTGAGGGAGTCGAGGGGGCACTAACATTTCTTAATCCTTATCATCTCCACGGTGGAAAATATCAATCGTTATCATCTCATTTTAGAAATAAGGACACTGAGCCTCGTTCTTGGCGATAGTCGCTCAGGTTGGCCTGCATGGGAAACCGGTGCCCCTCCCACCTAAAAGTGCTCAAGATCTCAGGGCACCTGGGTGGCTCAGGCAGGTAAGTGTCCAACTCTTGATTTCGGCTCAAGTCATGATCTCACAGTTCGTGAGTTCGAGCCCAGTGTCAGTCTCTGCACTGACAGCTCAGAGCCTGCTTGGAATTCTCTCTCCCTCTGTCTGTCCCTCCCCTGCTCACTCTCTCTAAATAAATAAACATTAGGGGAAAAAAAGTTACAGCAAAAAAAAAAAAAAAGCTAAAGATCCCTGTAGAGCAAAAGCTCTCCAGTCACCTGTTGGCGGGGGAGGCAGACTCTCACCTGCCTGGAGGGAGAACAGAGTCAACTCTCAACAACGTCTAACTGGAATTTGCTGAAGTCGAAGAGAAACACGCATTTCCCCAAGTCGGCAGAGGTCACAACTCACATTCCAAATATGACAGGGATGATGTTACACGGCGGGTCTGGGGGGGGGTGGGGGGTGTCTCGGGACAGAGGGTGGTAAAGAGCTCTGCAAGTTGGCCTGAAGGAAATGGAGAAGCATTGGGAGTCTTGCTCCAAAGAATATTCAACAAAGAGTAGCCTGTCTCCATCCTCCACACCCAAAATGCATGGTGCATGTGTGTGTATATGTGTGTCCATGTGTTTGAGCACTTGCTGGAGACCCGCCACCTTCCCTAAATGTGTTCGGGTTAATTTCACTTGCTCTGAGTTGTCCCTCATCCTAAAGTCAGTCTACACTTAGGTGTCTGGCTGGAAGCATCTTTCCCTGCACTGCAGTCGGGTTCCCTTGTGCTGTTGTCCATCACGTGTATGCCACGACATGACCATCTTCTGCTTGACTCTTCGATGAGATCCCAAGACCGTGTTCCGCATTTTTTCACTTCTCTCCATTCCCCCCAACATTTAACCCAGAAATATGCTGGAAATGGATAGATGCTTATGGAGTGATAAAAAAATAAGCAAGGTCACAAATCCGAAGAAAGACTTTAGATCTGGGTTTTTGTTTTTTTTTTCCTAGAGTTCTATCTGAACAGAAATCACATGTTAAATAAATGACTAAACTTTGTGTTAGAGTTCACAAAAAATGAGCAAATTAAAGTGAAATGCCAAAGGGGCAAGGGAAATAACTTTCGCTACAGAGAAATAATGAACTTTCGGGTCATGTCTAGCCAATGGGGGCTTAGTCACAGGGAAGCTGTCAAACACCTTTCAGAGAAGCTCTCGAGGCACACGTATCACTGGGGGAGCGCGTGGAGGCCGGCACCGGGTGCAGCCAGGCGCCTGTGACCACGTGCACGCGTTGTTTTGCTGATGTTCCCGATCCCGTTGGAGGGTTCACCTTCCTTCTGACTCACTGTCTTAAATGTTTCCCTTTGTATCTGCCAACTGTTGGAATTGGTGTTTCAACTGTTCTGACCATCTGCTGGGAGAAAACTTCCAGATTATGTCACAGTTTTCGGAACCTCAAATCACACAGTTTTGGAGTTGGAGGACTTAGGAATCAGCAAGCCTAACTCCTTCACTTGCGGGCTCACAAATGCTTCTGCTCCGCCTTGAGTGTCGGCCCCAGTGCCGGGTGCTGGGGAGGCAGAGATGGCTCATGAGGTCCTGGGGCTCCCGGCACCTACACTCCAGCAGGGGAATCAGATTCTGCAAGGTGACCCAGGTGCCCCAATAAAGGGGTGTCCAAGGGACACATACGCTGTGCACAGGAGAGGGGCGGAGACTTTATACATGGTTGAGTGTTTACTGAGCAGGGGAGAATGTAAGTGGGAAAAGATTAGTCAAATATAAAACTGGAGAGGAAGGTAGGGGCCGGATCAGTAAACATTTACTGAGCACCAGTGACGTATCAGGTCACCAGACTGTATGCTAATTGCCAAAGATGTGAAAGCGACAGCTTTGCCCTCAAGGAATTCATAATTTAGCCAGATGTGACTATATAAAGATATACAGGAAGGGATCATCGGCTCTCCTTGGAGGTGGGGACAGAGAGGGGTGTATTGTGGAAGGTACCTGAGGATGCCGTCTCGGGCTAAGGCTTCCCAGGTGGACCAGAGTGGGGAGGGCATTGTAAACGGAAGGAACAGCAAGTATCCAACACAACACGAAGTCTTTCAGGAACCTGAAACAGTGTGATATGGTCACGCATTTAGCTCACTTGGGGAGAGTGGCAGGGGATGAGGTTGGACAGACAGGACAGACAGGACAGAGCGAACTCTTACCCTGGAACTCCACACTCAGCAGCTTCGAGTGTGCCCTGGAAGTAATTAGGAACCTGTGAGTGGTGAATCGATCAGGGGACAGATGCAATCAGGTTTCTGTTTTGGAAAGAACCTACTGTGGGCGCTCAGTCGGTTAAGCGTCTGACATTCCATTTCGGCTCAGGTCACGATCTCATGGTTTGTGGGATTGAGCCCTGCATTGGGCTCTGTGTTATCAGCTTGGATTCTCTCTCTCTCTGCCCCTCTCCTACTCTCTCTCTCTCTCAAAATAAATAAACTTAAAAAAAATAGAAAGGACCTACTCTTAGCTGGCTGGTACACAAGAATTGGTTATACCGTTATCAATTCTTTTCTGTATGTTCCATAATAATTACAGAAGAACACCCACTAGCAGGGTGGACAAGTGTCTGATGTCTGACGGGAAGCAAAGATGGGTACAGGGACCAGTTAGAGGCTGTCGCCTGGTCTACGTGGGAAGGGATGAGAGAACCAGTGGCAGTAGTCTCTGAGTTTGAAGAGCTGGTCAGGAACTGAGGTCCCCCGGACATGGGGGGGGGGGGGAGACTGGGTGTGGGGGAAAAGTCCAGGGTGACCACCAGCTTCTGGTGTGGGTAACTGGGAAGGACGCATTCTCCGGAAATGGAGACTGAGGTGGATGAACAGGTCCAGGAAGAAAGATGAACTCACATGTAGACGTGTGCTGGAGATGCGGGTCAGATAAGCAGATAGAAATTTCTAGTAGGCAGGAGGATTTATGAGTCTAGAGCTCAGGTAAAGTAAAGTAGGAAGCAGAGAGGAAACAGTGACCTGGGGCCAAGGAGGATCCTGAGAAACTTGGAAACGAGGGGAGAGAAGGTGTAAGGGAGAAGGGAGAGGAAGGCGTCGGAAGCTGCACAGATACTGAATAAAGTGAAGTCACTGCCTTTGGCCCCAGCTCAACTCTGTCCCAGTGAACTTTGCCAGAGTGGTTTCAGTGGCCCGTCTGGAGACAGAAAAGGGGGTGATGTACTACTGCAGGTGTGGAGGGCTCTCTGTCAGGGACTCACCGTGTGGGGAAAGGGGATCCGAGATGTTCAGAGGACACAGGATTGAGGACAGGGTATCGGTGAGACTTAGAAACTTGAGCAAATTTACGTGGTGGGGGTGGGGACAGGAGGAGCTGGTAAAGGGGGGCAGCTGACAACAAAGAAGACAGAAGGAGTGACTGCAGGAGCATGGACCGGAAGAGCAGGCTGTGCACTGACCAAAGACACAGCAGCAGCAAGATACTGGCAGACAAGAGGTGGGAAGGGGCAGAAAGTGATCACACCACAGTTACGGGATTGGGACATCGAGGGAATTGAGGCTGAAGCCTCAACTTCACCTGTGAAGTGAGAAACGAGGTGAGGAAGGGAAGGCCCAGAGAGGTGGTAACTTGCATGACAACCGCTAGTTTGCCAACTGTCCCCGGGACACTGAAGGCAGGGAGGGACCAAAGAAAGAGGCAGGCAGCTCCAGACTGGGGTGGTGGGTTCGAGAAACACGGGAACTTACATTTGAGGCTTATCTTGGGCGGCTGCAAGACAAGCAGATTTCCACACCGTCTGCCAGAATCTTAGGAGTTCAGCCACGTATTCAGGAGAGACGGTCTCAACACCTCGCTCTCTCAAGGCTGCATCCTTGAAAACAGCTTGGGCTGCGGGAAGGCCGGCAGGACGTACACGACCCGGCTGGGGAAGAGGTGAGGGGCCTCTGATTGCTCCGGTACCGCCCAAGGAGCAGCTGGCGGTCACAACCTCTCTATGACCTCCTCCAACAATAACCCACGGGGAGTAAGATTTTAACTCAAGTGTCTTGACTCCTTGCCTGGTGCTCTATTCCCTATGTTATACTCACTTAGGTTGAAGATACTTATGTCACTTGGAGATATGTTAAAATGGGGCTTTTTGGACTTTTCTCTTTTTTTTAAAGTGTATTTATTTCAGTGGGGGGCAGGGGGGCGGCGCCTGGGTGGCTCAGCCAGTTAAGTGTCCGATTTCGGCTCATGTCATGATTCACAGTTTGTGGGTTCCAGTGTCACATCAGGCTCTGTGCTGACAGCTGGGAGGCTGGAGCCTGCTTGGGATTCTGTCTCCCTCTCTCTCTGCCCCTCCCCCACTTACACTCTGGCTCTCTCTTAAAAATAAACATCAAAAAAAATTTTTTAAGTGTATTTTTTGAGAAAGAGAGAGAGAGAGGGAGAGAGAAAACGTGGTCACTTGGGGGAGGGGCAGAGAATCCCAAGCAGGTTCTGCACAGTCAGTGCAGAGCCTGACATGGACCTCGAACTCATACACCGTGAAATCGTGACCTGAGCTGAAATCGAGAGTTGGATGCTTAACTGACTGAGCCACCTAGGCGCCCCTGGACCTTTCTTCTGAAAGATCACTAGACAAGGCTGGCTTCATATGAGGGCAGAACAGGCCGCCTTGTCATCAAAGACAAGAAGCTTGTCAAGACCCTGGATGGAGACCTTCTGAAAATGGGGAAGACAGCAGAAGTTGACCCTCAGCTAAGGATCCTGACTTACTCGTGCCACTCCCAGGGGCTTAGAACTGCGATTTTCACCTCGGTGAAAGAGATTCTGGGAAACTACCTGGAGAAGAGCATATGGAGGCGTGGGGGAAGGAGTGGTTGAGAGTAAATTCTGGTCAGGTCTCTTGGCCTCCCTGTACATTGCCCTTCGGAGCGTAACATGCATGTCTGATGAAGAGGTGGATGGGAACATGACACTGAAGCAGGTCAGGAGAGCTGGCCAAGGGGGCAGGCAGAGAAAGCAGCCAGGAAAAGCAAAGGAAGGACGCTAGAGACGAGAGCCATCACGGGGTCTTGCACGGGCCCCGCCAGATGGAGTAAAATCAGGCAGATACTGCTCAACTGGAATACCAATCACCTCCACTTAGAAAAACACAGCCTGTGCTCTTGCTTCCGTAACAGGCATTAGGAAAAGGAGAGGAGAAACCCTTCACGTCGCAATCACAGATCTTAGAACGGGAAGAGACTGTGCTCCCAACCTATTAAGCCCAATTCACAGCCTCTTCTTCCCCCAGATTGCCGGTCTTTCCCCCTTCTGTGATTTCTTCAATGATACCAACTGGCTTCTAGGGGCAGTAGTAAAACTCGGTTGGTTGAATGTCAAGCAACATTCAGGCCAGGTCATAATCTCACGACTTGTAAGATAGAGCCCACACCGGGCTCTGTGCTGACAGCACGGAGCCTGCTTGGGATTCTCTCTCTTCCACTGTCCCTCCCTCTCTCTCAGAATACACAAATAAACATTAAAAAAATATTTTAAGGGGCGCCTGGGTCACTCGATCAGTTAAGCATCCAACTTTGGCTCAGGTCTCATGATTCATGGGTTCGAGCCCCACATCAGGCTCTGTGCTGTCAGCTCGGAGCCTGGAACCTGCTTCAGATTCTGCATGTCTCTCTCTCTGCCCCTCTCCATTCATTCTCTGTCTCTCTCTCACTCAAAAATAAATAAACATTAAAAAAAATTTGTAAAATATTTTAAAACTCAGGTAGCAAACAAACATTGGCTCGCTCCCTACCCCCCACAGAAAAAGTCCCCTACACAAAGGACTTTTCACATGGGAGGGGGGACACTGAGGGGCAGAACTGCATTAGGATCTTGTCATCTCTGATCAGAACAATTCTGTGTAATTAAAGCCACAGGGCTACAGATGTGAATCTGAACCGATGCCTCATATAACCTGAAATGTTTTCTTGGAGCTTAAACATTTAGGTAACATATAATAACTAATTGTCACTAGCATCCACATAGCATCTTTCTTCACTTGAGCCTAAAGCACTTTATTTACGTTAATTAATTCTTACCATAACCTCATGAGGAAGAGAAGCAGCGAGGACTATTATTCCCATTTTGCAGAGGATAAAGTCAGGGCAGGGAAACATGCTGACATTCCCCCAGGTCTGAAAAAGTGAGCAGAAGGCAATCATAATTTAATTCTTGTTTAGGAACTTATTTATTGGGTTTCATTCATATGCTTGGCTCGGTGCAAGATGGTCAGTGTGCTTATGGATGGGGTGGGGAGGTTTGGAGTGCGGCAGGGAAAGGTCGTTTAAATAACACACTATAAAGATAGAAACACACAGGCGCCTAGGTGGCTCAGTGGCTAGTGGCTCAGTGGCTAGGTGGCTCCCTGGTGTTTACTTTTTCACTTGTTCATCTTCCCCATGAGAATGGAAGCCCTCTGAGGGCAGGGCTTTTATCCTTATTCATTAATGTTTTCAGGGCCCAGAACAGTACCCGGCATCTAGTGTGTACTGAAAAGATATTTGTTAAACCAATGAAGAACGCCTGAGGTTCACAGTTCCAGTTCTGCCACTGACCAGTTTGATCTTGGAGAAGTCATTTCATCTTCCAGGGCATTAGTTAAAAAAAACAGAAAAAGTGGGGTGCCTGGGTGGCTCAGCCAGTTGAGCATCCAACTCCTGATGTCAGCCCAGGGCATGATCCCAGGGTTGTGGGATCGAGCCCCGAGTCAGGCTCTGTGCTGAGTGTGGAGCCTGCTTAGGATTCTCTCTCTGTCCCTCTGCCCCTCTCTCTGCTCGTACGCTCTCTAAAAATCAAAATAAATTTAAAAATAAAAATAAATTCTTTAAACGGTGAGGAATGTGAGGAAATAGGTATGTAGCCCTGGCTGCACTTTTTGGTGGGGAGGCCGCAGGGGCAGAGTCCTGTCTTCCGCGGCTCCACATCCGTCTTGGAGCGGAAGAGTCTGGGCAGTGGCTCATGATGTGTGGAGTATGGAACGAAAAGAAAACTGTGTTTCACTGTGGAAAGAGCAGCAAGGCTTTCTGAATCATCACTGACTTGATCCAAATCCTGCTGCCACTTACAGCTGTGGCCTTGAACCAATTACATAACCTCTGGAGCCTCAGTTTTGTCATCTTTAAAGTGGCCATTGTCCCCAAACAGCCAAAGCAATCTTGAGAAAGAAAACCAAAGCAGGAGGCATCACAATCCCGGACTTCAAGCTACACTACAAAGCTATAATCATCAAGACAGTATGGTACTGGCACAAGAACAGACACTCAGATCAATGGAAAAGAATGGAGAACCCAGAAATGGACCCACAAACGTATGGCCAACTAATCTTTGACAAAGAAGGAAAGAATATCCAATGGAATCAAGACAGTCTCTTCAGCAAGTGGTGCTGGGAGAACTGGACAGCGACATGCATAAGAATGAACCTGGACCACTTTCTTATACCGTACACAAAAATACACTCAAAATGGATCAAAGACCTAAATGTAAGACAGGAAGCCATCAAAATCCTCGAGGAGAAAGCAGGCAAAAACCTCTTTGACCTTGGCCGCAGTAAATTCTTACTCAACACGTCTCCGGAGGCAAGGGAAACAAAAGTAAAAATGAACTTTTGGGACCTCATCAAAATAAAAAGCTTCTGCACAGCGAAGGAAACAATCAGCAAAACTAAAAGGCAAACGACGGAACGGGAGAAGATATTTGCAAATGACACATCAGATAAAGGGTTAGCATCCAAAATCTATAAAGAACTTACCAAACTCAACACCCAAAAAACAAATAATCCAGTGAAGAAATGGGCAAAAGACATGAACAGACACTTCTCCAAGGAAGACATCCAGATGGCCAACCGACACATGAAAAAATGCTCCACATCACTCATCATCAGGGAAATACAAATCAAAACCACAGTGAGATACCACCTCACACCTGTCAGAATGGCTCACATTAACAACTCAGGCAACAACAGATGTTGGCGAGGATGCGGAGAAAGAGGATCTCTTTTGCACTGCTGGTGGGAATGCAAGCTGGAGCAGCCACTCTGGAAAACAGTATGGAAATTCCTCAAAAAATTAGAAATAGAACTACCCTACAGTCCAGCAATTGCACTACTAGGTATTTATCCAAGTGATACAGGTGTGCTGTTTTGAAGGGACACATGCACCCCAATGTTTATAGCAGCACTACTGACAACAGCCAAAGTATGGAAAGTGCCCAATGTCCATCGATGAATGAATGGATAAAGAAGATGTGGTATGTATATATATACATACATACATATACATACATACATATATATATATATATATATATATATATATATAGTGGTATATATATATATACATACACACACAATGGAGTACTACTTGGCAATCAAAAAGAATGAAATCTTGCCATTTGCAACTATGTGGATGGAACTGGAGGGCATTGTGCTAAGCGAAATTAGTCAGAGAAAGACAAACATCATATGACTTCACTCATATGAGGACTTTAAGACACAGAACAGATGAACATAAGGGAAGAGAAGCAAAATAACAGAAAAACAGGGAGGGGGACAAAACATAAGAGACTCTTAAATATGGAGAACAAACAGAGGGTTACTGGGGGGGTTGTGGGAGGGGGGGTGGGCTAAATGGGTAAGGGGCATTAAGGAATCTGCTCCTGAAATCATTGCTGCACTATATGCTAACTAATTTGGATGTAAATTAAAAAAATAAAATTAAAATAAAAAAAATACAGTGGTCATTGTCCAAGGTCACTCACAGCCTCTGAATGAAGGACTCTTTAGCTGCCAGGATTCCCCAGGGACGTCTGCTGGTGTATTTTGCCTCCAGATCACTGGGTCAACGTGAGGCTTAAAATTATGGGTAAATGAGGTTAATTTACAGAGCTGTTTGAGGAAAAGTCATTGAGATATAACACTAATAACAGAGACAAAAAAAACGTCAACTAACATAGGGCAGTCTTTTCCAGATGTGTCAACAGGGCCAAGGACTTTACTACCCGGCAGAGCATAACGGATGCTGTGACAGTAAGCTTTAGTTGCCAAGAGTAGTTTAAATCGTGTCTCATTTTCTGTGTTCATGGCAGAGAAGTACTACGTTTTATGTACATTTCTATCAAAAGTGGTTCCAGTGAGGCGCACCTGGGTGGCTCAATCGGTTAAGCGCCCAACCTCGGCTCAGGTCATGATCTCACAGCTCGTGGGTTTCAGCCTCGCAACAGGCTCTGTGCTGATGGCTCAGAGCCTGGAGCCTGCTTAGGATTCTGTGTCTCCCTCTTTCTCTGCCCCTCCCCTGCTCACACTCATGCTCTCTCTCTCTCTGAAAAATTAAAAAAAAAAAAATAAAAAAATAAAAAAAAATTTTTTAAGTGGTTCCAGAGAAAACATTTTAATGCTTAAAGGCTAAATGTCCGTTATCTGAAAAATTTCTTTTCATGGAACAGATTATTCCCCAATGATGCCAGAAAATGAGGTATAAAACTGATAAAATATCAGACAGAATATAAGAAGACATTATGGGCAGAAATAGTCTCACTTGAGATTGGTCAGAATTATCTACAGTTCTTCCCAGAAACTCTCAGAAGCTTGGAGCTCCTAAGCGCTTACGAAATTAAAGAAATCACGCTCTTTCCGGTGCGAGTCCTCATTACCTAGAAGTAATGCCCTAATAAAGTCAGAAGGCAGTCAGCCAACTGCTCAACAGCCCTCTTTTTCCCAAATATCCTCCCTGCCTCCTGATACCAGGTGGGGAAGCAGTTTTCTGAGTTTTCCAACTGTGACATTGCTACCATGTATTTATTCTCATCTTTTCTTCCAAGTTTATATTTCCTATTCCTGCCTCCTAAATAGGAGTATTTCCTGAGGCGTAGGCCTTGGCCTTCTGCTCTTCTCTATAAATACTTTCTCTTTTGGAAAGATCATATACACCGAGGAGTTCAACTGTTGTTTCTTCACGGATGACTCACACACTTATATACTGTGCCATAACCTCTCTGTCTTCAGCCATCTCATAGTCTCCAAATCTGTTTGAGATCTGAGCTCATTTTTTGCCTTGAAACCAACGCACCCTAGGGGCACCTGAGTGGCTCAGTCAGTCGAGCGTCAGACTTCAACTCAGGTCATGATCACACGCTGTTCACGAGTTCAAGCCCCACGTCTGGCTCACTGCTGTCAGCGCAGAGCCCACTTCGGATCCTATGTCCCCCTCTCACTCCCCCTCACCCGCTTGCGCTCTCCCCCAAATAAACATATATTAAAAAAATTCACCCTATGGGCATTCAGTCTGGATTTCTTGGCTTACAGAACTGGAGTCCTCCCTGGTTGCTCATAATCCTTTCCCCCCACCATCCACTCGGTCACTAAGGAGAGCACTACTCAATTATTGCAACCTTGCTCTTTCCCCTCTCACCTTTACTATCCAAGGCGAGTAATGACTATCGGAGCTCCTCATCCATGCTGTCCTAGTCACTTTTACTAGGTCGGTGCTTCTACAACATGGCCTGGAACGCTGGCAGCTCCACATTCGTTCTGCATTTACGGAGTGCTCGCTTTATACAAAGCACAGCGTCACACATTCCAGGATGCAGAAGTGATGGAGGTCTGTTTACAGTCTAGGAGGGGGAGGAATTGTACACCCCGTTTTAATTCGAAACTACGAAGTGGTAATAACTGAATGAATACATGAAGAATGGTTTGGAAAGTATGATGGACATTCCAAAGAAAGAAAATTTATTTCTAGACGGCGAGGTCACTATGTGGCTTTAAACAACGGGCAGAATTTCAACAGTGTACGAAGATAGGGAAGAAGAGTATTCCTAAGGAGGAAGAGCCAGGAGCAATCTTTAGAAGGTAAAGGGAGGTCGGGAGAGATTCATACGGTCTGGTTTCCCACCGACAAGGGAGGAGGAAAGGGGAACAGCAGAAAATCGTTCGTTTTGAATCCAAGTTCACAAATTAGGTCCTTAACCTACAGGCAACAGGGAGCCCGTGACGATTTCTGATCACAGCTGTGCTTGAAAAGGACTACAGGGTTGGCAAGTGACTGACGCTAGAGGAAAAGTACTGCACTTGCCCGTTGAGGGGACGAGACCCTCGAGGAGGTGCAGGCAGTGTGTACGCAGAGTGGCTGGATGCCACAATTACTGCGGAGGTAGAATCGATGGCACCTGTCAACTGACGGGAGCAAGTACAGGGGGCAAAGGGCATCAATTGTGGACGTCAAAGTTTCCAAGGAGAAACGGGAGGTAATCCTAACAGAAGCGGGGCGCACAGTTCCGAAAGCCAGTCGCGAGGGCGGGGGCGGGTCACGTCTGGTACACCCGGCACTGATGGAACCTCAGGGCCTCCGAGAAGAAAAGGTCACGGCGCCCGGAGGTAGCTGGGCCCTGACGACTTCACTGCTGCGGGGGAAGCGGGGGGGGGGAGGTGTCGGGAAAAACGGGCACCAACGGACTGCGGACACCTTACTACCGGGGCCTGGCCAGGCAGAGGTGAAAGCTGTGGCCTCGCCGCGGCTCCGCCCTCGACTCGCCCGACCCCGGGAACAGGTGGCCGGAAGGGGCCTCTTCCTCTCCTCCCCGCACATTTCCTCAGCGTCCGTCCCCGCCCGCCACCGGCCCCTCGCTAAGGAGGCCTCACGCACAGCGGTGTCCTGTCCAGGGAGAGCGGGCCGAAAGCGCACGCGGGACACCGCCACCTCCGGCGCGACACCCGACGCCCTCCGCGCGGGGCTCGGGAGATCGAGGAACCAGGAGAAACCTGCACTACGGTCCCGAGATCTCGCGAGACTTGGCAGGCCGGCCCCCCCCCCTCCCCCCGCGCTGGCCTGCCGGAAGCGGAAGTCGGCCTGTGGCCCGAGTGGCTCCGTTACCTTGGAGAGCTGAAGTGGTGGGAGATCCCGTGGCCGCGCTGTGGGCCGGAGGTGGGTGCTCCTGCGCGTGTGGCCGGCGGGGTGCGGCCCGAGCTGGGCAGACGCAGCCCTCGGCGGGCGATCGTGGCCCCGGGGAGCAAGGAGCCGGGCGGGCCGCGCCGAGTGGCCTCCCCTCGCCCTCGCGTCTGGGGAGGGAGCAGGCCTGCCCAGTGCGCTCCGACAGCGGACTGGGAAGCCGGTGCGCGTCCCCCCGGGCAGCAGAAGCCCCCAGTGGTCATTCATCCCCAAGGTCGCACGCCTGCACCACTGCGCCGCGCGGTTTTACTTGTGCTCGAGACCGGTCCGAAAGGCTGAGCCCCTGCCTTCCACCGAGGGGCACGTACCTTGTGCCGGTCGTGCCTGAACCGGCTTCTGGGTCCTGAAGGCCCCGCGCTCTCCGCCGCCACTCGAGCGCTCGCGCTCGCTTTCCAGCCAGCGTGGCAAGTCTCCGGAGCGCTTTTAGGACAGCCCCTTCACTCACTGAGGCCCTTGTGTTCCTCGCCCTCCCCACCACCTTTTGAGGGTTTCCTTCCAGGGAATCAAGCGTTTTTCTCCCTTCCCCCAGATCGGAACAACATAAACGTTAGACAGTACAACTGCCTCAAAGTGCTGGGGTAAGTAAAGCTCAGATCGATTAAAATTATATTTAAATTTCATTGTCGTGAGTAACAATAGAGATTTTTGTTTACTTGTGAGAAGGGGACCGTAGGAGAACATAGAAATAGAATGGCATTTTTGCCTTGTCTTGTAGCTTCTACTCCCCATCTGGTTGGGTATGGGTCATCCTTCTGGTGGTTTCTGTGATTCCTATAGAAACCCAGGCATGATGGTCACTGGCTGAGCTTATTATTACAAATCATACCTTGGGTTTGAGAATTTGACATCTGAGAAAGTGGAAAGTCTGAGAGCAGCAGCCTAAGAAAGATTAAAACGTCTAGGTATTGCTTCTTGCATCCACACAGTGGTCTTGGTTTAATGTTGCTGTGATGAGGGTAGAATTATAAATATTTGCATATGTTTTGGGGGATTTGGATGAGAAACAAACTAATGAAGAAACTGTCTTCCACTATCACGTCTTTGTCAAAAACTTTTATTGTAAGTTGAAGTAATACAATAAGAAAAATAATTGCAGGATGTCCGATTTGAAAGTTTTCGTATGATGTCACATATATCCCAAGTCATAAAACAGGTGTTAGGAGTCTTGAGGCAAAGAGTAGAAAGATGAAGTCTGGGTTAGGAAAGACAGGGACGGGAGTCCTGACCAGTATGTGGTCAAGGAAGACTGGGAAGGGGGGAGCTCCCTACAGCACGCTGATTGGCTGGCTTCCAGGTCTTGGATAAAGTTTAAAAGAAGCGAAGTCTTTGTCCCTTGGCGTCTCGAGGATGAGGCCTTTTGTCACCTAAGCCAAATCTTTTCTTGGAGGTAGAGGGCTCCCGGAGAATGTGGGTAAGGAAATACTACTTGAACGAGTCCAGAATGGGCCTGGGAAACCCAACTAATACAGACTTGTTAGACAGTGTCTATAGTAGTTTTCATTTTGTCACAGTGCAGGAGCGCATTGGATGCCATTATAAAGTACCCTAAACTTGAGTAGCTGTTCATTTAAATGCCTATTTGCCTTTCCATTTTTGTGTCTCTCCTGTATTTTCAGTCTTTCACTTTTTTACTGGTTCTTTTTTCTTTTCCTATAAACCTAACCTCAGGTACTTTGTCCTGGGAAAAATTGGAGATAATTTTCCAGTAACCCTTTAGCTACTGCCTTTTTCTCGTTTTCAGCGAAGCTTCTTGAAAACTTAGTCCGTAGTCAGTGTAGATTTTTAGTTCCTTACCTTCCAGTTACTTTTCAATTAACTGCAGTCCTGTTTCAATCCCTAGTACTCTAAAATAATCACCTCCTAATGGCTAAACCCAATTAGTTTTCTCTTCTTGGTTCTATCATTGTCCTGTTCAACATTGAGGAGCATTCACTCTTTATTCTCTTGCCTTCTATGGTAAGCTCACTTTGCTGGTTCTTATCGGTTTTCTTCTTTATCTTCAACTTCCTTATACGTCGGTGTTCTCCAGGATTCTGTTCCTTGATACTCTTCTTATTCCACAATCTTCCTGAGGAATCTCCTCCATTCTGACAGCATTAACCACCATCAGAATTGCTGATGTCTCCCGTATTTATCATCAACTTGCTTTTCAGTCCCAAATAGGTAACTGTGAGCTGACTCTCCGTGTGGATGGGCATAACGTAACTAACTTCAAACTCTTGTGTACCCTTGCCCACCCTTCTTCCTGTGGTTCCCATGGCACCACAGGCCATGCGCTCATTTGGCTAGAAGCCTGGAAGTTATCCTTTGTCTCCCCTGCCACCCCACAACATCTAGTGAGTGATTAATTTCTCCTGGGATCTTACCTGTCCTCACAGTTGCTTCCTCAGACTGAGCCCTACAGCAGTGCAGTAAGCTGCCTTTGGTCTGTCCTCGCTGATCTGTGCTCTGCCCGGTTAGAAGAGTGATCCTCCTAAATAGTCGGCTTGCTCTGGAGACTTCTCTGCTTAAACCACCTAGGACTCCCCATTTCCTACCAGAATAAGTGCACAGTTGTTTGTGTGGAATACACAGTTTTTCATAATTCGATCCCTGCCTATTTTTCCAGCTTCATTTCTTGACATTCACTGGTCCTCCCTTTATACCATGTCTGTCTTACGCTGTAGACCAAGAGTTCTTTGGCGGTAGAGACCACGATATATTGTTCATCTTTGTATCCTGGGTGCCCAGTTAGTACATCTATATTACAGAAGTCAAGAAACACTGAATTGAATGTTTATAACTATCTGAAGTTTAAAAGTACACAAAGACGTTTATGAATACCCTGCCTAAAATTGTTCATCTCTTGGTTTTTCACTATCTGGTAAGATAATGTGACTTTTTAAAAAAATTCTCAGAGCACTGTATTAAAAACAACAGAATTTCAGGATGACAGACGCTTCTGAAGCTGTTCCAAATTTTGAAGAGATGTTCGCCAGTAGATTCACAGAAGATGACCAAGAATACCAGGAATACCTGAAGCGCCCTCCTGAGTCCCCTCCGATCGTCGAGGAGTGGACTAGCAGAGCCGCTGGGAACCAGAGAAATAGAGGCAATCGGTATGTATCATGGGAGGACACCTGCGGATGGCTGACGTGGGAGAGGACGGCTTTAATCCGTTAGCCCCCGAGGCCAGCGAGGGCAGGGACCGATGTTTTTGTTTGGTACTCCTGGTGCCGACCGCCTGCCTGCACGGAGCAAGCGGCCAGTAAACGTGTGCCTTAGTATTTTGTCGGCACCATGTATTTTTCCCCTGCTGTTCAGTTGTGTGTGTCTTAATGTTCTTTTTTAAAATGTTCTTCCTGTGGACATTTGATTTTCTTTGCAAATATAGTTGAAAATCCCAGAGTCTTCTATAAAACTCTGTGTTAGATTCCATAGAGAAGGTACTGTCTTTGGCTTATACTTGAGAAAGAAATTTATACAATAGAAATTATGTCTATGTAATAATTCAAAATACATGAATAGATAACCATACTACTTTTGTACAATCGAATAGAATTCAGTTTGAGAACTATTCTGTTGTTTTGGGTTTTGTGTTGTGGTCTGCCTATTTCTCTGCAAAGCGTATCCAGTGTGATAGTGGAAGAATGATTTAAATTTTGGGAATGTTTTGACCAACTGGTGCTATAACATTCTGCGGAGAAAAATGTTTTTTACCCCCTTGTGGACGGAATATTAGACTGAAATAAAATGCACTGGGATAGAGTTGTCATTTGTGTTTTTTAAAAGAGAAGTATAAAAATCTTTTTGTTTTGCTGTTGTAGGTTGCAAGATAACAGACAGTTTAGAGGTAGGGATAGCAGACGGGGGTGGCCCAGTGACAATCGATCAAATCAGTGGCATGGACGATCCTGGGGTAACAATTACCCGCAGCACAGACAAGAACCTTACTACCCCCACCAGTACGGACACTATGGTTACAACCAACGGCCTCCCTATGGTTACTACTGATGGAAACGGCAGCAGCTTTTAGTAAAACCATTACTCTGTTAACATGACAAAAGTTTGTATCTTCTGTTGGTCATAGTTTTACGTTTGATTTCAGAGAGTGGATTATTAACTTTTTGGCACTTCTGACTTTTTTTTTTTTAAATGAGATCTTACCAGAGACATTATGGTTGCTGGGAATAAGTATGCCTCTAAAAAGTTGTGGATTTATTACCTGACTTCTACCTCAGATTTCTTCTTTGTTTCATGACTTAACAGTCTTTGAACTTGCTGAGTGTTTTCTTTGTTTGACCTCCAGGAGTTCTGTCTTTGTTTTACACAGAAATAAAAATTTTAAAGTAGAAAATGCCTGATTTTACTTTTTTTTTTTTTAATGTTTATGAGAGAGAGAGACAGAACAGGAGTGGGGGAGGGGCAGAGAAAGAGGGAGACACAGAATCCGAAGCAGGCTCCAGGCTCTGAGCTGTCAACACAGAGCCCAATGCGGGGCTTGAACTCACGAACCACGAGATCATGACCTGAGCCAAAGTCAGATGCTTAACCAACTGAGCCACCCACGCACTCCTGCTTGATTTTATTTTGTAAGATAAGGAAGTATCCATTTACTCAGATATGCTCATTCCGAAGTTTTTGCAGAGGTTAGTACAGTCAACTCATAAATGCACAATTATGCCTACTTGTACTGTGTTGTATGTGACCTCAGCAGTTGAAAGGTAAAACAATTGTAGATACTTCTTTTGGCTTCTGTTATGACCGTGGTACTTTATAATTACTCCAGGTATGAGTCAGCTCCACAATCATTTTGTCTCTTTTTAGAGGGATGTCAAGAATAAAGCTCTAAAATAAGGAAGGAACTCTTCTCAGTTTCAGTGTCTTGATCTAGTGGTGGGTGAGATTAGGGTACACGATCATTTCATACAAACTATAAGGCTTTTTGCCAACTTAAACATAGCAGATGAAAACTCATGTTATACAAAAGTTTAACTCTGTAAACCCTTTCTTTTCCAATGCTATGTATATAACGCTGCATCCTGACCACTTTCATGGTATTTAACGTGGACTGATTGAACAGTGTTCTATCCACTTCCAAATGTGCACCTTTGCTGCTTCCTCTTGTATAAATAAAGTGACGCTGTAACTTGCTTTTACACTGATCGTTTTGTTTCAGATCATTTTAATGGCCACTACAATGGTGTTATTCAACTAATAAAATACTTAAGATGAAACAATTTCTTCCTCAAGTTTTGGCAGTTGATGTGATGAACCTTCTGGTTTTTTATTGCTCTTTCCTTCATATCTGTTGAAAAGTTTATTTGGCTTAAGAGTAATGTTAAGAGTAGAAGTTTCATCATAGGGAAAAGGAATTTAAAGGCAACTTCTTAAATCTTAAACTTAAAAGTTTAAACTTTTTAAACTTAAGAAGTTTAAAAAAAACTTCTAAATCTGCCTTCTGCTGCCTTCTCTCTTAACACTCCACTCTAGGCCCTTGAGGTTGACTTCTCCATGCTCTGGAGCCAACTCTCCCCTCCCCCCTTCCTGAAGAGCCATCCTTTCAGGTAACTTTTATTGGAAAGGATCTAATAAGATCAGAT
Organism: Acinonyx jubatus; assembly: GCF_027475565.1. Classification (NCBI taxonomy): domain Eukaryota; kingdom Metazoa; phylum Chordata; class Mammalia; order Carnivora; family Felidae; genus Acinonyx; species Acinonyx jubatus. The sequence goes on along the minus strand of NC_069386.1, from coordinate 3,896,678 downwards.
CTTCACATTCAGATGTGAATGAAATTTTAGCAATAAGGGTTTTCCCTGTACCCCTCTAATTACATCAATAGGCACAGTGCTGTTACAGCTTTATCTGGATACCACAGATACTTAGCCTAGAGAGTTAAGGATAGCCTCACAGCACCCCCAAGATCCTGTCTGAAGGCAGATGGGTTATTAAAAATATCTGTCAACTGATAAAGCACAGGCACTGTCTCACCCGGATAGTAACTGGCCACAGCTTTACAACAGGATCTCTGCCGTACCGGCTCCTGGCCCTAATTAGGGAGACTGATGGGCCCACGGGGCAGGGCTGGAGTGAGGGATGGGTCTCAGGAAGCTCAAAGGAAAGGTTATTTTCTAATAGTATTTAAATCTCTTAATCCTAGTACGGTAAGATCACAGATGGCCTGACACTCAGCCCTGCTTGAAAACAGGAGTCCTTTTAACGCGAGTTATTTCTGCATTCTGCTAGAGTAGCCTATATGGTGGTGGGTTTTTTTCTTTTTTTTAAACAACAGTCACCATTAGCCTGTCCCCTATATGCTTAAAACTGAGAGGAAATAATAGACACGGTTTCTGCTTCATGTGGGAGGGACTGAAAGTAACATTTAAAAAAGGATAATTTAAGAGTGAGAAGAATTAAAATCGTGTCAAATGGAATTAATCTCGAATAGACCGTCTGTTGTTGACAGCATCTAGCATTAGCATAAGGAGTCCTGGCTTCCAGTCCTGTTCTCACAAGGTGTGTGACCTTGAGAAAATCACTTACACTTGGAGCTTATTTGCTTCCCTGTCAGGATAAGAACACTCACCCTGCTACTCTTCACAGGGTGATCGTGAAAAGAAGTGAGCAAACATACAAGGGCTTAAGGTAGAAATGAGAGCTTGTGACCATTACACCCCCAGCGGTACGTAACCGGTGCCGCATAAACGTTCGTTCCGTCAACGGGAGGGAAGGACGTGGTGAGTGGTGAATCACAGCACGGCTGTGAAGCATGTGGAGTAACTGACAGAAGATGGGGGAAGAGCAGGAGACACTGCGAGTGAAGACTTGTGATTCTTATGTGAATTAATACACGAACTAGCAAAAGAAGAAATTACATGCTTCAGAAAATAACAAATTTCAAATATCAAATGTATATAAACATTAAGCTAAAAATTAGTAGCATTTGCTATTTGGAAATCCCTGATTTTAAAATGTCGAATGCTGATGATGGAAGCACATCAGGTTAATACTGACTGAGACCAGCTTGCTGGAGACTTGAGATGGAGGGGTTGTTTTTATTTTCTTTCTTGAGTGCTAGAGGGATTTGAGGTTATCCAGAGTACTAATAACCATCGGTCACAGCTCCGAGTACAGTTTGAGTTCTTGAAACCAGATAGGAAAAAGAGATCTGGTGAGACTTCTAGCATGGTTTTGGATTTCAAAGCTGCCTTCCTTATAATGTTCAACAGACAGGATGTAATTTTTCCCTTTGTAATTGATTCGCCTAAAGGAAAACACAGAACTCTGTGACAGAATTAAGAGTAATGAAATGTCAGTTTTAAGTTTAGAATACTAAAATGGAAGGAAATGATTTTTGGCCCTGAAGATTATTGATATCATAATTCTGAACTCTAATAAAAGCCCTACACTTTGTTTCTAAAACAAATACAGTTATTTTAACACCTTTAAAATTTTCCCAGACCTATTCCCTTTGATTCATTTAACCCAAACAAGATTTGGCTGTGTATGGAAATCTGTACCCCTGGCCTTTGACTTCTTTTAATTAGCACTGTTTATAGTGAAAGGGAATTTTTTTTTTATTAGGAAATGTGGGAAATATACTCCCAGCTTGAGGCAACTTGTACCACTTAATAACTTCAATCAGTTGGAAAGATTACTTGTGAAAGTGCTTCCTTTGGTAATGTTAGACAAATTGAGTTATCACAAACCATTCACTGAAAACCTTACTTGGGATTTCTTTCAGTATCTTGTATTTTGACCAAAGAAGCATATTTGAGATAGATAAGGATTTTGAAATACTAAATAGGCTTTGGCTAATTCTGTGTGAAAAACCTAATTATATGGGTCCCTCAGTGTCTTTCCTCTATTTATGAATTTAGAAATGTGTGCTTTTACAGTCCTCTCGCTTTTAATTTAGAATGAATTACGGCCAACAGGAGTAAATACTCGACATTGGTAGGAGTTCGTGATGTTAGTTTTTAGATTACTACTTCAGAATTCACATATATTCTCTGTATTCTGAATTACCTAAACCAAGATTTCTCCTGGCTCCTAATTACAGAGCCAAATAAACAACTAGATTCAAATAGATTATACCACTGGACTCCACGGTAGACTTGAGCAAGTACTTCCTCCTTTCCAGAAGTCTAGACCTCTACTAGGACCAGCTTTTGAGGAAAATAGGGACAGTGACAGAGATCCTTGAGCCCGTGGACATTCTGGGAGAGAACGGCCCCGGGTCAAGCTGGCCGCATGGGTCTCACCAATAAGGCTACATGGTATCAGGAATGTGCCAGAGATGAAGAGGAATTAGCTTCAGCCCCTGGAACACTGTCGAAGCCACAAGGCGCAGTGATCTGGGGAGCTGGTTATCAGTGCCCTCAGTGCAGACAAGTGGAAAAGAGATGTGGGTAATACCACCCCAGATCTTTAGATTTACGGGACAGTATGGGAGAAGCAGGTTAGTGATGAGGACGTCTTCCATCAAAACGGCTAACATGTCATCGGACTGCCCCCTCGCAGGACTAAGTGAAAGCACTTCCACGCTATGCATCACGGGGCTGGGCACATTGCAGGTTGTGAGTCCGTGTCGGCTGTGTGCCTCCAGAAGTAGTAGTGGGGTGCGGGGCACCTCTGGGCCGACGTGGGTGCAAGAGGTGTAGCTCACAGGTCCTTCGCCAACGTCTCCATGGGCTGGCAGGCTAATTCGGTTGGTGTTTTCATTCCTGTCCCTAAGGGCCCACAGAGCCCTATGTATCGATTACCAGCTAGATTTTCTCTGAGTTTCAGCAGCTTCTCTTGAGACAGCTTCAGGGCTGATGTGATGATGATCTCATGGTTTTTTCCACCACCCGTGCCTTGAGCTCCCTAAGGCCCTCCCGCCTTGCTCTGAATTACATAAATGAAGCTGCTCTCATTGCTAAAGGCCGGAGCCTTTTCATTTGAGTCTGTTTTTCTCATTTAAAAATTTCTTTCAATATATATGTTCGGTGTGTATACAAAATAATAAATGTTATAAAAAAGTGAAACACTACACCTAGGAAGGATCTGTGCTCACCCAGCGGTCATGGCCTGTTGTGTACACTTCTCTTTTATCATGCCCACCCAAATATATATAAATTAGATATGTATTTTTCCTTTATTACAGATTATATGTGTGTGTGTGTGTGCGTGCACACACACATATACACACACACACAGACACGTACATTATTCTTTGTTCATGCAACATAGACATCGCTCCAGGTCAGTAACTATAGATTAAAAGCTAATTTTAATAGCATAATACTCTACAGTATGGATTTGCTGTTGATTATATGATGGGTCTCCTACAGGCAGACACTTAGATTGTTACCCTTTTTTTGCCCATATACTCTGGCATCTTTTGTGTTCTATGAGGCATTCTCAAAAAGTAGGATTATTAGATTAAAACACCTGTATTTTTAGTAAGTGCCACATTTTCTAAAACACTGTAGCAATTCACATTCCCATTAGCAATGGGAGTGTACATGTGTGTGTCTCCCCCCTCCCTTCCTAGGCCTTCAACTTTTTGTCTAGATGGCCGTAGGCTTTTTTTTTTTTGAAGTCAGAGAACTTTACTAGGTTGTATCTCCTTGTCAACCATTTGTCCGTATTTCCCCTGGGACACTGCACCTTTTGTTCCTTAAATTCATATTTTTTTTCAATATTTTCTTTATTTTATCTTGAAATCTTTGTTCTGCTCCATTTTGGGGGGGGGGGTTCTTTTTCAGGACCCCAGTTATGTCTGTTGACTGCCCCTTCCTGACTTCTAGATCTGACATTTTCCTTTCTTTGCTCACCTCCTTCTATCCTGCCCCCCAAATTCTATGCCGTATTTTCAACCTTGTGTTTCCAATGTGGCCTTTATTTCTGTGATGCTTTCATTCAAAAAAAAAAAAAAAAACTGATCAGCCACATTTCAAGTGCTCAGTAACCACATGTGCCTAGCAGCCGCCACACTGACAGCACAGCTTTGGAAGAGGGCTAAAGGTTTGGAGTCCCGTTGACGTGACTCCCTCCCTTATTCTCCACGGCTCTCCGACCCACCCAGGTATCTCTAGAGAAACATAAGGCTCTGAAACCATGTGAAAGCCACTGTGACAATAAAGCCACATCGTGGAGAAGTTTCATGTAGAAATGACCACAGAGTCTATACAAACTGCTGCCAAGTTTGGGGTTCTCCCCCGCTGACTCTAACAGCAAGGGGACTAGATGGATCCTGTGGCACACACCCAGAAAAGGTTTAGAAAATGCTGAGAACCGTATCAGCTGAATTCTGAGGATTGTCTGAGGACAGCCCACGTGGGCAGAAGTAGGTGGTCTTCTCAGAGCCTGGAAAAAGGGAGCATCAGTGTCCAGAGTTGTCCCAGGAGAGGGGCTGAGGAGACAGAATGGGTCTATCACAGATGGTCAGAGCTCCCTGCTCCGCCCTCCTCCCTCCCCTGGTTCTGATCCCAGGCTCTCCAAGCACTCTTCAGATGCTGACTGGCTTCGTCAAGAGACTTCCCAAAGTGACAGAGTGTTCTCGCTGGAGGATCCCACTATACAGTCTGTTTGGCAGGTGTGTTCTTCACTCAAATTAATAAATTGGCATCTTGTTTCGAAATGAATTCCTTGCTAATTTTCCAGCCCAATTCCATTTTCAATCACCAACTAAATGGGATTTCTGAAAGCGGCAGAATTAAGGGAGACACTTAAGACCATGCTGACTCCACTAAAGCACTGAGCCAGACTCCTGAGTACCCAGCCGAGTACAGGGCAGTTCACACACCCTGGCCTGAACTGAACTCAGGGAATGAGGGGATAAGCCTAAGAAATGTCTCCCAGACCAGACAGAAGAGTGTGGGACACTGGCGGGCACTACGGAGACTTCCTATCTCCTACTCGCACTGCTCACTTCAGATTAACGAAGCGGCTTTCTGCCGCTGCATTATGGTGCCACCTCTTGGACGTAAACTGCAAATCCAGCTTCTTAAAATTTTTAGGCCCTAGTCACATGCATTTGAAAATTCTGTAGTGGGGGCCCCAGTGGGTTTTTACATTTATGTTCTGCACTACAGTTAAGGAACCACCTATGTGTTTGGAACCTGAAACACCACGAGGGTGCCACCCCATCCTCTGGTTCTCCCCCACCCCAACCACCAAGGAGTGGGGGGAAGCCGAGCGGGAGCCCGCTCTTCCGAGTGGCGTCTTTTCCTGCCGGCGGCGGGGGGTGGGGGTGGGGAGGGCGGTATGTGGACATGAGGCCTAGGGCTGCTGCCTTTTTGCCTCCAAGTGGGCACGAGGCCGAAGCAGGCGCTGTCAGCTGCAGTGGGTCCTTTATGATGACACAGAGCTGCTGCCTCTGGACTTGCCAGGTATCAGGCCAGTGAATCTTTATCGCGTAAACCGGATGGAGTTGGGTTTCTGCTACTTGTTCTTAAACCAAGACCAGGTCCAAGGGAGACACATCTGGAGGCAGTATGACATAATGGCTTAGAAAAGAAGGCCGTGGAGTGGGACCCATGCTCTGCCATTAATACTGACCGTGACCACCTCCTTGGTTCCTATCCACAGAATAAGAGTTGACCAGATGACTGTTTCCCAGCCCTTTCACCATCAACAATTTTTATTATTCTTCCTTCTTTGTGGAATTTGTATTTTTAAAGATTTTTGTTTCCCCGTATATTTTCTCAGGTACTTGGACAAAAGCACACAACTGCTTTGGTTCTGATCGGCAAAGGTAATGAAATTATGTACCTTTACCAAATCACTATAATTTGCATTGGAGATTTAAAAACAAGATCTTTATTACTCGCTTTTGAAGCTTGAATATACATATGATTTCTGACAGGCCTTTACCAATACTGAGAATAGCTGCCAGGTCCTCCTCTCTTAAGGCTCTCTGGAGAGTCTTCAGAAATACCAGATTTGAAGACTGCAGCTAGCATCCAAGGAGGACGAAAAGTCAGTGACTTCCCCGAAATTACAAGTCTTAATTGTTCTTGTTTACTTTTTCACAAAATGCTCCACAGAGTTTTAAAAAGACACAGAAAACATTTTCGTATTTAGACACGCCTTTTAAAATACAAACTAAGAGCACAAAGCAGTGTGACAGGTTTTCTTCTGTCACCTGTGAGCTGGACCTGAAGGCGATCCTCGGAACCCTGAGGTGGCTGCAGAAATAGCACTTTAATTCACAATCACGATGAACTGCATCCAACCAGGAGTCCAGGGATCGGGTTCCAGCTGCCACCCTGCGCCATGAGATCCCAAAGAACTCTCTCAACTTCAGGACATCCGAACCCCCATCACAGAACGAAACGGACTGAGTGAGGTCATCTTAAACAACTTTTCCAGCTCTCTTATTTTGTGATGCCACGAAATCAGAGTAACATACTCCAAGCTGGGGTCAGGGATTTTAGAACCTATATTGAACATAGAGTACTTTTAAATTCCTATTTCTTGCGTTCTGTTGCTAAACATGTATTTTTTCCATGTTCTTCTGTGCACTGAAATATATTTTCTTATTTAACAGCCTCTCCATTAATAGCAATAAAAAAAGCTTTCCAAGGATGTGTGTTTCTCAAAACTGGCTTTTATTTCTTTTCCACTTGCTGCTTTAATTTCTCCAAGATCTCTTCTGGAGTTGTGGAGGCCAAAAGCTTCACCACTTTCTCACGAGATTTACCACCCTGGACCAAAAGGAGAAAATGGTGTCAGGATAACCCCGAGACAGCAGACCTCAGAGGCACCCATCATGGCAGTGTCCTCATGGGGCCAGCGTGGTGGCCTGGGGCTGTCCTGACAGCTTAGCCATCGCTTTCCCCCGGTCATTTCTGATTTCAACACAGATTAGCTCAGATTCCACCTTCCTACCAATTTTTGCACTCTAGACCTAGGGATTTTACATTCAAGTATCAATTTCTGTAATCATAAGAATTGGCATTACAATTTCAAAATGAATAGAGTCCAGATGTAGAATGCTCTGTTTTTAAATAACTTCTTTGTCAAAATTAAAAGTTAAAATTATTTTTTAAATTACCAAAGCGAATATTGCAATTTTATATAAACTTTGTGTAAAAATAATTCCAAACAAATTGTTCTCTCTGTTCCACATTTCTGAAAACTCCAAACGAAAAGCAAATGCTATAATACTTGTTTTGAAACATCTTTTAAAGAGGGCAAAATGTGAGCAGGGATTATCTCTAGGGGTAGAAGTTGGACTAGCAGAGGAGTGGGAAGTCCCCTTCAGGCAGATGTCAGGGCACTGGCAGAGAGTCAGGAGTTTCCTGCAACACAAGGGGGATGTATCAAGGGTAGTGGCCTGATGGGAGAATTTTCAGATGCAGCCTATTAACCAAGAACTCTGAATGCCAGCTGGGACCTAGATCTAGAGAGTGTATCACAAGAAAACAAACTGAGCTTTAAGAAACATAAACATGGTTGGGTCTTACTCCTGCCAAGTCTATTTCAGTAAGTCTAGAGATGTCCAGGAACCTGTGTTTTAGAAATCAATGCCAGGTGATTTTGATATCTACCCCTAGAGCAGACCCATTGTGTGAATAACTTCATTTGGCCTCTCTTCCTAATCAGCTTTTCCAGGGAGCAAGGATAACGTGGGGAGACCAGAAACACCTGACAGACTCGCTAATGGAGACGATAAGCAACAGGAACCCTTTCAGATTTTTAGAATGATGACGAAAGAAGAGACAAAACCAATCTGCCAGCAGATACAGGAAAACATGTGGAAAGAGGGAAATGCTCGAGATGGTGGCAACTAAGGACTAGACATACAGAGCGTGGTCACTCTGAGTAAGGGCTGAGGCAGCAGGAATGGAGGAAACTAAACAGAATTCACATATTTTCGTGATGAAATGAATGGGAGTTTTTTCAATCATTTGGAAAAGAAAAATCAGCATTAACATAATAATATCTGACATGTAATAATCAAACTATTTTGAGAGAGAGACCTACCTTCTCCAAAACCACATCGCTCTTGCGGAGTTCTAAGACCTTGGAAAGATAGCGACAGAGCTCGGCATTAGCCTCTCCTTCCGACGGAGGCGCAGCAATGGCCACACTCACAGCTTCAGGTGTCAAGTCTGGAATGAGATCAGTGTGGACTTGACCCTTAAGGAGTTGTTTTTCTTCAAGAGGTGAAGCTATTTTGTAAAAGAGTTTGCATTCACCTGGCACATAGTAGGTTTCCAATGAATAACTATTGCACGAAGAAATGAACCAGCAAACCACTCAAGCTTTAGGGAACACAAATATGATAAATAAGCCCTCACCACTTCAGGAAAGAAAGCCACAGAAAGTCTACATCTAGCCCCATCCTGCTGATCGAGAGAAGCTCAGAACCTGGGCAGTGTCCTGGATGTAGGCTACTGGAAACTGCGTGGGGTGGCAGGACGAACCCCAAGGCAAGGTCAGGAGCTGGGTCAGCAGTGTCACAAAGGAAGCGGGACGGAGGCAGCTCACTGCACTGGACAAGGGTTGTTCGGGGCTCAGGAAAGGAGAGGACTGGCCTGGTTCAGCTCGCGTGAAATGCCTGTTTCATGTCTTTAAGGTGCAACATTTAAACATTTACGCAGCACTTGCGCACGGTAACTTGAGGGCACACGTGTTTTAGGGACTTCACAGATATTAACTTGTTTAATCCTCATAAGAACCTCACAAAGAAGATATCCATACTATTATTATCTCCAGTTTACAAACGAGGAAACCGAAGTCAAGATGTGCCCAAGGTCACCCGGTGATAAAGTGATGCTGTAACTCAAAAGTCGTTTGGCTACATGCTTTGAACTCCAGGGCCAGTCTGCACAGTGGCCGTGACCCCCATCAGTACAGCCTCTATAAAGAGCGGCCCGCCTGCAGCCCTCCACTGTCCTTCCGAGAGCGGAGTTCTCACAGTAGTTCTCAAGTGGGCTGAACCTGGTCCCCGACGCAGGGATTCTCAGGCGTTCTCACATGCTTACACCTTGCCTGTGTCAACCACATGGCCACAGAATCTCGTACAACAGCCGGCCTCCTGGCCTGTCACCAAATCTAATTCCACCGTGCGCTGCGTCAGTACCTTTCAAATCCAGACACGTCTCACAACGGATGGAAAATCAAGTGTTCGTACAGATTTTGTCTTGCTGGTACACAAAATACCTGTGTACCTTCTAGCTGATGGCATCTCAGACGCGATGAAACATGGTATGCTGACACGAGACAGGGTCCACAACAACTATTCAGAAAAGGCAGAGCCTGGTGGGTGCGGCCCATGCACAGCCAGACTAACACGGCCACCAGCACAAACCACAGCCTAGTACCCCAATTCTGAGGTCTTGTTTTCAAAGTGTAAAAACAAAACAAAACAAAAAAACAAAAAAGAAGGAGCTTTAGAGGTAAAAAAGACCTTCAAAATAATTCAGATCAATAGTTTTCAGACTTCTCATTCGGAATACAGCCCTTCCCCGCCTCCCCGGCTCTGCACCCACAGAAGTTCCCCTGGGCTCCCAGCATTTAAAATAAAGGTAAACATAGCTGCCTGCTGGCCTCCCCTAGTCCACCTAAAACACCCCCGAGGCACCTTTTGGGCTCCAGGGAATAGCCTGAAAGCTTCCTAGTCCAGTATCTCCTCCCATAGATGAAAAGAACTGGGCCCAGAAAAGCTCTTTATTGTTTTAAAACAAGTCTACACAGGAGCTGATGATCAGGACTCTCAGACACCAGGTTTTCTCTTCCTCCTTGGGCCAATGGTCATTAAACTCGACCAAAATGTCTCTTCTTTCTTTCTCTAGCTAATGTCTCCAGTTTTGAAACAGGACAAACGCAGTAATTCTACGCTGCACATGTTTCCGCGTGTGTCCTTTTCAAAATACCGTATTAAAAAAAAAGAAAATACACAATAGTTCATCTCACTTGGTATGCTGCAAATATCATATATTCACTTTTGACACTGGATTTACTTACACTTTTACATTAGAATCTAGAATCTTAAAACGGAGAAACCTCCAATCACGAATATGAAAACCCTGACTGTACAGACCAACTTTCCGCTAACCAAGGCAAAGGGAGGATGGAGGAGAACCCCCCCAGCCCCTTCGTGACCCCCACCCCCGGGGCCAGATGTACCTGTTACAGCGTTTTGTTTGGAACCAGGTTTGGCATGGATGGCTACGGTGACACAACCTTTAGGATCAACTGCCACAGGACCTAAGGGAGGAAGTGGTGTCTCTGGCTCCTTGGTCTGGCTTTTACCCTAAAACGACAACAACCACACTACAACTTTACAAGCTATAAAATATGTTTCCGCACATCTGATCCTTCCTCTACTCCCTTTCACCCTTAACCAAGACGAATGAGTCGTGTCCAGGGATTTCTGGCCACCCGGAAAGGTTTTCCAAGCATTCCAAGTCAATTCTTCCACGAAGCCCTCCAATCAACCCAACGGAGTGTTTTGTTGCTGCCTTGGGGGGCCGGGACTCTGGCTTCCACACCTGAGTGCTGGTTCCTACCGTCTGCGCTGTATCCCCCGTTCTCCAGGCGCAGACACCACTTACTACTCATCTCTGCATCCCCTGCAGCCCGAGGTGAGGACCGTCCGCGAGCAACTAGGCCGGAAGTGTGTGTGTATTGGGGAGAGAGGAAGGGACGACGGAGGTAGCTCTCTAGCAGAGCCTCCCATGCCTGGACCGGGGCAGCAGGTGCGTGCCCGCCAGGAGCTCAGCCCCCGCCGCCCGGGACCCAGAGCGGAGGGCGGTCGGGCCGGGGGGGCCGCCGCGAGCCTCCCACGCCGGGTGACCGCGGGGACCGCGGGGGCGCCTAGCCTGCGTGAGGGGCGGGCCCCCTGGGAGCGCGGGGACCCGGCCTCAGAGACGGCAGACGGGTCTCGGGGAGCCGCGAGCTGCCGGCGACCCTCGCCCACCCGCGGGGCCCGCCTCTCTCCCACGCGCCGCCCACCCTCCCCTGCCACGGGGCTTGCCACTGGCCTTGCTCGTCGCACCAGCTTTCTTGGGCATCTCCGCACTTAAAGGGAGCCGGCCGGAGTCTCCAGCCCCGCGTCCCGACCCGAGCCGCCTCAGCCCGCGGCCCAGCCGCAGCATCCCCGCGGGGAAGCCGGGCGGAGGCAGAGCGGCGCCGGAAGAGCGCTCCGCGCCTGCGCGCGCGGCCGGCGGAAGCGACCCCACAGGCCAGCGCCTCTGCTCCGGCCCGAGGGCGACCCCTCCCGGCCGGCGGGAGCACGACCCCTCATCCTGGAAAGTAGCCCTGGAGACGGAGACCAGGATCCCGCCCCCCACCCCCCTCCGGCTCCGCACACGCAGCAGGTAGGTAGGCTGTGTTACTCTGCTCTTCTCTTTCCTCCTAAGAATAAAGGATCGCAGTGAGAGGCAAGGAGTGCACCGGGGCAGGTGTCTTGTGGCTCCCGCTGCCACCACCATGCGGACGCTGCTTCCCATGGCCCACAGGTGGACGTGGAGCCTCGTGCGGCCTCAGCCCTGGGGTGTATCCCACGTGCCGATGGAGCACCTGCCTTGTGCCGGGCGCTGAGGATTCCACCGTGTCAGGGGCGAGGAAATCACATTCTGGTGTGGGATGTGCGAGACGAGACTGGAGAAGTGGGCAGAGGCAGGACTGGCGCAGTCCACCCCGTGGTGTTTGAGAAAGACCGCGGGCTGCAGCGTGGCCCGTGGACGAGGCGCGGGACCTGCCGCTGACATGCCAGACGACAGTGGGACAGCGAGCTCACGGCGGGTCAGGGCACGGATATTCGGGAGGGAGACCTGGCTTTTCATCCTGCCTCCCCCCTTACCGACCTTGTTAAATGTGACATTTCCCCGCCTGTGAAGTGGGTGTTAGTACTTACCGCAGCCTGACGCGAGGCACAAGTGAGAACGTGTGGCAGGGACTCAGCGCAGAGCCTGGCACACGGGAATCACTCTGGTAGCTGCTAGTGGTACTACCCAGTGGGGACTCAGTCCTCACACGACAAGTCTTCCTTCTCCCCCTCCCGAGATTAGAACAGGTGAGAAAACCCTGAGGCCAGTAAAAAAGGTCCAAGAAGCACAGAGGCAACAGCGGTCATTGCTGCGGTTCCGACGCGTTGCTTTAAGGCAGCAGCAAGGCGCTCATGTTTTGTGCTGCAATAAATACCTCCATTCCTTACAAATAACGTTAAAACCTCAATTAACTAGAAACCTTGTTCCAGAACGCGGTTACACTCAACCTTCGGAAGAAAAAGACAAATGACCAAAAAATAAATACAAGGGTAATATTTATTTCTTAAAAATTCCAGGGGATGTCCCAGATCCGTAAACAGTTCCGGTTCTTGTACGTTCTGTAGCACCTTCAGTTACAATCCTTGTTCAGTGCAACGTACTTGAAAAGCCCTTGAAATGCCTCTAATGTCAAAAACCATGAACTTACTTACCTATTCCACACTTTAAGGTGGAAGTACTTTCCATAATGGTTACTACAGCTGGTTAATGTGCCTGCCAGTTAATCTGTAATTAACCACAACGACACATTCCATAGATATTCCAGTTAACTGAGGTTTATGTCCATATGATCATATTACCAGAGAAAAATTTCCCTTCTTCAGCGATTTTGAGACCTCTGCCACCGACACACATCACTACCTCCTTGAAAATATAAAATGAAGTACTATTTTAAATGAAATTTTTTGTCCTAATTACTATTTAGAAAAAATTCTTTTTACGCTGTTACTTAAAGAATTGTGATTTTTTTAACCATCTTCCCAAACTATGTGATAGATCTTAATTACACATAGGGTTTTTTTTTTTAACAAGATAATCGTTTTCAAGGGAAAAAGATGTTATTTATATAAAAATTTTGCTTTATAAAAAACTATATAAATGTTATTCTGCCAGGTATACTTCCTATCCCCTCCCAAAATGGCTATAACCTGTGACATGAAGGAGGTATAAACATGAAACATATCTTCCTGGGTAGAACTGTGTCAGTGACAGAAAGTACACTTTTCAGCAGGAGTGATGCTGTTGGAGATCTTTAAAATTTCAAAGTAGTTGTCAGAAAGGTTAGTATTTTATTCAGTTTCCTGTTGTGTTAGATATCGCCACAATGTGGAACTGATGCCCGTGTAGCCAGTCACCATCTCAGTCTCGGGCATCCTCAGGACCATCCCCCGGACAGCTACCAACAAGTGCAGTGGTGCACCTTAGTGATAAAGAATCCAGTCCTAGACTATACCTTTAGATCCTCTGTTTATGTCACATTATTGTGAATTTGTACCAACTCCATTTATAGTTTAAAGCTGTACTATGTAACACATGACTATACTATTATAAAATATCCTTTTTTGTAAATGCATTGAAAATGTTCTTGGGCATTTATTAGGCCTGCTTCTAGAAATATTATGAATGCTAACAACCAGGTATTTCAAAACTCCAAATATAAGGTCAGTTTTCTTAATTTTCTGAAATCAGTTATTTGAATTAATAGGAATTCTGTAGGAATACTGACCCGTCTCATCTCATGTAATCTTCAAAATAGATACGCCTAGAAGTCCATCTCATCTAACCCTCACAACAGTTAAAACAACAACACAACCATCTGTCTAAAACAACAATCTTTCAATTATAAAACTGTGGAAAGACCATGAGTCAGCTCATCTATGAAATTATACAAGGTAAAGCTGAAACAGCTTTTTTAAGGTTACACCCAGTTCTCTTTTTCCCTAAGGTTATAAGAAAAAGGAAAATCTGCTTTTAAACCATGCAGAGACTTAAATCAATATTGTTCATCTCCTCTAAGAAACCAAAATGTTTCTTATCTCACAATTATAAATATTCATGACATTCAGACTATTTTTTGTGGCCAGTTTTATAGGCCTTTGAGACTAGACTGTATGGTACTCTTTAGCCAAGATGTATCAGAATGCTGGATTATGTATAAAATATGATTTCTGGTATCTGTCCATCTTCTATCGAAGTGCCGTTGTTATTGCCCGGGGAACTAAAGAAGAAAAAAACAGTCTTGCCAGCAGCAGGTGCCTCATGCACAACTTTCTTCAATCCTTTTGTGCCATAGTGGGAATCTGGGCCCTAAGTGAGAACAAAAGGTTCGTTAGTAATTTTCATTTAATAAGCACTCAATTTAATGGGGTGTTTTAATTAGGTTAATGATCTATTGTATTTCATTACTGTTCTTGTATGAAATTTTATGCTATGTCACTTCATAAAAAATGGAATTTTTGCTACAAAACTAGTTAACGATTAAAAATAATGTAGAACTCCGCTTTTAGAGAACAGGGAAATGGTTTTAAGAAAATAATTATTTTATCTTCTGTCAAACATTCAATCTCCTACTCAAGCAAAGGGCTACTGCTTATAAAGAGCAGTAGCTTCTTTTCTCCAAGCAGTGGAATATTTCAGCTCCCAGCTTCCTTCTTTCCCTTCTTCCTGAAGGCTTTATTGCCTGTGACTCTCCGTTTCTATGGAGAACACACTCTCTGTAACATGGGAGAGGAAACCCACCAGTTCACCATCGAGAACATTCCGGAAGGCCCTTACTTTGAGTGTGGCGCACGCTGTGTAGCACACATTGGGCAGGATCTCTATAGGTTCTTTGAACATGACCCTGAATGTGTTAGCAGTCCCATCACAACTGAATCCGGTATCATTCTGTCCCAGGGTTTGTTTTTTTTCATATTCAATGATCTGTAATTTTTCAAAGACAAGTTACACTTAAGCGAAATCAACTGAAGCAAAGTTTCACAGAAAAGCCCACGGAGCCCTTAGGAACAGCAGAGTGTAAGTCTTGTCTACTTCTCTCTAACCACCAGAGACGGCTGGAACACGCGGTCGGGGTGGGGGGTGGGGTGGAATGCCAGCTAACCGCGACTCGGCTGCAGGACACAGGGGCTTGCCCAGGAGACACCAACCCGGGGAACTGGTTTTTAGAACACCTGGATTTTAGATACCTGAGGAAAACAGGCCTCTCCTCCTTGCTAGCCTGTGTCTTGCTGCTAGGAAATTCCCACAGCGTTTCCTATGTCTAAATGTTATTTACTGAAATTAAGATGACCTGAAATGCAGTATTCAGGTATGCAGATATTAAAAATGTGAAAAGCCCATTTTTTCAATTTAGTTCCATAATCTGTGCCAGACACTGAGGGTCACGCCCTCAAGGAGCTTCCAGTCACTAGACACGTGTCCAGCGACAGTGCATGCAGAACTGGCAGTAAAAGAGCAATGCAGAAGATGAGAATTTTATTTTGCCTGGAAGGAGGGAGAGTTGGAAGAGCTCCAGCCAGGGCCTACCGGGTTACAAAGGTACAAAGGCACAGAGGTCCATGCGAGGGAACATCACGTGCAGAGGCAGAGGCTCACAGACCTGTCTGTTCACATACATTAGATAAAAACAGTAACAGTAAAATAGGCCAAAACAATCAATGCTGTGCCAGGTCCGGGCAGAGATCACCTCTGCAGGGACAGTGACTGGAGAAGACCACAAGGGGGCTCCCCGGGGCGCTCTACCGGCCTGTTCCTTGATCGGTTGCTGGCTACACAATGCACTCCACTTGTGAGAAGCGAGCCTTACACACCATGTACAAATATGTGCACTTTTCTACATGTATATCACAGTTCAATAAAAAAACTTAAATAAAAAATACAGCACAGTGGTGTCCTGGGATAAAGTAGGGAGACCCAGGATTTGGCTGTGGAAATCTAATCTAATGGCAAACCGCTACACTTCTGAGCTGCAGTTTTATTGTTTACTTTGGGGGAAACCTTGCTTTGCCTTCTTCCTCAGGCTGTTGTAAAAATCAAATTAGAAAATTCCAGCAATGGGGCGCCTGGGGGGCTTAGTCGGTTAAGTGTCCAACTCTTGGTTGTGGCTCAGGTCATGATCTCACGATTGTGAGTTCGAGCTCCGCGCCAGGCGCTTATGGTACGGAGCCTGCCTGGGATTTTCTCTCTCTCCCCCTGAGCTGTCAGCACAGAGCCTGATGCGGGGCTTCAACTCAGGAACTGTGAGATCATGACCTAAGCCGAAGTCGGACACTTAACCGACTGAGCCACCCAGGCACCCCGCTAATGATGAAATTTGAACACAAAGTTCACCAAGGTTTTTGCTATTAAAAATAATATGTTAGGGGTGCCTGGGTGGCTCAGTCGGTTGAGCGTCCGACTTCAGCTCAGGTCGTGATCTCACAGTCTGTGAGTTCGAGCCCCGTGTCAGGCTCTGCACTGACCGCTCAGAGCCTGGAGCCTGCTTCCGATTCTGTGTCTCCCTCTCTCTCTCTGCCCCTTCCCCGTTCATGCTCTGTCTCTCTCTGTCTCAAAAATAAATAAAAACATTAAAATAAAATATTAACGTTTTAGAGAAGGCAGTGTTTTTCTACGGATAAAAGTTTGAAACAGTGTTTACTTCCTTTTCTATTCTTTGTGTTTTACTATAGAAGCACAGTATTGTATATGTACAGCTTGTAAATACAAGTCCAGCACAGACATATTTCAAAAAAAATTTTTACTAACTGGGGTGGACTCTCAAAATAGTGGGAGAATACTGGTCTACTGAAGGGAATGAGAGAGGTATTTAACGTTCTTCCCGATTAAGAGCTGAGGTGGAACAGATCTAAAGACTAAGGCAGGGTATATAGTCAGACAACTGGAAATCAGAAGGTGTTCACAGTAGTTTTGAAAAATTAGACAGCTTCAAGCCCTAGAGTTCAAAGTGCCAGGAAAAACAGCCTACAGATGTTTTTAGACAGTCAATGCGCAGCAGAAGGGAGTGACAGAAGGGGTTTCCTGGAGAAGGGAAGCTCCTTGTGTGCTAATGCTTCTGTGAAGGACCCCAGGAGTCCCGATTCTCTGAAACTGCTTTTCATCGGTTGTAAGACAGAACTCTCTAGGCCTTCTGATGCCTTTGAGAACTATATTGAAATTTGACTTTGTCAAAATGAGATCTTACTATAAAATTACATTTGTTGTATTTCAAGACGATAAACAGTGAGGAAGAACTGTACCTGTATATTCACTTGATAATCCGTGGGTCCGTGGATAGAGCCATACAAACCAAATCCGACTATAGAGATTCTTCTATTAACTGTGAACCTGAGAGAATGAAGCCAAATATAAAATAATATACATAATTCATTAAGTATTCATAGTCTGAAGGCCTATAAAATTTTTAAGTGCTACCTGGAATACATTTTGCTCATAAAAAGGAAACCTGTCATAAATTTGATATCCTTGGAAGTGTCATCTGCTTACCAAAAAACTCTTTCTAGAAAAAATTTTAACTTAATGGGAACTTAAGTAGAAGTTGTTTTCTGTACTGTACATTTTTGAGAGTCAAAGGAAATTATTTAACCTAAATGCCCACTTTTGTTGTAATGACCATCTTAATGATGTCTTAGTCCAAACGTCTGCACATCTTCATGATACAAAGGCCCAGAGCCCAGCAAGTCCAATCTGTAACAACTTACCAGTTCTATGAATACTTACTAGGGGCCTGTCAGAGTTAAATACTGGGCACCACACTGCGCTTAGAGCCCAAAGGAGGACATGAATAACAAAAAAGTAAACAAAGGGATCAGTCAACAACCGTAGGTTGGGGTAAGAGTTGAGAGGGAAGCTGCTGTAACAGAACACTGGTGGTGCAGGGCTGGGGCCAGGCCCTCACTTACACAGATGGATCAGAATGAGGGTTCATACTAGAACAATCAGCAGGAACAGTTTGGTCATAGGAGTTAAGAAACAGACCCATCTTGCTCCACTTTACCAATGTAGGAAAACTGACCGAGAGTACAAACAGCATGAAAGATGTAATCAGAGATAATCCGTCACATCAAGCAGTCACCCTCCACATGTTCAGCAGCAACTTCGATGATCAATATTGTTAACCGCCACGCCGAGTACTTCCTGTGCTGGGCGCTGCCCGGCCATCCTTTTACATGAATTATTTCCTTGAATCATTGTAATGGCTGGATAGACTAACACAGTGTTGTTCGTACCCCTGGTCTTTACAGTGGAGGCAACTGAGGTTTAGAGAAATTAACTTGCCTGGGGCAAGAAGTGTGGCGGGCCAAAGGGCCCGCACTCCCCCACCGCTATGCTAAAACTCCCAGCACAGGGCGAAGACCACCTTAACATTTTTTAAATATGTCATTTATAATATAGTTTTTCCTTATTTTAAAAAAGCAATATATTCTCTGTGGGGGCAAAAAAAGTAGAAATGCAGCTAATCAAATACGGAACATTTTAAAGCATCTCTAGATCCCATGTAGCTTTTGGTGCTTTCTCTTTTTAGACTTAGTTCTATTTTTTAGCAATGGGAAAATAGACTTGTTTTCTATGAACATGTTATTTACAAATCATCTCAGTTGTATATATGTGTATAAATACTTCTTTTTCATTTAAAAAGGTAAAAGATTACTACTGCTCCACTAGATCTGATTTCTCATTGGATAATCCAGGTTATTTGCAGTTTTTATTATGTGACAGTGCCATGAGGAACAATCTTGCAGCTAAACCACTTTGCGGAGCCTTAATTATGTCCTGAGAATAAATTCTTAGAATTGCTGAGGAAAATGAAAGGCGTGTTCTTAAGGCTTTAGATAAACGTTATCAAACTGCTTTCCGGTGGAAGTGTTCACCCCACAGGGAACGAAGATCGTTTCTATCTGATGCCCAGCAACTGTGAGTATTTCTATGTCTTTGTGCCACTGACAAACTGATGACTGACAAATTCTATTTTCTTGGATTATTAATGAGTTAAAACATTTGCTCGAATATTTACCGTCTACTGGATTTTCTCTTTAATAAAATACTCATGTTCTTTCCCCATTTTTCTCTGCTGCTGAGTATCTCTTTCATGTGGATTTGAAAGACCACGTTATATAGCTATGCTCTGTCAGTAACTATCCATTATGGCAAGTGTCCTGTTTGTCATTTACTTATTAACTTCACGGTGGCTGTGGACACAAAAACTTTGGATTACCTGTAGTCGTATATTGACCCTGCCAAGTGGAGAGAGGCCTATCTCCTCTGCATCACAGTCACGTGTTCTTTTTTTTTTAATATTAAATAAATGGATACAAATATTGGCAGATGATATCAGCAGGGAATCAAACTGTATTTTCCCAGTGGTTGATCCTTTCCTCATCTTCTAAGTTTCTCCCCTCACATTCTATGCTCATTTAGGTCAGTCTGCTTCCTGGACTCTGTAGAGTGTTCCATACGGCACGAACTTACTTTAACTTTACAGTAGTCTTACATTGGATCCATACTGCTCTTTTAAAACGAGAAAACTTACTCTTCCAGCTTAATTTTAGAGTAACTGGGCCAAGCCAACGCTTCCTGCCAAGAGCACGTCACTGCTGCAGGCAGCTGCAGTCCACGCACTTAGCTTGGCAAGACAATGGCTACGGGCAAGGTTCTCCGTTCTCCATGAAGGTGCTGTTCTGTCTGCTTCCTACGGAATCTATTCCTGTTCCTTTATGTTGTCACCATTGTAAGCGAGATCTTTTTTTTTTTACTTAATAGTGTAACTGAAAATCTAAACACGTTTAAATTGTATCTTTTTGTTGTGGCAAAATATGTAACAAAATGTAACATCTTAACCATTTTTAAGTGTGCAATTTAGTGGCACTGAGAACATTCACATCACTAGACAACCCTCACCACCATCCATCCGTCTCTGTAACTGAATTCTGAGGACATACAGGACCATCACTGGGGCTTGTATATACATTTCACAAATGGCCACTATTCTCTTTTCTTGGTTCTAATAGATTTTTACTGATCCTGAGGTCATCGGGATGGATCAACTGTTCTCAAAAAGAGTCCCAGCCCCACGGAGACCATGCTCTGTTTCCCACAAAGGCTCAGGGGTTCCAGTGGCAGCAAGATTTACTGCAATGATCAGGACGGTCTCTGAAAACAAAGAATCCCAGCCAATTTTCAGGTGTCCTGTCGGAATTCATGTAGGTGAAAAACTTGTTTATAACTACAAGAGCTCAACCTAAGTGTCAACCACTTTATTGACAAACCACAGATTTCGGCATTGTTATAAAGCAAGATTCCTCCTGCAGACAGTGTGTGTCTTCCGTCTGAGCACAGGAAGGACTTAAGGGATTACACTCAACCCCCAGCTCTCCTTGCAGAGCAAGGGTCCCCGAGTCTTCAGCATCACAGTGTTTCAGCACAAACCAATAATCTTTATGGCAACTTTAATATTCAGTGACTTTTACAAGATGTCACTACCATATAGAGGAAATATTATACAGTCAGTTCTCACTATTTGTAGTAATCATATTCTATAAAGTTGCCACAGATACTAAACCATTGCTCCTACGGGGAACATGCGTACACACGTACCCACACACCCCCCTCTCACATGGGTTGTAACCTTAAATCCCCCAAACAACTCATCCTCGGAGGTTCCATCTTATTTTACAAAAGAGAAAACAGGAGTTCAGAAGTGTCAAGTGACTCGCCTGAGGCCACTCCCAACAAGTGCAGGGTTAGGGGTCTGCTGCCCAAACGGCCCGGCCCCGGGGCCAGTGTCTGGCTCTACACTGCACTGCCCCCTGCTGTCTCCGTTTCCTCAGGAGGGGGTCACCTGTGCGACCTCAAATAGGAACACACCTCCGGGCAACTCAGGTCTGTGATAAGGAAGCGCTGCAAGTATTGATTTGGGAGCACAGAGAAGCTTTAGTGGGCAGGTGAGCTGCAAATCTGGAAACTAAACAAACAGGATTGACCGTACTGTTTTATTTGAAACCTTTAAAAAAAATGACATGATTGGCAGCAACGCTGCTCACGCTTTTTGACACATTAACATAACACACCTGCCCCGGCAGCCTGTGTGGCGCGCACACGGGTGCTTCCGGCTGCCTCCTGGTGTCCTGCTCAAGCATGTACGTACTGAAGGACGGGTTTTATTTCATCTCCGCTACGTTTACTGCTCCGTTACATTAGAGCTAGGTCATTATGTTGACCAAAAACAATGCGTGAGGTATACAGTCTATGAATTTCACCAGGTTACTAAAGAGGGAGTACAAAATGTTTTATTATAAGAAAGGGAAAAGTGGTACTAATGTAGATAATGTCATCTGCAAATTCTGAAAAAGACTTCTTCCCTTCCAATATTCAGGGTTCTAATTTCTTTATCCTTCATGACGACGTCACCCAGAACTCTAAGAATGCTGCTGAAGTACAACGGTGATGGCCAGCATCCCTATCCTGAGGTTTCAACAGTGAATCGCGTTCAAGATCTTCTAGACCTAGTCTATTAGTAGTTACATCTGGAATGAAGGTGAAATTTTATCAAGTCTTTCCGATATCTACTGCAACAATCAAATCGCTTTTCTTCTTTCATCTGCTGCTGTGGTGAATATATATTAATACATTTTTTCAATCTTCAAATAAACCCTGTTTGCTCAGGTATTATTTTTCTGAGGTATTGCTAGATTTAAGACACTGATACCTTACGTAGAAGTTGTTCTTCTCTATAAATGAGATTGATCTAGAAACTTTCTTGTTTTATCAAACTCCTGTATAAGGGTTATGCTTCTTTCAATAATGAACCAAGAAGTATTTTCTTCTTTTAATGCTCAAGGACCTGTTCCTTGAAGGTTTGATAAAACTCACCTGTAACAACCACCTTGTGAAGGGACAGTTCTGTGATAACTTTTAATTCCTTCCATTGGTAACTGGTCTATTCAGGCTTTCTTCTTCAGTCAATTTTGATAATTTATATTTGCCTATAAAATGATCCATTCCATCAAGATGTTCAATTTATTAGCACAGAGTAAACTCAGAATTAAAATAAAAACTGCCTTAGTATATGATTATATTCCCATTATTATTTCCAAATGTATGTTTTCTTTCTTTACTATCTCTGCCAGAAGTTTATTTATTTTATTGATCTTTTTAAGGAACCAACTTATGGATTTCTTAATTCTATTTTTAATTCATTAATTACGAGATTTACCTATTTCTCTTTTCTATTGTTCTTTTGGCTATTCGTTTTTCAGCTACTTGAGTTGAATGCTTAAATCATTTATTTCTACTCTAGTTTATTTAGTAAAAGTAGATCATTGTTACTGTTTCTTTGTGTGACACTTTGGCCTCATCTCATAAATTTTCATATATGATATTCTCATTGTGAGTAATTATTAAATAGTCCACAAATGCATTTTAAATTTCCATTTTAACCCAACGTTTCTGAGTTCTCGCCCCCAGAGTTGTTTTTTAACAAGCTTGTTATTAGCTCCTAGCTTTATACTAAAGTGCTATTATAAATAAGTACAAATCCAAAAGGTATATTTTATGGAAACTGAAACATTCTATTTTGACATCTAGCCTAAAGAAAACAAGGTAGGGCAAAGATAAATTCCTCAACAGGATTATATACACACGTCTCAAGATTCTAGATTTTTCACTCTTTTGTAACCGTACATAGAACTATCTCCCGTGCAATATCTTTGCAAACAAAAAGCTCACATTAAACACAGTAGAAGCAAGTGTTTGATTAATGAAGGTGGAGACCCTGCTCTCCAGCAGTAGAGATCCAAACAGAATCCGTGCTGTGGAAAACCCCACCCGGCCCTCTCTAAGTTCACTTGTTTCCTGAGAGATCCCCTCACTCCCAGTGCAGCGAGGACACTGCTGTATCTTCCTGACTCTGGACTCCTGTAGTAACTCAGAAATGTACTAAACAAAGCAGAAAATAAAACGTGGTCAGCTGTCTCCCACGACATGAGGACAAAAGAAAAATGCTAGGTGCGGCCCCACGTCACCCCCGCGCCTGCAACGCGACAGACACCTGATTCGGTCGCTCGTGCCGCTGTAGCCCCAGCGGCTCTCCACTTGCTGGAACCTACGGATACAGCACTCCTTTCCTCGCAGGCAGCACCTTGGCCGGTCGATGTATTCCACTCGGGGCTTGGGATTGACCGTAAAATGGAGAAAGAGATTTACCACCTCCCGATCTGACAAAATTCCGGACTGGGCAGGACCTGCAGAAATAAAAATCTGACCTTAGTAAAAGCGACTGGATTTCAATCCCTAACTCTGTAACACTCCAAACGAAGTGCATTCAAATCCGGAAGAGGTAAAGTAACAATGAGGCAGAAAATTTTGAGCATGTATTTAATTGTAAGGATTTCAAAATCCATTTGAGGTTAACCTAATAGGTCCTAAGTGTGAAAACCATTAGTAAATAAGTCAAAGCTTAGATGAAACCCTGAAATCGCAGAAGGATCTCTGGATTTTTCTATCCACCCACCCCCTCTGTGCACCACAGACACCTGTTCACCAGGAAGAAGAGTCATTCCCTACGGGGGCAGTGCTCACGTGGTAGCCAGAGCTCTCGCTACCTCTCTACACCCCACCTAGAGGGGGAAATACATGGGAGGGTGCTTGCTTCCGGCGTTCAGAAAGCAGAGGGCAGAAGCTAGGACTGGATGAGCTGTGCAAGCAGCACGTCACGTATGTTACAGTGTTCCCATTCACTGCTTCTGAAAAAGCCCGTTCAGTTTAAACTTACCCAGGAATAAATGCCACTCCTAATAAAAAGATGCCAGATCCCTTACAAGACTGGTAAAAGCAACCTAAATAAGAGACTGCACAACACTAGAAATTTGGTTTAGAAGTCCTAAATTCAGACAGTCCTGTAAAACCCCCCGATTTTAAACATTAGATCAATCTATCAACCTACCAGACCTGGCCCCAACAGTGATTTGCAGCCTCTGGATGAGGAAAGAGTGTAAAAAAGGGAAAAAAAAACCAAAAAACAAACAAAAAAACAACAACAACAAATAAAAACTTAAAACCTGCATTTTAGTAAAAAGAACAGAACTGGGAGTGCTAATATCAACAGAGATGGGGATGAACCCAGGTGACTTTCTCAGAATGACGAGGACTAACATAACACAAAAGAATTAAAATGTTCCAGGTTGAGTAAAAACGATAAAAAGCAGGGACACACATACAGGTCACAAGTGTTCCTGAAGAACTAATAATAAGAAATAGGGCACAGGGGCGCCTGGGTGGCTCACTGTTAAACATCCAACTTGGGCTCGGGTCATGATCTTGTGGTCCGTGGGTTTGAGCCCCGCGTCGGGCTCTGCGCTGACAGCTCGGAGCCTGGAGCCTGCTTTGGATTCTGTGTCTCCATCTCTCTGCCCCTCCCCGACTCACGCTCACTCAAGAATAAACAAACATTAAAAAGAAAATTAAAATAAAAAGATGATGTAATCATTCAAAACTATAATAAAACTTCCTTAGTTGAAAAAAGAAGTCTTCGGATCAGGAAACTGTTCTCAGATATGAGCCATATACCTACTGCAAGAAAGTAATCAGATACGACCTAGTATGACCTAGAACCAGGCCCACCACAGTTGTGTCACCGTAACGTGTTGTGTGTGTGTGTGACCAGTCACCGAGTGGTCTGCAAAGGTTGAAAGGAATAACACACCACTGTAACCTTCTTATCTCCAATAGGGATGAGCAGTAAGTATTGTTTTATTGTGAAATGGAGAATTAAGAAAACTGAGGGGGGAAAAATAAACACAGAATTTCTAATTTCCAAATCTAGACAGGGAAAAAAAAAAAAAGCAAACATACTCAACAGCAAAATAGATAAAGGGAATTCTTCATAAAAACATTTTTAAAAGCACAATACAGAAGTAACATAGGAAAAAGAATATGCCTAACAGCAAAAGAAACATTATTTGACTACATAAAAATACTAAGGAGTGTGGTCTGTAGGATGGAATCATCTACTTCACAGAACAACTATGGATGAAATACATAAAATAGCTATTTTTAAGTTGACAACAGCTGAGGCGGTCAGTGTTTGAGAAGGGAAATGTGTTGAGATGAAGCCATATATTTGTCACTATTTCTTCCCCTTGGGATATTTGCTGATCTGCTTCACAGGGCATAAATGCCAAACAGAAACAGGCAACCTAGAAATCATGTAATCCTCACTGGACTGAGGAGACAAACACTGGAATTTAAAGCTACCAAAGCAGCCAGACAACAATGCTGCAGAAAGGGGGTAAGAGAGGTAAGACCAACATTTTCTGCACAATTTCTCCAGGAAGTGTTTGCTGATTCCTAAGCTATGATAAGCAAGGGAAAATTATGAGACCAAGAAACCAAGCAGAAAGAAACTGCTAAGACACTAAAGATTTAACAGAAATTTCAGGGGTCTTAAAATGCTGGGGGGAGAAGTCCCCAAATATTTGAAAATTTGGCTGATATCATGGGTCATAAAGAAAAATCACCATGAAAACGAGAGAGTATTTTTTATCGAATGATAATGAAAATACATATCAAAACTTGTGAAGTGAAGGGCACCTGGGTGGCCCAGTCGGTAAGCGTCTGATGTCGGCTCAGGTCATGATCTCGCGGTCCATGATTCGAGCCCTGCACTGGGCTCTGTGCTGACAGCTCAGCTTTGGATTCTGTGTCTCTCTCTCTCTGCCCCTCCCTTGCTTGCACTCTGTCCATCTTTCTCTCTCAAAGATAAAAATAAACATTCAATAAAAAAAAAGAAAGAAAGGAAAAAAAACCCACAAAGACCGACAAAATAATCCTTAGCAAACTAAAATCAAATGAAGGAGATAATAAAAAAGCAGAAGTTAATGGAATGGAAAACATACATACAATAGAAAATATTAATAAAGCCAGAAGTCGGTTCTTAGAAAAAATTAATAAAATGTATAAACCACTAGGCAAGGCTGATCAAAGAAGATACAATATACCAATATCAGAAATGAGTATGGGAGGGGCGGGTAAGGGCTCAGTCTGTTAAGAAACCAACTCTTGATTTCGCCTCAGGTCATGATCTCACTGTTCCTGAGTTTGAGCCCACTTGGGCTCCAGGCTGACAGTGTGGAGCCTGCTTGGGATTCTCTCTCTCCCTCTGCCCCTCTGCTGCTTGCTCTTGTGCTCGCTCTAAAATAAATAAACTTAAAAAAAAAAAAGGAAAGAAATGAATATAGGGACACAATTTAGACTCCACAGATGTAGAGATAATAAAAGGATATTGTAACATTCATGTTAAAAAAATTAAAAGGCTAGAGGCAACGGTTACAAAAAGAAATAGTGCTATGCTACTCTATCTAAGAAATTGAATCTCTAATTAAAAACCTTCCACAGGGGCACCTGGCTCACTCAGTAGTGTGCAACTCTTGGTCTTGTGGTTGTGAGTTTGAGCCCCATGTTGGATGTAGAGATTACTTTAAAAAATTAAAAAAAAAAAAAAAAAAAAAAAGATCTATTAAAAATGTTCCATAAAGTAAACTCTGGATCCAGATAACTTCACTGGCAAATTTTCCTAAACATTTAAGGAAAAAAACAACACCAATCTTACACAATCTTTTCAACACTGAAAAAAACAAGCATTTGTTAAGTTTTGGATGAAACCAGCATAAATTTGGTAATCCACATCTGACAATTACAAGAAAGGAAAATTATAGACTAATTTCTCTCATGAAATAGTCATAAAAATATTTTAAAATTTAGCAAATTGGATCTGGTAACATAGGATAAAGCGTGACAACTAAGTCTACCTTACATAAGAAATCCAAAATAGGTTTAATTTGGAAAATCAGTCTAGTTCACCAAGTTAAGAAAATAAAGCAAGGAGCATCTCTCTACTTGCGAGATGGGATGCTGCCCAATATATGAACCGCTTAGTAAGGCCAATTACAAATAAGAAAGAGAAAATAAAGGGGAAAACTACTGTATCATGGAAAGATGAAGAGAAGTATTTGATAAAATTCATTATAAAACTCTTAGCAGACTAGTAACAGAGGGAAACTTGCTTAATCCAATACGAGGCACCTACAAAACATTTACAGCAAGCCTACTCTGGGGAAATAGTAAAGCTTTGTGTGTAACACTGGAATGAGACGAGATGTTCACTACCAGCACTGCTATTCACTAATATGCCAGAGGTCTTAGACCACATAATAAAGCAGGAAAAAGAAATAAAATGTCTAAGGATTAGACAGGAAGAAGTAGAATTATTACTGTTTGCAGTGGCATGATTGTACATGTAGACTATGTACAGTGATCTACAAATAAATTATTAGAATCAGTGAATTTAGCAAGTTCACTAGATACAAGGTCAATATAGAAAAATCAACTGTATTTCTATCAGTGAACAATTGATTATAACATGGAAATTTTAAAGACAATCATTTACAATAGCATTTAAAAAATGAAATATCTAGGGGCGCCTGGGTGGCTCAGTCGGTTAAACGTCCAACTTCAACTCAGGTCACGGTCTCACAGTCTATGAGTTTGAGCTCCGCATCAGGCTCTGTGCTGACAGCTCAGAGCCTGGAGCCTGCTTCGGATTCTGCATCTCCCTCTCTCTCTGCCCCTCCCCTGCTCATGCTCTGTCTCTGTAAAAACAAAAACAAAAACAAAAACAAAAACAAAAACAAAAAAAGAAATATCTAGGGGCGCCTGGGTGGCTCAGTTGGTTAAACGTCCGACTTCAGCTCAGGTCATGATGTCACGGCTTGTGGGTTTGAGCCCCGCATCGGGCTCTGTGCTGACAGCTCGGAGCCTGGAGCCTGCTTCGAATTCTGTGTCTCCCTCTCTCTCTGACCCTCCCCAACTCGTGCTCTGTCTCTCTCTCTCAAAAACATTTAAAAAAATAATTAAAAAAAAAAAAAAGTATCTAGGTTAGAATAAACCTCCCAAAAAGCACACAAGACCTCTACCAGAAAACTCAAAATATTACTAAAAGAGATTTAAAAAGACTTAGATAAATGTTGACGGATTGAAAGACTCAATATTACAAAAACATCATTAATCCCCACACCAATCTAAGTTCCAATCAAAATATGATAATTTGCGGGGTGGGGGGTGCAGGGGAGAGGTAGAAATTGACAAGGTGATTAAAAAATTTACTTATATGTGGGGCACCTGGGTAGGTCAGTCTGTTAAGCATCCGATTCTTGGTTTCAGCTCAGGTCATGATCTCATGGTTTGTGGGTTTGAGCCCCGCATCAGGCAGGCTCTGTGCTGCCAGTGTGGAGCCTGCCTGGGATTCTCTTTCCTTCTCTCTCAAAAAAATAAATAAACTTTAAAAAATACATTAATATGAAAATGCAAAAGACCAAAAATAGCCAAGATAATCTTGAAGAAGAACAAAGCTGGGGAGTTTTCACTATCAGATTTCAAGATTTGGTGTAAAACTATAGAACTAAAACTATGCAGGATTGGTACAAGAATAAACAAATGTAACAGTGGAACAGAATACAGACACTCCAGAAACAGATTCATTCACACAAAGTCACCTGATTTACAACAAAGTTGGCCCTGCAATGTATGCGAGGCAAAGATAGTTTTTTAATATATGGCTTGATAGGGAAAAAAATGAACTTTAACCTTAACTTTTTTTTTTTAATTTTATTTTTTATTTCTTAAAATTTACATCCAAATTAGTTAGCATATAGTGAAATAATGATTTCAGTAGATTCCTTAGTGCCCCTTCCCCATTTAGCCCATCCCCCCTCCCACACCCCCTTCAGTAACCTTCAGTTTGTTCTCCATATTTATGAGTCTCTTCTGTTTTGTCCCCCTCCCTGTTTTTATATATATTATTTTTGTTTCCCTTCCCTTATATGTTCATCTATTTTGTCTCTTAAAGTCCTCATATGAGTGCAGTCATGTATTTGTCTTTTTCTGACTAATTTCACTTAGCATAATACCCTCCAGTTCCATCCACGTAGGTGCAAATGGCAAGATTTGGCATGCAACGGAAATGTTTACATATGTCTCCTAAGTGACATGTACAAGAATGTTCTTAATGGCCACCAAAGAGAAACAACCCAAATGTTCAACAACAGTAAAATGCATAAATAAATCATGGCACATTCCTATGACAGATTATACAACAGTGAAAACACTACCTCAAGGATGAATCTAACAGACATAACGTTAAGAGAAAAAAGCCAGGGGTGCCTGGGTGGCTCAGTCGGTTAAGCATCCAACTCTTGATTTCGGCTCAATTCATGATCTCACAGTGGGTGAGCTGGAGCTCCACAT
The DNA here is from genome assembly GCF_027475565.1 of Acinonyx jubatus. NCBI lineage: Eukaryota > Metazoa > Chordata > Mammalia > Carnivora > Felidae > Acinonyx > Acinonyx jubatus. Next base: position 3,867,389 of record NC_069386.1, on the reverse strand, counting down.
CAGTCAGCACAGAGCCTGCTTGGAATTCTCTCTCCCTCCCTCTCTCTCTGCCCCTCCCCCACTCACTTACACACTCTCTCTTAAAGATAAACTTTAAAAAAAGAAAAAGCCATATACAAAAGAGCACATACTGTATGTATGATTTCCTTTATATTAAGTTTAAAATACAGAAGACATGAACAGACATTTCTCTAAAGAAGACACAGAGATGGCCAAGAGACACATGAAGAGGCTCAATATCACTCATCATCAGGGAGATGCAAATCAAAACTACGAGATATCACCAGAATGGCTAAAATCAACAACACAAGAAATAACAGGTGTTGGCAAAAATGTGGAGAAAAAGGAATCCTCTTGCACTGTTGATGGGAATGCAAACTGGGGCGGCCACTATGGAAAACAGTATGGAGGATCCTCAAAAAGTTAAAAATAGAACTACCCTACGATCCAGCAATCACACTACTAGGTATTTACCCAAAGAATACAAAGACTCTAATTCAAAGGGATTCATGCACCCCTATGTGTATAGCAGCATTACCTACAATAGCCAAGATATGGAAACAGCCCAAGTGTCCATCAATTGATGAATGGATGAAGAAGATGTGGTGCATATGTATGTGTACACACACACACACACAATGGAATATTAGTCATAAAAATGAATGCAATCTTACCATTTGCAATAACATGGGTGGAGCTAAAGAGTATAATGCTAAGTGAAGTTCGTCAGTCAGAGAAAGATAAATATATCGTTTCACTCATATGTGGAATTTAGGAAACGGATGATCATAAGGGTGAGAAGACAGAGGCAAACCAAGAAACTACAGAGAACACACTGATGGTTACCAGGGGGAAAGGGGTGGGAGGATGGGGTAAACGGCTGAAGGAGAGTTGGAGGCCCAGGCTGTCAGTTATGGGATGAACAAATCATGGGAATAAAAAGTAACAGCACAGGGAATATAGTCCATGACACCGTAGTAGTCTTAGGTGGTGATGGGCGGCTACACTTGCGGTGAGCATACAGCCCCGTAGAACAGAATCACCACCTGTACCCCAGAGACTAACGTAACACTTGTGCACACTACAGCCCCCACCCAAAAAAGAAGAACCTAGTGCACATATCAAAATAAATAACTAACTTACAATGTTATCTTGAAGGGCTACCAGAAGTAAAGGAAATTACACACACCTCCATGTGTCATGTGACTAGAGCTCAGTAAGTACCAGCTTCTTTCCCTCTTTTGCACAGGGAGGCTGGCTGACTGCCTGTTGGCATAGTTTCACACAGATTTTGGTCAAGTTATAGCCCTACCTGCTGCAAACTCTTCAATGGTCATCAGTGGAAACCGGATCAAGGACAGTGCTTTCCCTAGAACTTTCTGTTTGTTTCCAAAAGTCACAGGCAATTGTTGTCTTTGACATTCCGCTTCTGCCCATCGTACAACGGCTCCAAAAAGTCGACTCTCTCTAATACTAAGTGTGTCTCTTTCCAGAACGGCACAGAGTGTGTCTACAGGGAAAATACAAGAATAAATCAAATTAGGAATATTTTGATCTTTAACAAAACACCAACAAACAGACTTACATTAAGTTTTCAAATCTCAATTAAAAAAGGAGATTAGATACTTAAAACTACAGCCCCTATACTTAAAAATATTAAAGAATGAAAACAATTAAACAGCAAAGTTTTCTTTAAAACAGTGCTATAAAGTGTGGTGCCTGGGTGGCTCATTTGGTTAAGCTTCTGACTCTTGATATCGGCTCAGGTCATGACCTCACGGTTCATGAGATCAAGCCCCATGTCGGGCTCTGCACTGACAGCACAGAGCCTGCTTGGGATTCTCTCTTTTTCCCTCCCTCTGCCTCTCCCCTGCTCACGTACTTGTCTTTCTCTCTCTCTCTCAAAGTAAACATTAAAAAACAAAACAAAACAGAGTTTAGGGGACGTCTGGGTGGCTCAGTCAGGTAAGCATCCGACCTCAGCTCAGGTCATGATCTCACAGTTCGAGCCCCACGTTGTGCTCTATGTTGACAGCTAAGCCTGGAGCCTGCTTCAGATTCTGTGTCTCCCTCTCTCTTTGGCCCTCCCTCGCTCATGTGCTCTCGCTTCCTCTCAAAAATAAACGTTAAAAATTTTATTAAAAAAAAAAGAGTTTAAATAATTGCTATGAAGTTAATATTCAACTTTTTCTTTACCACACGTGGAAGCTTAGGTACAGTATCTCCTTGTATATTTGTGCCATTTATTAAGCAAACTCAAATACCCAGAGTAAGATTAATTGTAAGTCTGAGAAAAGGGCTTCAAATTAGTGACATACATAAATCTATAAAGACTACAGATGACCATTCATTCGTTCCCCAAATATTCCTTATTAAGCACTCACTGCGTGTCTGGCACTGTTCTAGACGCTAAGGATACATCACTGAATAAAAAGTTAAAAATAAATCCCTTGCCTTTATGGAGCTTACATTCTAGTGGGGGTTAACATTAAACATAAATAGATTTAACAAGTTAGATGCTAAGTGTAGGACAGACCATAGGGTGAGAGGAATCCCAAGTGCAGTTTAAAACAGGATGGCTTTGGGGCACTTGGATGGCTCAGTCGGTTGAGCATCCAACTTCAGCTCAGGTCATGATCTCACAGCTCATGAGTTCGAGCCCCACGTCGGGATCTGTGCTGACAGCTCAGAGCCTGGAGCCTGCTTCTGCTTCTGTGTCTCCCTCTCTCTCTGCCCCAACCCACTTGCATTCTGTCTCTGTCCCTCTCAAAAATAAACATTAAAAAAAAAAAATTGTTTTTAAATAAATAAATAAATAAAACAAACAAACAAACAAACAAACAGGACAGCTTGGGCAGCTCGTCTGAGCCAAGACTTGACGGGGGGTATGGGGGGGGTCAGCCAGAGGCCTAGCCAGAAGTGTTCGGGATGTCCAGTGTGACGGCTCTCCCATCAAAGTGTGCCTGGCATGTGTGAGGACCAAGCCAGGAGGCCAGTGTGGCTAGACTGCAGTGGGCAAGAGGGAAAAGTGGTAGGCGAGGAGGCCAGAAATGGAGGGAAATGGGGTACAATCTTATAGTACCCTGTCAATCATCTGGCTTTTACTCTGAGTACAAAGGAGAACGAACCCCTGGAGGATTCTGAGCTGTGACATTTTATGTTCTAGAAGGATCACGCTGGCAGCCATGTTGAGAGGAGACTCTAGTGGAGGTCAGAGTGGAAATGAGATCAGTTAGAAGGCTCCTGCTCTGATCCACATCAGAGGTGATGACGGCCTGGACCAGGAGGAAGTGGTGAGAAACCATCAGATTCAGGATATACTCTGAAGGAGGACTCAGTGTGATGTCCTAACAGACTGAATACTGGGGGTGATAGGAGTCAAGGGTAATTCCCGGGTTTATAGTCTAAGCAACGGACAGACAACAGTGGCATCAACTGAGATGGGAAAGCCTACAGAGGCGGCCTTGGGGGATGGTGAGAGGGGGATCTGGAGTTTCGTTTGGGACATGTGAAGTGTGAAATCCCTATCTGACGTCCAAGCATAAACGTCCTGCCCAGAACTCAGGCCCTCACTCAGAACCTTTCTCCTTTAATCAGAGGCAAAACTCGAATCCGCTCAGCTTTTCTACAGTAGACCAAAAGCAGGAAGTCCAGAGACAGGCCATAGAGGCCAACAGACCAGAACAAAACGACAGGCTGCACCCAAACAGAGACAGAGGAGAGAGGGAATGTGTGACAAGTAGATGGAAGTGCTTGAAAAGCATCACAGTCCAAAGAGTCTTTCTGAAGAGGAAGACTGAAAACCCAAGACAAACAAAAAACACATCAGAGGCCTGAGGGCTTCGCTAATACAATAACTGATACTCATAATAACAACACTTAATCATCACAGGATTCAAATAAAAATGAGGATGCCGTACTCACATACATTCACTATGCTTAAATTACCCAGTAATACACATCTAAGAAAAATTTATTAAAAAGAAATTCGATTCCGTAATGGTCTACACACTCATACTACATCCAAACATTTGGTCAGTATTGAACCACAGCTATCATTCGAGCAGGTGTCAGCACAGGGGCTCAACATTATGTTAAAAATGAGTAGGTTATACATAATTTTTTTTTTAAATCAAGTTTTCCCTTCTCTGGTAGCTGAGCAGATGAATACAGAGTACGGTTCCATAAAGCTTTTCCACAGGTAAATGAATGTAAACCAATATACCTCAATATTCTGTAGGATTAGGAATATACACTGCCCAAAATTAATCATTCAGTGGGAAAACAGACAACTTTGGATCCACATATCTCTACTTTGTATGCTAATAAACTTCAGTAAAGATAAACAAAGAACCTTAACATATCAGCAGGGGAAAAAACACATTATACTGGCCTTGGCATAATGTAAATTTGCTTTTTTCTATCAATGTGACACAGTACCTTCTTCCTTTAGCAAAAAGCTCTAAGAGAGAAACAGCATCTCTCTGGAGGAAGCACATCCCTCCAGAACGTATATTCAAATCCCAGAGGAGAAAAAGCTTCTCTAGAATCTAAAACTATAAAAAGAGCTCCTGGGGTGTTCTGGGTGGCTCAGTCAGTTGAGCATCTGACTCTTGATTTCAGTTCAGGTCATGATCTCATGGTTTGTGAGCTCAAGCCCTGCGTCAGGCTCTGTGCTAACAATGTGGAACCTGCTTGGGATTCTCTCTCCCTCTCTCTGACCCTACTGTGAGCTCTCTCTTTAAATAAGCAAACAAACACACATTTAAAAAAAAAAAAAAAAAAAAAAGCTCCTGAAGTATGGCCCAACCTTCCTTCTCTCAGCTCCTAGACTTCTCTTTCATCCCAATTTTTAACAAGTACACTTGAAGCAAACTGGACTATGGTGTGGAAACACACAGGTCTTCTATTGGCAGATATGTTACAATAAGAAATTACAGCTGAGAGCCCAGTAAAGATCATTAAAACAGCTAAGATTATGTTTTGTACACGTAATGCAAGACTAGATTTTAATATAAGCAATGGTGAATCAAATCAAATCAACAAATATTTCGAGTATTTACACTGCACAAGGCACCTACTTCAAGACCCCCAGGCTCCAATGGCACGCCTAACATAGGAGCTATTTACAAAACAACTTCCAGGACAAGTCGCTCAGATGCAAGCAATGCTATTTCAAACATAAACTGAATTACAAATGGAGTGACAACCCCCTAGGGGAAGAAAATTAGGATTAAGCAATGTGTCCCAGCAATGTGAGCAGTGCCTGGGGCTCTCAAACATCCAGTCAGTGGATATTATGTATAGTGGGGAGGACCCAATCTAGCCCCTGCCCTTCAGGATAATTAATGCAAGATGATTGTACATCCTTCCCGAGGTACAGTGCAATAGACAGACAAACTCACAATGGGATGTGGTTCTAACAGAATACACTAAATGTCATGGAGGAGGGCAGGGTGTCAATTCTTAAGAAAGAAGTCACTGCAGAAGTATAATTTTAGCCAAGACATTAAAAATGAGTGAGAAGTAGGGGCACCTGGGTGGCTCAATTGGTTAAGTGTCCGGCTCTTGATTTCAGCTCAGGTCATAATCTCACAGTTAGTGAGTTCGAGCCCCATTCGGCTCTACACTGACAACGCGGAGCCTGCTTAGGATTCTTTCTCTTCCTGTCTCTCGGTCCCTCCCCTGCTCATGCTCTCTCTCTCTCTCAAAATAAATAAACATGAAAAAAAAAAAAAAAAGGATGAGTGAGAACTAGCCAAGGTGGGAAGGAAAGGAAACATTCTAGACACAGTCCAGTTGGTCAACAAATACCAACTGAACAGGTACTATGTTCTACTGTCTTTAGTGTTACAAATACAGTGGTAACCCAACAAAGTCCCTGCCTTCAAAGAGTTTACAATCAGGGTGCCTGGCTGGTTCAGTTGGTAAAGCACGTGATTCTTGATCTCGGGGTTTTAAATCCAAGCCCCATGCTGGGTGTAGAGATTACGGAGAAATAAAATCTTAAAAGAAAAAAAAAGCTTACAATCTAGCTGGGGAAGGTAGATAAGCATCATAAACATACACAGACAAATACACAGACACATACAAAAATACCTACTTAAGAATTTCAGATAGTGAAACCTACTGTGAGTAAAATAAATCAGAGTAACAGAAAAGGATTGTTTAGGGGAACATGGTATCTACTTTGACTAAGGTCTGGGACAGCCTCTCTCAGGTCTCATCTAACTTGGTATCAGAATGATTAAAAGGAGGAAGCCACATACAGATTCAAGGCAAAAGGATTCCAATTCGTGGGAATAGTAAACACAAAGGCTTAAAATAGAAATAACCCTGGCTAGTGTTTATGAAACACAGTGAATAATGGGGAGAGTGAGAGAAGACAAGGTCAGGTACAGACAGAGACAGGCAGTGAGTACTGGCTGTTTACAAAACATCTGTTTTCTCTTCTTCTTGAGATGTGACTTGTAGCTCCTAGCTTCCTCTGAATTTAAGTGGGATAATGTTACTGAATCCTAGACAATGAAGTAAGAGCCAAAATGAGGGTGCCATACCGAGGCCAAAGCTTTTAAAATGTGGGTGTTTTCCCTGCCCATACTTTTTCCTGTCTACTGGCAAGACAGATAATAACATAATAATACACAACAGATAACTAATATATATTTTATGTTCATCATGATGAAGAGAATATTTAAAGCCATGGGCCTAGATTAGCTGTCTCCTCTCCTGCAATAACAACATTCAGACTCCCCGGCCTCATCAGATGGGATGTGGTTATAACAGGATACACCAAATGTATTTAATGTACGACCTGGTTTACCCTGCCTCGATCTCACACACACTTCCTCGTGGGGCTCCACCCGCTTCAAATGTCGCCCTCTCTTCACTCCCCAAATACTACCCATTCTTTAGGGCCCATGGCAGAATCTCCTGTCAAGACTTTCATAACACTACTCAATTTGAGGTAATCCCTCCATATTTTGGATTTGAAGAGTAATTACTTTCTATATGTGTAGCTTAGAAAAGGTAAAAATCCCATTTTACTGTATGTTATCCAGATTTTTCTATTAAATCTTAATTTTTACATGCTTGTTAAATGATTCTTGATTCTCCAATTAGATCATAGTTTCCTTAAGAAAAATCACATCTTACTCCTCTTCATATTTTTTTAAAATAATTTTTAAAAATGCTTGTTGGTTGGGGCTCTTGGGTGGCTTAGTCGGTTAAGTGTCCAATTTCAGCTCAGGTCATGATCTTACAGTTGGTGAGTTCAAGACCCTCAATGTCACCACAGAGGGTGTGCTGACAGCTCAGAGCCTGGAGCCTGTTTCGGATTCTGTTGTCTTCCTCTCTCTCTGCCCTCCCCCACTTGTACTCTGTCTCTCTCCCTCCCAAAAATAAACAAACATTTAAAACAACATTCGTTTACTGATTGATTGACTGACTGATTGGGCGGGGAGCTGGGGGGGGGTGGGGGCAGAGAGAGGGAAAGAGAGGATCCCAAGCAGGCTCCACCGACAGTGTGGAGCCCAATGTGGGGCTTGAACCACAAACCATGAGAACATGACCTGAGCTGAAATCAAGAGTCAGATGCTCAACTGACTGAGCCACCCAGGCGCCCCTCTTCTTTGTTTTTCTGAAATGATCCTACTATAATGCTGTGCACACGGTGCATTCGGTGAATATTTATTTATTTATTTTTGAATGTTTATTTTTGTTGAGGGGGGAAGGGTCAGAGAGAGAGGGGGACAGAGGATCAGAAGTGGGCTCTGCACCAACGACACACAGTCCCACTCAACCACTGAGCCAGCCACACAGGCACCCCAGTGAATATTTATTTGATTTGACATTTTGTAAAAGGTGATAACGTAGAATTTATCACCACAATAAAGAAAGCAAAAATTTTTAAATGTAGACTTATTTAATTTGGAAAAACCACTATTTTAAAAACAGCCCGTTCACCAGAAAGGGTGACTGTTAAGGTGTTACTGTATTTAAACCGTATGATCTGGGGGCACCTGGGAGGCTCGGTCGGTTGAACATATGCCTTCAGCTCAGGTCATGATCTCACGGTTTGCAAGTTCGAGCCCCACATCGGGCTGTCTGCTTCAGATCCTCTGTCCCCACCTCTCTCTCCTCTCCCCTGCTAGCTCTCTCTCTCTCAAAAATAAACATTACAGAAGTAAATTAAATAAACGGCACAGTTGGAATCCTGGAGGACTCACCTATATCGATATCAGTAAAGCCCTCTGCACTTATCGCATCCATCGTGCTTTTGTCTATCGTGTCCAGGCAGAGACTAGCCAGCTGAGGTTCATCAAATAATCGGGCCTAAACATACAGAGAGACAGTTATTTTATTCTCATAGTTATCTTACTTTTAGACAGTACGTATTCAGTTAATGCTGTAGTTACAATTGGTAATTATGTAAAAACACCAACTTAAAATACCATTATAATGTGTATATATTCTTAAAAGTTTCCCTTCCACAATCAGAAATGAAAAGCTAAGAGCACAAATGCTCTGCTTAGATAACAAATACACACTGATGACCTGTTATTTTCCTTTCCATCTGCTCACATACACACACTGCCTGGTTTCTTATACGTTACTTATTTTGATCCTTAACAAACGCTCTAGGTTAGATAAGGCAGACATGATTATCCCATTTTCCAGATGTGGAAACAGGCTTAGAAAGGTGTGCTGACTTGCCTAATATGATCTGGCTAGTCATGCTGCAGAGTCATTGTTAAATCCGAGTTATAGGATACCGTCACTAAGTTATATCAATTGTCAAGCATACAGTACAAACAGATCAGATTTATTTTCTTCCATTTTCTGTCTTGATGTGGGGAGAGAATGAAGTACAGGAATTTCAGAGCACGAAAGCTCTGGGAACCTAAGCAAACAGCGGGCCAACAACTGAAAAGCAAATAATAGACACACGACAATCTTATACGACAGTGACGATGATCTACAACTACATACAATAATATGAGTGAAACCCACAAACACAATGACAAACAAAAGAAGCCATAGTATAAACTGAGCAAAAACATATATACTCTATGATTCCAATAAAGCTAATCTCGGCTTTAAGAATTCAGAAGCCAAGCTTATAATACGTGATTAATCAGGATGCGTATTATAATTAAAAAAAAAAAACCAACCCAAGTTTAAAAGCCAGGCATCGGGGAGGGGGTGGGAGGATCCAAACTCAAATGAGACTCAAAAAACTGTAACACTGAAAACAGATGTGATGATAGGTGTGCCAGGGACCAAGCTTTCATTCTGGCCTAGTATCAGGTCCATTTACATTTAACAGTATGGACAAACAAGAGACGCACACAGGTACTCATGCTGGCAATAATGCAATTAATTAACCATTATTTGGCATGGCTGATGACTCTTATTTGTAAAGTAAAATTCATTTTCAAAGGATTCAATAACTCAGGTGCTACTGACCTATCACGTTAACAAACATCCCTAAACTAAAGAGTTATCTTGTGTTTTATGGGGGAGAAAAGACAGCAATAAACACACTGGAATGAATTTAAAATAGATACACACATTACAGATGATATATAACTGTACTTACATGTATAAAATATGCATATATTTTTAAGTCAGTAGAACATTTCTTAAAATTATGCAATACTCAAACATGTCTGAAAATGCTCTTCTTGAGGCCCTTGGGTGGCTCAGTCAGTTAAGCATCTGATTCTTGATTTTGGCACCGGTCGTCATCTCGTAGTTCATGGGTTCGAGCCCCGTGTTGGGCTCTGCACTGACAGTGCAGAGCCTGCTTGGGATTCTCTCTCTCTCTCTTTCTCTCTCTCTGTCCCTTCCCCACTCTCTCTCTCTCTTTCCCAAAATAAATAAACTTAAAAAAATTGTTTTTAATGTTCTTCTTAGATTATATATTGGGCTTATATTAATTTGCTTAGTCAAAATTTTCCAAAAAAATAATATAAAATTTGTATTTAGTAGAATAAAATTAACTCTATTCCTTGTTATTTTCCCTTAAAATGTTAATTTATAAATAATTTCAAATTTGCAGAAAAGATGCAAGTAAAAAGAATACCCATATACCCTTTACCCAGATTTACCTATCTAAATGTTATTTATCTAATATTTCACCTCTTTATCATTTGTGCTCTCTATACACACACAGGCGTGCGCGCGCGCGCACACACACACATTATATATATATACACACATATATGTATGCATATATATGTATATATAAGTGGGAAAATAATGTATAAGAAAACAGACAATGTATAGTGAGTGTGTGTGTATTTGAGGTGAACTATTCAAGAATAAATTACAGCACCACAGCCCTTACCCTTAAATACTTGAATATTTCTTATATAACCATAGTAATTAACTTTGATAAATAACCATACAATATTTTTATCTCATCTACTGTATTTCAGTTTTGCCAACTGACCCAATTTTTTATAACACTTTTCCTCCTAGAATAGGATCCAGTCTAGGATCACAGTCTAATGAATTTTTAAAATATGAAAAACACATTTTTATCAAATGAAATTCTAGACATTTTAACTGGCAGATATTTTAACTGGCCAACTCAACTATATTTCCAGTGTTCATGCAAAAATTGATCTTTCACTCTAAGAAAAACAATTTTTATAAAAATTATTTTATTCAGAACAGCAATATTTCAGTGACTCTTCAGTTACACAGGCAGTATCAAGTTTCCTAGGGAATCTATTGTTGCTCCTTAGAGTAAAAATACATCCTTCTCAAAATTTAGTTTGAGTCTGGCATCATCTCTGAAAAAAATATCACTTCCTAACAAGCGTCTCTTCCCGGTCTCACTCATGCTGGTACAGCACACTGGCCTCCTGTTTCAGCGTGAAGCTGGCAAAGGTCCTCTCAAGTAATTGACATGCTCAGTGCAAATGACTCACTTGGCAGGAAGAAGAACTTCACATGACAATTCGTGGGCTAATTCACATGACCCCACCAGTGAAAAATGTGCAGTAAAATTGGGTTCTCAGACCAACCACACGCTGAAAAACTCCTTTTCTTTCTCGTAGTGACAGCTGTTAACCCTTACTACTCAAAGTGTGGTCCAGAAGCACTGGCATCATCTGAAAGCTCATGAGAAATGCAGACTCTTAGGTCTCACCTTGGACCTGCGGAACTAGAAACTGTATTTTAATTGTCAGAGTTTAATTCATTGGTTTCTGAATTTTTCCATAAGCTTTTAAAATAAAAGTAATTAAGTGATCCCCTCCACATACCTTAAAACCCTCGGACGATAAAGAATCTTAGGAATATCAACTTCCATAATAGATTTTCATCACAAACTCAAAAGAGGGGGAAATGCAAGGATATGCTGCTTAACAGTTCTATGACCTTGGTCAAATTGATTCATATTTCTGCCTCTGTCTGCTTACCTGTTAAGTGGGGACAATAAGAAAACCTAGAACACCTACCCCTCCCAAAGTTACTGTAGAAGATTAAATGAACTAATGCAGACAAAGTCCTGACACACAATCACCACTCAAGACATTCTGCTATCATCCTTACTATCAGTATCACCACACCTTAAGAACGACTGGTTGAAGGCTGGGATCTTAGGTTTAGCACCTGCTGTCTAACGTGAAGTAAGATATTTACCCCTTTACACTTCCATTGCTTCAGCTTTAAAATGGGGACAACAGTAAATAGCACCACAGAGCTGCAATGCGGGCTAACTGTGATAATACACGCAAAGTGACTAGCTTAGTGTCCGGCGCACCATGTCCAGAATGGAGTTAAGCGATTATGTCCACGAGGTGACATCGGTGTGCTCTTTCTTCCCTAACCTCAAATATTTGTTGACAGATGACTGAACAAACAACAGCAACAAAAGGTGCCATCATACAATTTCCATATGACAGAACAGACGCAGAGCCGGGCAACCCGAGCTCTGGGCCCCGGCCCCAGCCAGCCTGCTGGGAGCCTTCGGGCAGGTAGTCCATTGGCCCAGGTTTGAGTTTTCCAGTTGGAAAATGAAAGAGGTGAACTAGGGGACATCTGTGACCGGTTCCAGTACTAATAGTCAACAGGATTATATATTATCAGCTTACAATTGTTTTCTCCTCATTTTAACTTGCTTACCTCTGTAAAGACCCTATCTCCAAATAAGATCACATTCTGAGGTTCTGGGAACTGGGATTTCAACACATAAATTTTGGAGAAACAATTCAACCCTTAGCACATGGTACAGGCTGGCTTGGAACTTTTTAAACAATTCATACAAGGGTATTATAACTTGGTCTAAAAAGAAAAACAAGTGATTTATTTATATCTGAAGTAAAGCTCAGATTACAGGCGTTTAACAAATGCTAAATAGTATGATATAGACTGGCTAATAGTTCCACAGATGTGTTCAGTTTGTAAAAATTCATCAGACTGAGTGCTTAAGATAATGTGTACTTTTCTGCATGTATACTATATTTAGTGGAAACTTTTAAATATCAGAGAAAGAACATTTCACATAAACCTGAAATTCTAATTCCTCCAAGCTTTCAGATTAAGTACAAAGACAGTAAACCTTGGAACTTATCTGGACTTAAAAAGTCCAGATCCAACAAAAATCTTTATTCCAGATCCAACAAAAATTGAGACAAAAGACGTCCAGAAAACCCTATGCTATCACATGCTCAATCGCAGCAGGAACAAACTGGATCCCAATTCCAATTCCAATCCTAAACATCCGTGTGACTTTGAGTCACAGTAGCCTGCTTACATAAAGCCTCAGTTTCTTACATGATACTGTATTGACTCTAATTTGTTTTTCTAAAATCATATGAATCTGATATACTTCCCTGAATGGTACCATAAAAATAATTACATATACTTTAAGTTAATCTAGAATTCTCCAGGAAATACTTAATACTCATGTAGTTATGAGGATACCGACCTTAGCTACATTTACTTACCTGAGTAAGTAACATAAAGGCATTATCTGCCCTAAGATGTTTGGTGAGAAATTCCACACAGTGTGCTTCCAAGGCTGGGACTGCATATTTCTTAGCAGTATAAAGAGTGGTCATAACTGTCTCTGGGCCAATTTGAACTTCATCTGAATACAGAAATCTGGAAAGCAAATGGGAAATTACAGAGATGGCCATTAGTATTTTAGAGAAGCAATCCACCAGCGTGAAACCTCTGAGGAATATTTTCAAAGATAATGAGCACACTGAAAAACCACCTGAAATTTACACCCAACTTTGCAGGGCTACAGGGCCTTTGCACGTACATCATCTCATTTTATTCTTACTCAGTCCTCCGTAAGGCAGTGTCTCCATTTTACAGACAAAACTGAAGTGAAGCTCACAAGACAGACTCCTCCCTCTTAAGCCAAATTTTCAGAGGTCTTTTAGCAGCTCAGGACAGGAATCGTTCACTTATCTTTCCGTCATCAAAGGATGTTCATTTAAACAAATCTTCGGATAGCTGAGGTTCATACCTCTAGGGGTCAAACATTCATGTATTTGCTGATAATGGTGTCTTGTTATTCTGGGCATCTTTTAACCTTTTATTATTATTTCCAAATTAGCAAAATGCCCACAGACGATCACTGGGGCTTTGGAGGAATAAACAATTTAATAATATCTTAAATGACCCCTGTTATGTGCTTTTGGGTATTTAGGTCCAATGTTCTCTCAAAACACTTATCAGTCCAATACTGCCTCCTCCCAGTTTGCTGCTGCTAACTGCCAGATCGCTAGATAGATCAGCTTCATAGAACTGCGAATAAAGCATACGATTCTCAGTGAAGGCCTGCGCAGTTCTTGTTGAACTATCCGGGAGCTTCTACATATCAACTCTAGGCCCCTGTTGTGGCTCCTCAGAGACCCTGCACGGACTGTCCAGTTCCCAACCACATGCAGGAAAGTCGAGGGGAGAAGTATGGCATTGAGAACAACTGCATTTGAGAGATACTAAAGACGTTACAATGCTTGTTACACGTATATTCCTGGGCCCCAAGTCCTAAAACAGGAAAACCTATTAACATCTTTCAGAACCTTCTATGCCCCGGGAGGCCGCAAAGAAGGGGGGCTCTATTTCATGTCCCTACCCTCCGGCTTTCCAGTTCCTCTCCTTTCATTCCCGTGTCCGTAGTCACCACCCAAGGCGAACCGCTAGCCCCTCACCTCCCCGCAGCCTCTCGCCACAGCCAAACACTGGCGCTCCCCTCATAGCGTCACCGAGCTTACAACTATCCCAGGTGGAGGCTGCTCGTGCTCATCCTCCTCCATAGCTCAACCTTGACAGTGAAGGCTGCTGTGTTTCAGGATTACACCATTTCAAAATACCGTATTCTTTTTTTCTGGGGCGCCTGGGGGGCTCAGTCGGTTAAGTGTCTGACTCTTGATTTCGGCTTAGGTCGTGATCTCACAGCTCCACGAGTTCGAGCCCCACTGGACTCCGCACTGACAGCACGGAGCCTGCTTGGGATTCTGTTTCTCCCTCTCTCTCCCTGCCCCTCCCCTCCTCTTTCTCTCCCCAAAATAAATAAACTTAAAAAATGTATATTTTTTTCCAAAAACCTCCTTTTAGAGACTCAAGTCAACATTCTGTATGACCCTTAGACTATTTAGCTTAAAGTTACGTGCCACACTTTGTGAAGAGCACAAGGAATTGAAAACCAAGTAAGGCACAATCACTTACAGTCAGGGGGAAAGGGATGAACAAAAGGAAGAGAGGAAATGAACATTTGTTGAGTGCCTGCCATGGGACAGGTGCCAGTTCCTGTAATCCTCCCACAAGGAAGGCAGGTGCTGTTACCTGCATTTAGAAGACGAGGAAACACAAAAGCTGTCTAACATCAACACCCCCTTTCTGCACTGTCTGCCTCCAGTGCTAGACTGTCATGCCCACCAGGTGAGCGCCGTTTTATCTGTGTGGCCTCAGGAAGAGATGGCTTGGGTCTGGGCCTGTGCCACCACCTGCCAGCCATGTGACTTTAAACAAACTACCATCAGTGGCGCTCCCTTCTGAAAAGAGAGGAGAGTGACAGTCTCCCCTTCGTAACGTGCGCATGAGGATTAGTAGAAATTATAATTCGTGAAGTGTTTTGAATAGTGCCTGACAAATACTTAGCCTCGGCAAACGTTAGCGATTTATTTTTACGTTGCTTCATTATTTTATGTCCGCTATTTTCCTGTTTTAGAAGATCTCCTTGCTGTTGTCTCCCGGCCCTTCTGTTTTTCTTCCCAGCAATCACATGCTCACACTTCTAAGAATTCTTGCTTCCCTAGTTGTCCTTTTTCACCTCCACAGCATCATGTCTGTTTTATGGATGCAAAAGTGTTAAGTCTCCAAGATGCTATTAACCCATGTTTTCAAGGTTCCTTTCCATTTCCTGAATGATCTACTTCCTCCAGGACCATCTGTTTCGGTCTTTGTCGTTGATGTTCTCGTTTTCCTCACATGTCAAACGCCCAGTGGTTGTCTCCAGTTTGGAATTCTAGTAGCAGGCTTTCTCTGCGTCTGTAGATGGGCCTGTTTTCCAGCTAACACCATCCCCCAAATGAACGGGCCAGCTGAGAGCTCTGTACGTGGGGCTTGCCGACCGGCACCTTGCATGGGAGTGGGAAAGGAGCTGGGGCAGGGGCCGCCTCACGCCACGACTCGAGGGTCCCTGAGCTGTCCCGGGCAGTTTGCTCCGTTCATTTAAAGAGGAGCCTGTCCCGAGGTCGTCATCAGCAGTTAGTCTGCAAGAGCTGGCCAAGGATGTAGTCTGTAAGCCAGTTTTAAATTTGACTCCCATGTTATAGCTCACCTTCTCATTTCCCCCCATCCTCACTACCCACCCGGGCCTCGAGGGCCTCGAACTGCGCGGGGCTGAGCCAGGGAAGGCAGCGCCCACCCCCGCAGCCCCCAGGCTCTGGACTCTGGGCTCCAGTCATCTGCTTGCTTTCATTACCAGCACACTTTCAACAGCTCTGTCCCTTTTCCACACTGTTGGCTTCCAATCCATTTCCCTTCCTCTCTTTCCATGAAGGGATTTATTCTCTTTTGTATTTTCTTACAGTCACTTGAACCGGGAGAGAGATAGAAGGCTGACTGCAAGCTCAGTTCCCCTCTTGAATTGGAAACCTATGACGTTTTAATTTTAAGGGCAAGGTAGGAAGAATCTTTACGTCTATCTGCTTTAATTTTTTTTTTTCAGGCAAAAATTACTAGAGTTACAAAATAAAGAACCGAAATGTGGGGCCTTTATTACCATTTGCCTCTGTATGTGAGTAGATTCAAACTTCAGGACACAAGTACATGGCTCTGTAAGCATCTACAAGTGGGGGCTCTGACATCTGCAAAAGTCCCCTAGAGAAATTTCTACTTGAGGGACGATCTAAAAGATGACCAGAGGGTGGGAAGAACACGCCAGGAACGAGAGAGAATTGCAGTTTTAGACTATTCTATTTGAGACACACACACACCCCGTTCAATTTGCTTTTATTAAGTTACAATTTGGTATTACACCTTCGGCTTACATCAAGGAATATTTTAAAGAAACATCTATATCCAAAAACGCGGATTAAGGACACTGTTCATTTCAGTAAAGCCTTCTTTATGAGGAAACCTCGCCAGGAATTTTTTCACTCGTCTGATTATCAGACAGAGCTGTGCATCCCTAAGCAGGTGGTTTGTTTTCAACCTGACAAATACTATGTATGAATTATAACTGACCAGCTAGGTTTCTTGTTTTGCATTAGCTGCTAAAACAATTAAGGTGAAATCTGTAGTTTCCCGATAGCATGCATTTTTGTGTTAGCTTCATCTTGGCTTTATTTATCTTTGTGTTTTTTGGTAAGACGTTCTAAATTCTTTCTGTTGTATGTAAACAACAAGAAAAGGAACTCTATGCTTCTTGTATTTTCCCCCAACATCTTTCCTACAATACCAGGCACAGTGTAGGCACACGGCTAACCCTTAAAATTTACCTATTACCTGACTAGACAATTCCATACAAGCTTCTATGTAACACAACAAAGGAATCATTTTCATTTCTAATGAGAAAATAGGCTATTTAAAAATCCAGGAACTATCTTGGTTCATATTTTACTTACATGTTTTCTTACATTCTATTTAATTATTAAAATTGCTAGAATATGAAAATAAGCCAAGCCTTACAAAATATAATTACAAATTAATGATATTACCACAATTCTTTTTATTTTAAAATGAACATTTCAGCCCTCATTTACTACCTTTAAGGACAAAGCCCTCCCAAAGACTAAAGGTTTTCCCAAAAGAGAAAACTCAGTATTTAAGCAAAAATTTTTAAAAGCAATGGGGAAAATATGATTTTAAATTAGAAAAATTGTAAGATTTTTATTATTTGATTATAAATAAGAAAAATTATAAGATCGCGTATACGAAACTTTGTATCACCACTGACTCATTCATTTTACTCAAAAACATTTACTGAGGGACTATAATACCAAGCACTGGGATAGGTCTGAGAAATACAAACCTGGATAAGACAGCCCTGCCCGCAGAAAGCTTACGGTTTGGTAATGAAATGATTAAAGAGTAGCGTCACAATTACAACAGAATTATTTATCAGGCACAGTGTGATAACTAATCTCTAAAGATAGCCCGAACCAATCATGCCTTCTATTATCCATGGCCTTATATAGATCTGTCCCATAATAAACCTGGGCTGGCCCTGTGTGATTCCCTTTAAGCAACAGAATGTGGCAGAAGGGACACCATCCCGTCCACGGCCTCCCCTCGGAGGATGTCTAGCGGCTTCTGCTTCTGTATTCTCAGAAGACCGGAGCTGCTATGCAAGAAGTCGAGATCCCCGGCTGGAAAGATAAGCTGGAGAAGCCACGCAGGGAGGAGAAAGGCTCAGTCACCCCAGACTCTGCCTCACACCTCCAGGGGACTCCAGCTCCACTGCCATAGGACTATGACTGCAGGGGGACCCAAAGGAGACGTCACAGAACCACACAGCTGACCTCAGTCAACCTGCACAACTGTGAAAAATAATAAAACTAGACTTAAGCCGCTAAATGCTGGAGTGTTTTGCTCTACAGCAATAGATACTAAACTTGCTATGAGAGACATTAGATGAGGCAGTGCTCAATTCTGCCTTCGGGTGGGATTATGTTTTACAGAAGAGGTAAAGCCTATGTGAAGTCCATCTCAAGTGCAGTGATTGTGAAGACCTTCTAGCAGACAGACTGAGAAGTACAAAGGCCTCAGAAGGTAGGCATTAAAGGGGCGCCTGGGAGGCTCAGTCGGCTGAGTGTCCAACTCTCGATCTCGGCTCCGTCATGATCTCACGGTTCATGAGATCGAGCCCTGCGCTGAACTCCGAGATGACAGTGTGGAGCCTGCTTGGGATTCTCTTTCTCTCTCTCTGTCTCTCTCTCCTTCCCTCCCTCCCTCTCCCCCTTGTACTTCCCCCTCCCACCCCAAAATAAATGAATAAACATTAAAAAAAGAAAAAAAAGAGGGGCGCCTGGGTGGCTGAGTTGGTTGGGCGTCCAACTTCGGCTTAGGTCATGATCTCACTGCTTGTGGGTCCGAGCCCCACATCGGGCTCTGTGCTGACAGCTCGGAGCCTGGAGCCTGCTTCAGATTCTGTGTCTCCCTCTCTCTCTTCCCTTCCCCCACTTACTCTCTCTCTCTGTGTCAAAAATAAACATAAAAAAAAAAAAAAGAAGGCAGGCATTAAAATAAGAAATGAGAGGCAATTAGAGTTGAGGCACTGAGTAGTGGAAAGAGGAAAGGGAAGATACAGAGACCAAGTCACAAAGGTCTTGTGTGTCCCCTAAGGTGCTGACACGTCATCCTGCATGCAAAAAGTCAAAGACTCGGGGGAATTACATGAGACTATATGGACATTACAGAGATAACCCTGTTAACAATGTAGAAAGTGAAGACAGCTTAGACTAAAGTCATGGTCTGGTTGAAGCAATGCAGGAAAAAAAAATTAGGAGGAGGAAGTGGAACCCTCAGGAATGGTCCGAAAAGGATGAGAAACAGGTGGGGCAGACTGGAACCAAACCACAGCTTGGAGTCAAGCCCACTGAAGTCACTTGCCAACTGACCCACAGAGTGAGAATATTCATGGGCAGGAATGTTTTTCAAGTCCCCCAACACCCTAGGGTGCGTTATAGCATTACTGTGGCAAAAGCTGACTGATAAAAGAGTGTAATAATAAGAGTGTCTGCTCTGGGAGCCTGGCTGGCTCTGTCGGCAGAGCACGTGACTCTTGATCTCGGGGCTGTCAGTTCAAGACCCACTTTGGGTGCAGAGATTACTTAAAAATAAAATCTAAAAAAAAAAAGAGTACCCGCTCAAAGACTGTGGGAATTTAAGTGCACATAAGGTACTCAGCAACAGTAAGTGGCACGGTAAACACTCCCTAAATGTCACACTATTCTTATCATTTCCATGTTCACCTGCATGGGTACTAGACATTCATTTGTGAATGTGCGGCTGGAAGTGGGATTCTAAAACCGAGTGGAAGTCTGGCCACATAGCTGGGGGACTATATAACGCCAGGAGTTAACAGAAAGGACGAGGGCAGCTGAAGACAGAATCGGGTCACCACTCCGTTTCTGTTCCTTTCTGCCACACAACTCCTTGAGACAGCTGTTGAGAGCAGCCATCTCCAGTTCCTCACCTTCTATTTTCTCCCCAACCTATTCTAATCCAGCTGCTAAAACCACTCTTGCCAGGGTTATCCACGGCCTCCATTTTGTCAAAACCAATAATCGATTCAATATCCTCATTTCACCCACATCTCGGCAGCATTTAACATGGCTGACCACTCCCTCTTTATCGAAAGGCTTTCTGCAACTTGAGTTTCAAGATATCCCGCTCCTTGCTTTCCAGTCTAACTCCACTGGCAGCGGTCCCTTGGCCTCATTTTACTCTCCCCCCGGCTACGTCTCTCTAGGTTGGAGGCTCCCCGGGCTCATCTTCATACCTGTCTTCACAACCCGCATTCCCTCCCTACGTAACCTCATTTGGTTTCATGGTTTAAAGACCAGTCATTCACTCTTAGCTTTCAGATTTATGTTCACCAAGAAGCTCTTCCCCAAACTCCGGGTTCGTATTTCTGGCTGTACTCTTGCCCTCCTTGGATGTCTTAGAAATTTCCCTGGTTCTACCTTCAAAATACAGTTGACCCTTGAGCAACACAGGAATCAGGGGTGTGGCCTCCACTCCCCATTCCCCTCCCTCCCTGTAGTCAAAAACCTCCATATAACTTTTGACTCCCCCCAAAACTTTACTAATAGCCTACTGTTGACCTGGAAACTTACTGATAACATATAAACAATTAACACATATTTAGTATATGCATTATATACTATATTCTTACAATTGAGGAAGCTAGAGAAAAGAAAATATTATCAAGGAAACCGTAAGAGAAGAGAAAATACATTTACAGTACCGTACTTTACTTGTTTAAAAAAAAAAAAATCTGGGGCGCCTGGGTGGCTCAGTCTGTTAAGTGTCTGACTTCGGCTCAGGTCATGATCTCACGGTTGGTGGGTTCAAGCCCCGCATCGGGCTCTGTGCTGAACGCTTATTCAGAGCCTGAAGGCTGCTTTGGATTCTGTGTCTCCTTCTCTCTCTGCCCCTCCTCCACTTGTGCTCTGTATCACTGTCTCAAAAATCAATAAACGTAAAAAAAAAAAAAATCTGTGTACAAGTGGGCCCACGTAGTTTAAACTCATATTGCTCAAAAGTCAATCATGTATCTGCAGCCTGACCACTTCTTCCACCTATCCCCACCACCCTGGTATAACCCTCCACCATATGTCTTGCCTGGACTACTGCAAAAGCCTCTTAGTTTAACTCTCTGCTGCCCATTTTACTCCCTCTGCAGTCTAATCCCCGAACAACTGCCAGAATGCGTTTTTAAAAACGTAAATCAGATCACATCACTTCCTACTGAAAACTCTCCAAAGGCTTCCCTCCTAGCACATACCCACGTCCTTCCCTGGCTATACAGCCCCGCACGACCTTGTCCAGCCTATCCTCCTGACCTCATCTTCCACCACTTTCCCCCTTATTCACTCCGTTCAAACAGCACCAGTTGACCTTTGCAGTTCCCGCAACAGGAAAAATCTAGGGCCTTGAACACGCTCTGCCTTGCTTAGAATGCTCCTTCCCTCACGGCTTGATCATTTTTCCTCAGCACACTTATCAGTACTTGCCATTACATCTTTGTTTCTCCTTACTAGATTATGAAGTACTTGAGGGCAGCGGCTTTTTCTTCTTCACTGCTGCACCCAACATCTAAAACACCAACTGGTGCAGGGAGGCACACAGCATTTCTCAAATGAACAATTGAAGAACATCACTTAAAGGTCAGGCAGATCAAAACAAGTAGTTTCTTATAATGTTAACTGATTCAATTTGTAAACATAATAAAGATAGGCCAAGCTAACCTGTTGTCCCCACTCAGCAAGTACTATGGGACACCTGTTTGTCACACAATAACAAGCAAGGACGGCATCTATGTTTCACAGGTGGCCAATACCTTCCAGTCCAGATATCATTTCACAATAGAACAAGACTGGAATCAGGGCACCTGGGTGGCTCAGTCGGCTAAGCGTCTGACTTCAGCTCAAGTCATGATCTCACGGTTCGCGGGTTCCAGCCCCATGTCGGGCTCCCGTGCTGACAGCTCGGAGCCTGGAACCTGCTTCAGATTCTATGTCTCCCTCTCTCTCTGACCCTCCCCAGCTCATGCTCTGTCTCTCTCTCTCTTTCTCTCTCTCAAAAATGAATAAACATTGAAAAAAAAAAAAGAACAAGACTGGAATCTGAAGGACAAATACCATAACCACACTGAAAAGAGGAAAATTTCAAAGACTTTACAGTTAATTCACTTATTTTCTGTTGATAGGAAAGGACTAACGGCTTCAATAAAAATACGAGCTAAGCATTTTTCCCTCTACATTCTTATTTACCGATCTCTATTTTTTTAAAGGAAAAAACTCCTCGGCAATATTTTTAGAGCAGGGGCTCTCAGATTTAGCTGGTATTAGTATGTGGGAGAGTATTAAAAGGGCTCTCAAGGTCCCACCTCCAAACATTACAATATTTTAGAGAGGGAGGAAGGGATCTCGAATTTCACAAGTACTCAAAGAGATTATAATGAGGTAGACCAACAAATCACTCTAAGATACTTATAAACGAGCTACAACAATCCTCTCATCAGTTCAAACCAAAATCCAAAATGACCCAGATCCTAGGTTTTTAGCTAATTTTTCTCTCTCTCTTCATAACTGTAATTTAACTAAATTGCAGAAAACATGAGAAACAAAGGAAAAAAGAAGAAAAAAAAGCATTATCATTTTACCGGTCCAATACAACTTTGGTTAGCATTTTGTTATGCTTCCTTCCATCCATGTCACTAGGTATATGTTTGTTCTATTACTTTTCAGTTTTATTCACCGTGCGCAGTGTTCAGGGCTATTTATTACACACGTTTCTCGTGTTCATATAACCTAGTCTTCATCAGTACCATGCTCAGTGGCATTAATTCCATCTAATGCACCCAACGTTGTTTATCTAACCATTTCCTCCAGCTGACTACTTCCATACTACTATAAATAATCCAGCTGTAAATATTTTTGTACACATTTTTCAGTACTTCAATACTTCGGGGGGGGGGGGAGGGAATCTGTAGTGCCAAACTGTTTTACCATCTTCGTCACAGAGGGCTTCTCCAATATATATATATTTTTAATTTATTTTTGAGAGAGGGGGAGACTCAGAATCCGAAGCAGGTTCCAGCCTCTGAGCGACCAGCATGGAGCCCTACGCGGGGCTCGAACTCACAAACGTGAGAACATGACCTGAGCTGAAGTCAGACGCTTAACAGATCGGGCCACCCAGGCACCCCTAATATTATCTTTAAAATACTAGGAATTTAGTATTCGCTTCGCGTTTAATTTTCACTTCTTTAATTACTGAGGTTAAACATTCTTTGTCAATTAGTTGTTATCTTTTCTTTACCTAAGTTATCTATCCTGCCCTTTACCATTTGTTTATGGGATCTTGCTATTTCTTTTCTACTCGTTTTAACTTTGTACTCCGTTTCCTACTGATCTTCCCGGTTGAGCTGTGAGCCTTTTGTGGGCTATTTATCCGTTCACTGACCTCTTTTTTTTTTGCCTCAGTACCACCCAACACTCTGCTCCTTTCCGAAGAACCCACTGTGGTCAGGCAGCTAAAACCATCTCCATATAATAAAATACACATGGTCTTCCCTAGGAGTTTGCTGTTACCTCCGCCAGTCACTGGACTTTTCTGGGCCCCGGTCCCATTTGTAAAAGTGTGGAAAACAACACCTCCTTAACTGGACTTCTGCGAATAAAGGCTATTAACGTCAAACGATAACGTTATCCAATATTAACATTATCCAATATTAATATCCAAAATTAACCAGAAGTCGATGTATTATCGACTGAAATAGGCAAAAAAGGAAATTCTTAACACCCGCGGCTGGATTTGGTTTTTAAGCAAATGTGACGTTGTCTGCAGAAACGCCGAGCCAGGTAAAGCCACACCTACTTGTTTTGGCATTCCCTTTCCTGGGTCCCGACAACTAATACACACACAAACGAAAAAGGAGTCAGAATTTAAAACAAACCAACCAACAGGGGAAAAAAAAAAAAAAGCCGTCGGTCCGCCAAGTCTTCTCACCTCTTCCCCTCTCCCCCAACAACAACAAAAAAAAACCCTGAAACTTTGCAAACGGGCCATCAAGACAACCTGGTCCACACCCGTTCCACGCCCGTTCTCTAGTCCCGAAGGTCGGGTGACAATGCCGGACTGGAAAGGAAAAGCGCTCGCTGAGCGGACGCAGACTGAGACCGTGACCCCGACGACCGTGGGTCGGCCGTGCGGCCGGCAGAGGGGGACGGGGACCCGCCGCGCGTCCCTGACCGGGGAGGAAACTGAGGCCGCGGGGGAGGCTCGCGCGCAGGGGCAGGCCGGGCGCCCGCCGCTCACCTCAGCAGCGCCAGGAAGGCGGCGGGCTCCACGTCGGGCAGCTCGATCTCCGCCGACGTGGTGGCCATGCCGCCGTTGAACATGGCGTCGAAGACGGCGCTGCCGGCCGCCAGCACGAAGCGGTGCGCGGGGATGCGCTGCGGGCCCCCGGCGGCCGCGCCGCCGCGGCCCTTGCCCAGCACGAAGCGCACATCGCTCAGCAGCTCCGAGTTGAAGAGGAAGGCGAAGCGCTCCTTCAGCGACGCCTTAGTCGCCTGCCAGTTATACAGTGGCTCCCGCTGCAGGGGGAGCAGGGGCCCCAGAGAGGACGGCGGCGGCGGCGGCGGCGGCGGAGGAGGCGGAGGCCCCGCGGCGCCCGGCTCCGCCTCGGCTCCAGAGACCTGCTCGCCCACAGCGGCCGGCCCGAGAGAGGCCATCCTCCAGCGGCGCGGCTCCTCGGGCTAGCCAGAGAGCTTCCGCCGCGCAGCCGCCATCGCCGAGGCCGCCCCCGGAGGCCGGCGCCGCCTCGGTGCCTTCCGGGAAAGGAGCTTCCGGCGTCCGGGCGCCTCCCCAGCCCCGCCCCGCCCTCGCCCCCGCCCCGCTCCGCCCCGCCCGCAGCGGCCCGGAGCGCGTGCCCGCCACGCGGGGATGCGGGGGCGCGCACGGCCGCTCGAGCTGGGCCGCGCGGATCCGCGTACTGCGCTGCTGGATGGTCACCGTGCTCACCTTGTGCGAGCCCCGCGCTTGCAAGCCCAGCGCCTCCTCCGGCCCGCGGCCCGTCCTTCTCTCGGACCCCTCCTCACCAGCCGCGGCGCTTCCCACGTGTACTAGGGGCAGGTCCCTAGGCTGTCCCTCCTGGAGTTTCCTGCCTGCGTGGTGGGGGACGGGGGCAAGGCCCGGGACAAGGCCCAGGGAGCACGTTGGAGGGGACGACAGGATTCCCCTGGGCTCCCTTTTCCCCATCAGTGTCCTAGTCACCACTCCGGAGGGGAGCGGAGCTTTCAACCCCTTCTGTGTCCAGCAGCCCACATGCGTCCTGTCTTCTGTCTCTGTTTTTTTCCAGTATCACTGTGGACTCATGGAATTCTTTTTGAATATGTTACAATCCGTTGCTAAAAATTAACAATATTTTAAATCTCCAGGGGTGCCTGGGTGGCTCAGTTGGTTAAGCCTCTGACTCTTGGTTGGGGGTCAGGTAATAATCTCACTATTCATAGGATCAAGCCCTAAGTAGGACTTCACGTCAGGGGGGGTCCTGCTTGGGATTCTGTCTTCCTCTGTCTGTCTCTCTCTCTGCCCCTTCCCCCCAAAATAAAGAAGTAAACCTAAAAAAAAGTAGATCTCAAAAAAACCTCTCAAATGTATCAGAGCAAAACTAATAGAGACCACATTATCTGGTACCGAGCAATGATCATAATTTAATAGAAAATATGAGGACGCTGCATATCAAGACTTATGGAACACAATCAAACCTGAGTTCAAGGCTAAAGTATAGCCAAAAACACTCCCTTTGCCAAACTGGAAATGATAAAATTAAATGAAGTAGGGGACTCTGGGAAGGTGGCAGAGAAGGAAGCAGGAATCTGTCTCCCCTCCTAGACAGCAGCAGCTGGCAGGATCTGTCTGATGTGGCTATTTTGGAGCTCTGGAGCCTGTTGAAGGCCTGTAACGCCTAGGAGAAGACTTGGACAAGAAAACTTGCTGTTAATTTCCACCAATGTCAGCTGTTTGCACAGAAGGAGCTACCATCCCTCATCCTCAGCCACACGGAAGGCAGATGTACACATGTTCATGGAGCATGTGGGCACCATGGTGGGCAAAAGGAAACTGTCCTCCAAATATCTGGGCCCTAGGCGCAGATTCCTGCTAGTAACCAGTGTCCAAAGAGGCAGGTGGCATTGTTGTTGCACTTACCCCTTTGTTGCAAGCATCTCCACCCTCCAGCTGAAATGACTTCCCAGGTATTTAAAGGGCCAGCACCCAATTCACCCTCCATTTTTTTTTTTTTTTTTTTACCTTTTCCCTTTTGGCAGCCAGACATTAGAGACTAGTACAATTGAAACAAAAACAAACAAACAAAAGTGTGCAATGGGGCAAATTAGAAAATGAGCATCCATACCCAAGGAAAGGCTGAGAGATGACCTGGGAAGACATTAAGTTTACACCCCAGGCTGATCCTGGCACAGAGACAATAATCCTACAGCAACCAAAAAACAAAACAACAAAAAACAGCAAATGCTGGGGAAGCGGGAGAATCTGATTTCCAGAGTTATCATGTTACTAGATTCAAATATCCAAGTGTTCAACAAAAAGTCACAAGGCATACAAAGAAATAGGAAAGTATGGTCCATTCAAAGGGAAAAAATAAACAGAAACAGTCCTAATGGCAGATATACTAGATGAACTTTAAAACAACTGCCTTAACGTTGTTCAGGGAACTTAAGGAAGATGTGGAAGAGACCAAGAAAACTATGTGTGAACATAGTTGGACATGTAAATAGATAGAAACACAACGGACATGTAAATAAAGAGATAGAAAACTTAAAAAGAAAGAAACAAACAAAGAAAATTCTGGAGCTGAAAAAAGTATAACAATCAAAGTGAAACATGCACTAGAGGGATTCAAAGGCAGAATTGAGCAGACAGAAGAAAGAGTCTGCAAACTTGAAGATCAGACCATAGAAATTATGGAGGCAGAGAACAGAAAGAAGAAACTTAGAGGAAAAACAAACAGAGCCTAAGGGAGCTACTGGACATCATAAAATAGATCAACCTACACATCATGGGGGGCCTGGAAGACAAGAGGCCGGGGGGAGAGAGAAAGGGCCAGAGAGAATATTTGAAGAAATAATAGTTGAAAACTTAACAAAGCAAAAACTAATAGGATTGAAGGGAGAAACAGATCTACAAATAACAGTTGAAGATTTATTGAAGATCCCACTCACAATAATGGATAGAACAACCAGACAGAAGATAAATAAGGAACTAGAGGGCTTCATAGAATAAACCGTCACATTCTTGGCACACATTCTTGCCAAGGGCACATGGGACATTTTCCAGGATAGACCACAGATTAAGTCCCAGTAGATTTAAATAGATGGCATACAAAAGATCTTCATGGGCCACAAAGGGAGGAAATTAGGAATCATTAACAAAAGGAGAACTGAAGGGGTGCCTGGGTGGCTCAGTTGGTTAAGCATCTGACTGTTGATCTCAGCTCAGGTCTCCATCTCAGGGTCATGAGTTCAAGGCCCACATTGGGCTTCACGCTGGGTACGGAGCCTCCAAAAAAAAAAAAAAAAAAAAAAAAGGAGGGGCGCCTGGGTGGCTCAGTCAGTTGAGTGACCGACTTCGGCTCAGGTCACGATCTCGCGGTCCGTGAGTTCGAGCCCCGCGTCAGGCTCTGGGCTGATGGCTCAGAGCCTGGAGCCTGGTTCTGATTCTGTGTCTCCCTCGCTCTCTACCCCTCCCCCACTCATGTTCTGTCTCTCTCTGTCTCAGAAATAAGTAAACATTAAAAAAAAAAAAAGGAAAACTGGAAGATTCACAAAACTGTGGAAATTAAACAACACCCTTTTAAACAACCAATGGGTCAAAGAAGAAATCACCAGGGAAATTAGAAAATACTCACAGACAAATGAAAATGGAAACACAACATACCAAAACTTATGGGACCCAGTAAAAACAGTGCTAAGGGGAAAATTTAAATGTTTACATGAAAAAAACATGACAGATCCCAAATCAACAACCTAACTTTGCAACTTAAGGAGCTAGAAGAGGAAGAACAAACCCTAAAGCTAGCAGAAGGAAGGAAGTACTAAATGTTAAAGCACTGATAAATGAAATAGAGAACAAGAAAACAGTACAGAAAACCAGTAAAACCAAAGGTTGGCTCTTTGAAAGATCAACAAAATTGATAAACCTTTAGCTAGATGGACTGGAGACAGACAGAGAGAGAGAGAGAGAGAGAGAGAGAGAGAAGACTCAAGTTAACAAAAATCAGAAAAGGAAAGAATATTACTACATATGTTACAGAAATAAAAAAGGGTTATAAGAGAGAACTATGAGCAATTGTGTGCCCCTGAAATTGGATTACCTAGAGGAAATGTTCCTAGAAATAGAGAACAAAAACCTTTTTTCAGTACTTGCTAAAGTGGTCAGGAAGACTTTATTCAAGACTGTTGCAGTAGGGGAGAATAAACAGGCTCCACTCTGAGGGTGGCAATAATATCTGGGGATTTGCAGCCAACCAGCAAAGTTGGGGACGGGGGTGTGGGTTTCAGTGGATGGAAAATTACCAAGAGGAAGCATCAAGGGTAGGGGCATTCTTGCTAAACGAATTCAGAATTCTTGCTGAAGGCAAGTCAAGATGATCAGATATCAAGGGTGGGGAATAAGGAACCTGATCGGATACAGAGAATAACCAGATAAAGGGTGAGGGTATTCTCACTAAACTAACTTAGTGGGATTCTTGCTAAGACTGAGTTAGGCAGACCAAAGATAGGCCTGGGGCCAAGGTTGAGGTCCACTTGAGAAAAAAAACCCAGAAGAAAGCTCTGGCTAAAGTTTGGTCAGATGCAGTCTCTGTCAGTGTCAAAGAATAAATAATACAGACAAGATGTGAGGGACTGGGGTCCTTAAGGGAAGAACTGACCTTTACTTCTGCTTTTTCCCTGAGGACATTTTCTGATCCCTCGCTTGTTTCTCAATCAGTAACAACTCAGTTGACAGAGTATGAAACTGCCGAAGGAGTTGGGGCAAAGTCCTGGAAAGAAGGGAACTACCGAGAAGTGAAACCCCCAAATCTTCCTACAAGTTCACTTCATGCTCTTGGATAGCTTCTTCTTCTTCTTTTTTTTTTTTAATGTTTATTTATTTTTGTGAGAGAGGGAAAGAGAGATGGATAGAGGGTCTGAAGCAGGGCTCTGCACTGACAGCAGAGAGCCTGATGCTGGGCTGGGACTCACAAACCATGAGATCATGATCTGAGCCCAAGTCAGATGCTTAACCGACTGAGCCGCCCAGGTGTCCCACCTTGAATAGCTTCCAAGTGGCACATGTACAAAGAGAAACAACAGCAGTGGGAGGCTAAGAGCTAACTAGAGACGTCACCCCAGCTGCACAATGCCGGGGAGACCAAGCTTGTAGTTCACGCCCATCAAGGTGGAGGAGCCCTCGTACAGTAAACACGAGGGACTTTTGGTTGAGATCCCAAAGGCATGTGCCCTAGAAGTAAGGGTTACAAACCAGTAGTAAGAGAAAAATTAATTGGCTAAAACCAATCTTTGAGAGATTTAAGGTGCTCTCTATAAGCCACCACAAGGAGACTAAATCATATTAATCAAGATATACCATCCAGAGACTCAACATTTTTTTCTTCTACAATGTTGTCAGGAAAACTTAAAATCATGAGGCATGCTAAAAAGGAGAGAGAGACCGAGAAGGACAGAGAACAGACAACAGAACAGATCTATGGATGATTCTGTTACTGGATTTATCAGACAAGGACTTTAAAATATCTACGATTCATATGATGAGGAAAATAAAAGAAAGATGGAGAATTTCACCAGAGAATTAGAATCCATGAAAAGGGGTCAAATGGAGGCTCTCGATCTGGAAAAATGCTATGACAAATGAATACCTAAATAATTTGTGTTTAATAGCGAATTAGACGGAGTAGAGTAGATGATTAGGACAACTAGGACACAAGTCAGTAGGCATCCAAACTGTAACACAGTTAGGAAAAAGGACAGAAAATATGGAAAAGAATAGATGTCTGTTAATCACACAAGAAAGGACTAACAGATGTATAAGGTAGTACTAGAAGGGGAACAGAGAATGAGGTGGAACAGTATTTGAGTAAACCCCAGCTGGATATTTCCCAGAGCAAGTGTCTTGAGAAAACTGGGTAAAGCTGCATAACTTTTTGGGGCATCGCCTAGAAGTCATGCAAGGTCATATCCACTGCACTTCATTAGTTATAAATAAGTCACTAAGGCCTGTCTGGATTTGAGGGGAGGACGATACCCTACCTCTTAATAGAGGAGTATCAAAGAATTGGTAGACATGTTTTAAAACCTCACACTACTAAAGCTCCAGCCATTAAACTCCTGGGTTATATATCCAACAAAACCCGAGGCTTATGCCCACCAAAAGAAAGTATGTGAATGTGCATAGCAGCTTTACTCATGATAAATGGCCAAACGGGGGCACCTGGGTGGCTCGGTCGCTTAAACATCGGACTCTTGATTTTGGCTCAGGTCATGGTTATGAGCTGGAGCCCTGACAGTGCAGAGCCTGCATGGGATTCTCTCTCTCTGCCCCTCCCCTGCCTGTGCTTTTCTCTCTCTCTCTCTCTCAAAATAAGTAAACAAAAAACTTTAAAAATATACAGTATATATAAAATAATAAAAAAATAAATGGCCAAATGATTACCAATAGTAGAAGGGATAAATGGTGGTATATTTGTATAATGGATGAAAAAGAATAAACCCCACTCCTGAAACAACCTGAATTAATTTCATAAACCTATTGAGCTAAAGAAGCTCAATACATAAAACAAAAACACATCACATTTCCATTTATATGAAGCTTCACAATAGGCAAAAGTTGTATGTGTTGCTGGAGGTCAAAGGAGCAATTACCTTTTGCTGGTTGGGGTGGTTGACTGGAAGGGTGCCTGAGGGAAACTTCTGGGCTAACAGAAATTTTCTTTATCTAGAGGTGGTGATAGTTACATGGGTGTTGCTCATGGATAGTTACACAGTAATATACAGTGTAAGAAACCAGCCCCAAACCCAGCGGCTTGAACGATTACTTGTTTTTCTCATGAATCTGGAACGTGGGCAGGACTTGGCAGGAAATGGTCGTGTCTGCTCCTCCCAGAATCATCTGGGGTGTCTTGACTAGGACTAGAGGATCTCTTTCCAAGAAGGGCTCACTCACGTGGCTGGCAAGTTGATGCTGGCTGTTGGCTGGGAGCTCGTTGGACTTGAGGGCCCAGAACCTTGTTTTCTTTCCACGTGAGCCTCTCCATGTGATTGGGCTTCCTCGCAGCATGGTGGCTCCAAGGGCACATGGTGGCCTGAGAGAGAGAGAGAGGGAGAGAGAGAAAATCACAAGCAGACTCCGTGCTGTCAGCACAGAACCCAACGTGGGGCTCGATCTAACTGTGAGACCATGACCTGAGCTGAAATCAAGTCAGATGCTTCATTGACTGAGCCACCAAGGAGCCCCTGTTGCCATCTATTTTTAATCTTGTTTCCTCCACTACCCATATACTTCTAGGGATGGGTCCCAGAGGATCCAATTTCTATTGTAACAGCCCCATGTTGCGTATAGAGATTACTTAAAAATAAAATCTTAAAAAAGAAAAAGAGTCCGGCCCTGTACTCTTGTGTCGTGATGCTGGGTAGGTTGGCACAATAGGGCAGGGGGAGTATTCCTGGAAGCTATTTCTACAGTGGGCATCGAGCAAAATTGACTGGTAACTATATGAGGAAATCCTCCTAAACCTAACTGAATGTATCCCTGACTCAGCTTCTCCTTAATGCCAGAGGCCACTCCAGTGCCCCCCAGTGACATGAGGGGATTGTGATGCAAGATTCATCAGGAACAGCAGTCTTAACCAATTGTGATTGCAATACCTTATTCTCCAAATTTTACAAAAATATAACACTGTGAATAGCTTGCTAGAGCTCCTCCCAGGATCTTGGAGGAGGTTTGTGCTATGGAAGGTGTCCTGAAGCTCAAGCTTCATTAGTTTCAGGATTAAATCTGCCTCTGCATAGACTTGATGTGACCTTTAACTGAATTAATATATGGAAAGCATTTGGAACAGCCTGACAAGGAAGTAAGTGCTCACTATATATTATCTATTGCATACTACTGATATAGAAATAAACAGATAAATACAGAAGGCTCCAGAAGCAGGCTCCAGGCTCTGAGCTGTCAGCATAAGTGGACACTTAGCCAACTTAGCTACCCAGGCGCCCCTAAAGCATAATACTCCTAAAAGTAAAAAGACGTGGGGCACCTGGGTGGCTCAGTCGGTTGAGCGTCCTACTTCAGCTCAGGTCATGATCTCGCAGTTTGTGGGTTCAGACCCTGCATCTGGTTCTCTGCTGTCAGCATGGAGCCTACTTCAGAGCCTCTGTCCCCCCTCTCTGTGCCTCTCCCCCACTATCTCTCTCAAAAATAAATAAAGCATTTTTTAAAGTTAAAAAAACCTAAAAAGACAAAGTAGGAAGAATGTATAATTTATGATTTTATGAAAAGGGAAGTATCCTTTACATATAAAGAGCCCTTACGGATCAAGAAGACAAATAACCACCCATCTCCTTTTTTAACGGACAAAGGACATGAACAGGGAATGCATAGAAATAGAATCTTTCTTTTCTTTCTTTCTTTTTTTTTTTTTGAAGTACACCCTTTCTAAAGAATAATTTAGAAATGGGTTTCCACAGTTTAAAATCTATGTGTCTTTTGTGCCAGCAATTCTACCTATGGTAATGTATCCAGAGGAAATAAGAGCTGGGTACAAAATTAAAAAACAACAACAACAAGGATATCAAAACATTATACTTTTTAAAAATGAAAGCAACCTAGACAGATGATTGGCTAGGCAAATTATTGAACAATCAACCATATAATGGGACAATAAATGCCTGTTGAAGAGTGTTTACTGATATGAGAAGATGTTCTTAACCCATTATGCTGAGTGGAAAAACAGGAACAAGGCCTGGGGCATCCCTTTTTGTGCTATGGGCTCACGGGACACCATCTTGTTTAAATGCCTATATTATATACATAAAAGACCATGAGTTTATAACCACTGCTATAAATGCAGTATATCACAGTGTGATGAGATTCTGAGTGATTTCTCCTTATTTTTTTTTTTTTTTGACAGTAAGGAAGGTTTTTTGTTTTGTTTTGTTTTTTAAGTAAAAATATTGTGAGATTTGACTGCATATGATTTTTTAGTTAACTAACCGGTAAGCTATCGCAAGGACAGTAGCATGCCCACGGCCATAAGATACAATTTCTTTCTTTGACCTTCTCTCAACTGTTAGGTATCGCTTCTCATTTGACTAAGTGCAACTTAATTCAGTTCAACACGCACTGCATGCCCCAGGTGCAAGGCACTAGACCTGAGGTTACACGGATGACTAGAACATATTACTTGCCCCAAAGACCCTAATAATTTAGTGGGAGGGGGAACCCTGCTGGGACCTGCTCAACTGGAAATAAAACTTCTTTTTTGGATTAAAAAAAAAAGGCAGCAGCAAAGGCAATTTGCCATGCCCCAGACTAAATTCAGCTTCTTGCTTATGGAGCTCTTTTTCCTTTGCTTGTCACTGTTTTCTGGAATTCAGCCTAGCAAAGTAATATATGTCACCATGTGTGCTGGTCTATAATTAGAACAAATGCGAGGACTTATGAGAAGAAGACCTATTGGCAAAAAGCATTTAGTAAAGCTCTAGAAAGGCAGGCAAGGGAAAGAAGGAGGAAGAGATCTATTTTGGAAGTTAATTGAATGCCAAAGGAAGAGAAGACATTTAAAAAATATAAAAGGCAATTATATGTCCTTAGGATTTTTATATTCCAGGAGAGCATGAAAATGTAGCTGCTATTGGATTACCCTCTGATGAGCATTGTAGGTATAAATAGAAGCTAAGGTCAAGAAGCTAAAGGCAGAAAAAGACTCACGTGTCCAGCAGGGCCTGATAAGCATGTGAAATAATACCCTCAGCTCATAAGGCTGCACCTGTGCCAGTGACCTGGGCTTGAGCTCCAGGGAAGGAGGGGAGGGTAAAAATCAGAAGGACCCGAGGTTGCCCTTCTCATAAATCTTTTTATTTTGTTTTAGAGAGAGTGTGTGTGAGCAGGGGAGGGGCAGGGAGGGAGGGAGAGAAGAGAGAGAGAGAGAGAGAGAGAGAGAGAGAGAGAGAATCCCAAGCAGGATCCCCACCCAACATGGACCCCGACGTGGGGCTCAGTCTCACAACCGTGAGATCATGACCAGAGCCAAAATCAAGAATCGAAGGCTTCACCGACTGAGCCACAGGCGCCCCAGCCCTTCGCATAAATGTTAAACCAGTCCCAGCCGTCACCAAACCTCACTGTAGCACGAACACACAGTGGAGAATCAGTTCTAAGATGACAGTAATCTCCCCACGCTTTACCTTTTTCTAGTCGAGCATCAACACGTGTCTGAAACGTGTGGTTGGCCTGAGCCCCAAACACCTACCCGAGGCTGCCCTCCCTTTTCAGGATCCATGGTTCCTGAGGGGACTCGGCTTCCCCAAGAAGACTTTCCTGGCGTGCCCCCAGGAATGAAGAGGCAGACAGGCAGAGGGTCACCCCTAGGCGGGAGCTGCTGGCTTCTCTACCACCTTTCACACCCTGGCACCTCACCACGCTGACCTCCCCCCTCCCAGGTTTCCCACGTCCCGTTTCCCCCCACGGACAGAACAGGGACGTTCAGCTTTCGTCCTTCCCCACTGTCCTGTCAGCTTTCGTGGATTGACTGTCTCTTCTGGACATCTGACCCCCATCCCTACATGTCTGGCCTTTCTTCAAGAAGAGGAGAGACAGGAGTCTGGTCTCCGAGTCTTTCTTCTGGATTTCAACGAGAATTGAACGACTACTACACATTTTTAGTCTGGGACCCACCTGGGAGAGAGGAGACTTGTCTACCCATCCCCGACAGGTGCCTGGCACCAAGGTACTGGACTCATGGGTGAGAACAGGAGAGAGTGCCTGCCCTTTACCTTTTGGATCTATCCTACCTTGTAGGTCCCCTCAGGCAGTAACACTCCTTTGATCCAGCTTCCTGGGTGATGACCAGGGAAAAGTGAGGTTGTAACTTCAAAGGGCCTTGGTTTCTTAACTCAGACACAGGTCATATTGGCCGGACCCAAGACACATGGCCCATCTTTATTGCTTCCCCACCCTTTTTCTTACGAACCCCAGACCCCACGAAACTCTCGTGGACTCCCTGAACTCTTCATCTTATGTCAAAACTTCAGTTCCTTCGTCTGACCCCGTTGGAGCATGCCATTATCCTGGGCCAGTAGAACAGAACCTAATGTTAGGTTTTTAATTGACTCATGTACAGGGGCTTGCTAAATAAAGAGGCATGCACAGGGAAAGCTAGATTTGTTAATCAAGTAGAAATCAAAGTCCAGGCACTCTGAGGACTCTTTATTTAGATGCTGCCACAATAGTTCTAATGATGACTTCAAATATCTATTATGAACTAAA
Source organism: Acinonyx jubatus (assembly GCF_027475565.1). Lineage (NCBI taxonomy): Eukaryota > Metazoa > Chordata > Mammalia > Carnivora > Felidae > Acinonyx > Acinonyx jubatus. Next base: position 3,832,121 of record NC_069386.1, on the reverse strand, counting down.
TTTTTATAACTTTTTTTTTTTAAAACACTGGCCTATTGTTCTTAGATACGTGTCGTCTTTTACCTCTTTTACACATGTGGACCTCACAGGACACAAAATACTTTCCAGATCTAAATGTGAAAGGCCCGCCCAAAAAATCTGAGAGCAAAAAAAATACAAGAGCATACTGGAACAGACAAAAATGTCACGAAAAGGAAATAAAAAGCATTTCACCCGCCAAAGAAAAATTAGTAAATTGATTATATTAAAATTATGAACTTCTGGGGGGCGCCTAGGTGGCTCAATCGGTTAAGTGTCCGACTTCAGCTCAGGTCATGATCTCGCAGTCAGTGGGTTCGAGCCCCACGTCAGGCTCTGCACTGACAGCTTGGAGCCTGAAGCCTGCTTTGGATTCTGTGTGTGTCTCTCTCTCTCTGCCCCTGCCCTGCTCATGCTCTGTCTCTCTCTGTCTCAGAAATAAATAAACATTAAAAAAAATCTAAAAAAATAAATAAACATGAAAAAATAAAGAAAATGAAATTAAGAACCTCTGTTTATCAAAAGATGCCAAGAAAGAATGAAAAGGGGAGCCAAGGTTTAGGAAAAGATATTTGCAGTACGTACATCTGACAAAGGACTAGCATCCTAAGCGTGTACGTGGATAAGAGAAAGGAAGCTAACTGCATAGAAAGTGGGCAAGAGGTTTGGATGGGTACTTCATTGATGAGGTTATGGAAAAGGTCAAAAACACACGAAAAGCTTTTCCACATCACCATGATCACGGAAATGTAAACTAAAACTACAGTAAGATACCACGACACCAGGACCACAATGGCTACCAATTAAGTGACTGATGACAAGTGTTGACAATCAGAATGCTCCTACTGTCCTGATGGGAATTGCAATCAGTTTGGATTTTTAAAATGTTTATTTATTTCTGAGAGAGAGAGAGAGAGAGAGAGAGAGAGAGAGAGACAAAGTGAGAGCGGAGGAGGGGCAGAGAGAGAGGGAGACACAGAATCCGAAGCAGGCTCCAGGCTCTGAGCTGTCAGCACAGAGCCCGATGCGGGGCTCGAACTCACAAGCCACGACATCATGTCTTGAGCCATAGTCCGACACTCAACTGACTGAGTCAGCCAGGCACCCCTAGATGCAACCATTTAAGAAAACAATCTGGCATTATTTCCCAAAGATGAAAAGACCTATAATCTATGACCTAGACATTCGACTCCTAGGGATAACCCCGACAGAAATATGTACACACACGTTCACTAAAAGCCATGCCCGAGAATTTTCACAGGAGCGCTTTTTGTAGTAAATAAAAATATAGGCTATGCAAGTGTTCCTCGTCAGTAGAACAGAGATATAAATCGTGGCACGTTCACACGATGAAAATCTACACCAAATGAATCAATACATGTAATGGTATGGATGAATTGCACAAACATAACACTGAGTAAAAGGAGCCAGACCCCAAAGAGAATGAGACGTATAATCCTACATATGTAAAGAGCAGAACCAAAAAAAAAAAAAAATCTTTGGTGTGAGAAGCCAAGTGATGGAAATGGCATGAGGTGGGCTTCTGGTGCTGTTGGTGTTCCATTTCCAGACCTGGGCGTTACTAAAGGGGTGTAGACTCACTTCTGAAAATTCACTGAACGGTATATCCTTAAGATTTGTGCAGGTTTCAGTGAAGACTAGACCTCAGCAGAGTTTTCCAAAACACGTTGGAGATTTTTTCTCCAAATTCTTGTATTTCTTTGGGATTTCTTTAGTCAAGAAGTTTTCCTTAGGCTCTTGCTTTTACTGTCATTTTCCTTAGATTGGTTTTTGCTTGCCTGAGTACTGGTGACAATGCTCTGAACTCAATAAATGGTTGTGTTTTATTTCCCTCTTACATAACGTTCCCTCGTAGCTTTCTCTTTCTCACATGGGAGGCTTATCTTCCCAGAGCAGGGAAGGGTGAATGTTTGGCCTCTTTATCAAGGTGAATGGTTTAAAATTCCCTGAGCCCCCTGAGGGGCTCAGTCGTTTGAGCATCCGACTTCAGCTCCGGTCATGATCTCAAGGTTCATGGGTTCGAGCCCTGCGTCTGGCTCTGTGCTGACAGCTCGGAGCCTGGAGCATGCTTCAGATTCTGTGTCTCCCTCTCTCTCTGTCCCTCCCTTGCCTGAGCTCTCTCTCTCTCTCTCAACAATAAACATTAAAAAAAAAAAAGAAGAAGAAAATTAGGGTGGCTAGGGAGATGTATAGTTTCCTCCTGAACTTCTTTTAGTTCCCAGGAATGCAGGGTCAAGAGCCAGCAGCCCCGCCACGGATCTACTGGGTGGGGGAAAGGTGACCCCACCACCTGGACCTCCTGGTTAGGGGCCAGATGGACAATGTGGTAGCGATTCAGTGGAGCCCATAGGTCAGTAAAAGCCAAGGTGAGGTGGGGCCAGCTGGACAGCAATGCCCAGGCTCCAACCAAGAAACAACAGAACTGGACTACGGGTTACAGTGACCTCAGGGGTCAGCTGTGGACACCGGAAGCCAGGGCCCAGGCCAGCTGCCCTGCAGTGGTCACCAGCCCACACATACCGAAGGGGCGGCACGAGGCAGCAACAGCTCGAGGTCAGATGTGGCCCTTTCCCTGCACCCAAATGCTACGGTAGAGATAAGCTGCAGAGGGGAGTGGCCGAGTCATTTTGTCTCTGAGGCGGCCTGATGGAGACAGATCGGTCACATTCCCGGCTTGGACTAATTGTACTGGAACAGACTGGAATGCATTTGTTTCCACATCACCTGACCAGTGGGACCTGGTAGGACCAGATCACTTAAAAATAAATAGAGGAGCTATATTTCTTCAGCACTTCTGACAGTAACGTCACTAAATTTGCAGCTTTCTCTTTTAGTTTTCTTTGATTTTTCTTCTCAACGTGTTAAACCTTCATGGCTGCTGAAAATAGCTTGTGTTCGGAATTTTTCTAGGTATTTGAATAGAAGGTGGGAAGAAATCTCCTGGCATGGCAACTCCCCCACAATCATCCTTTTATTGATTAGTAAAGCGATTTAATAGTTTCTCTCACTTTTCCAAGTGACTCGTGATCCACCCTCTATGTAACCCTCCCAAATAATAAGCCCCTGCCAGATTTTGAGCTAAGAGATGATTGGCAGTCCTCGCCATCAAGTTTAAGTGCAGAAGATGTGCAAACAGCAGACACTGTTCCACGGTCACCTTTCCAGGTGCCCACATGGGCTCGTTTCCACTTTTGGCGTCTTGGCATTTACACAGGCAGGCATTGTTCAAAGCCCTGGGCTCCTGGACCGTAGGACACGATGACAGTAGTCTTTGAGAGTGTCCTTGTTTTGTAGGATGTCATGATATACATCCGCTGCCCCAGACCTGGAATCAGCCATTTCTCTAAGGAACCTCAGTTCCCTTTACTGAGAAATATATTTAGAAACCAGAATCTGGCCTCAGAGGAAACAGCTCACTTCTTCAGGGCTGGTTGCTATTTCTAGTTCCCTGCCGTGGACAGAGATGAGAGAAAGAACACCAGGAGAGGAACAGATCTTGGAAGGTAAAAGAAAAACTAATTTTTTCTCAGTTTTCCCTTATCAATCATTGAGTATTTTTTATTATACTGAGAAATACATCTAGGTACTTTCATTTGTAGTTTTTTTCCCCCTTTGAATTCATTTGCTTGGGATAATTTATTTCTGTAGGTTTATTAGGACAAAGGGCAGGAGTTCTCAGGTGCCTTAATTATCTCTTCAGAGGCTAGTCCTCTTTGCAGGACCAGCTGCACGATTTGTGGCCCCTGTAAGATGAAAATTCAGGCCCTGGTCCAAAAAGCAGGAAAGAAGTACCATGAAGGTACTCAACTTGAAAACTTTAAAAAAATTTTTCCGCCGTCTCTGCCTCTTATCCCCCCTCCACTTGTGCTGGTGGTGTTTTATTTGCTATTTGATGTCAGGTTCCCCTAGGCACAGGGATACTGGCAGGCTGAGTGCCCACCTCACAGGTGCCCACTGGGCTGTCCCCTGGCACCACATGAGGACCATGCCAGCTGCTGACTTCCTCCCTCCAGCCAGCCACCTGAATGATGCCAGGGATGTTCACCTCCTGTAGACCTGCTGCCCCAGCCACGGGGATGGGCACCCGAGGGCTCTGCAATCTTCGTGACAGGACTTGGCAGGTGTCTAGATCTGGGGATGGGTGAGGGATTCACCCTGTGAATTGTCCGCTGGACTCCTGGGTCAGCTTCTGCCAGGCCTTCCCCTGAGTGCCCACGGGGTGTATGTGCCCGACTGGGATCCTTCCCGTGCTAAGCCAAGGCCCCCACCAGGGACGAAGGGGACAGTGGTTTCCGGGCAGGAGCAGGGAGGGGAGGCCATGTGAGGCCCAGGGCACCAGGGGATGAGGAACAGGTGACTTGAGTTGGTCCCAGGGAGACAGGGAGGCAGCAGAAGCGGGGACAGTTCATGGGACAGTGCTCTGAGCCTCGGTGCATGCCCCATTGTCCCATCGAACTTCACCTACAGAACACAAATTCAAAGATAAAATTCTTTGGGATTTAAAGACGGCAACTGCGGAGCATAAAACCCCAAACTCAGGGCTCTTGCAAGCACACGGCCCCGTGTGATTGCACTGGTCCTACGCCCATGAAGTTGTCCCTTCCTATACAGTAAACAGCAGCAGGTTTTAAAATATGATCAGGGCCCCTGGGGTTCTTGGACACCCTTCCAGGGGTTCTGTGAGATCACAACTATTGTCATAGTAACACAAAGACATAACACTTTCACACTCATTGTCTCAGGAGCACATGTTGAGGTTCTCCTAAAGCTGCCTGACAGTGGGGTATATTTTAACAGGTTGAATGGAGAAGAAAGAATCCAGATGTCTTTCATGAAGCCAGTCATTCAAGAGGTTTTTAAAAACGTAAAGCAATACTACTCTTTTCACTAATCTCTGCAGTGGAAAAAACAGTTATTTTTGCATAAAAAGTATTTTGCTCTTATTTGGAGATTTTACATATTTATTTCTATGTGTTTGTTTTTGTTGTTATTTTAAAATGAATGACCAAAGAGATTTTACATTTCCCTGTTTTGATTCCTAACACAACAAAATGGGTAGATATTACCCATTTAAACAAAAGCCCGTGCACATCCTTCGAACTTTTTTTAAAAAGTTTATTTATTTATTTTGAGTGAGACAGGAAGCATACACAAGTGGAGCAGGGGCAGAAAGAGAGGGAGAGAGAGAATCCCAAGCAGGCTCCACACGGCCAGCACAGAGCCCAAAGCAGGGCTTAAACCCACGAACCATGAGATCATGGCCTGAGACAAAACCACAAGTTGGATGCTTAACCGATCGAGCCACCCAGGCGCTCCTTATCCTTGGTACTTTTTAAGGTGAATACATTTCAAAAATTGAGGTTAAATTCACATAGCATAAAATTAACCATTCTAAAATGCATAATTTGGGGGCGCCTGGCTGGCTCCGTTGGCGAAGCATGCAACTCTTAATCTCAGGGTCTTGAGGTCAAGCGCCATGTTGGGCACGGAGCCTGGTTAAAAAGCAAAGCAATGAAGTGCACAATCCTGTGGCGTTTAGCACAATCACTGTGTTGTGTGACGACCTCTCTCTGTAGTTTCGACATTTTCATCACCGCAAATGGAAACTCCACCCCCACTAAGCAGTCACTCCCCATTCCTCCCTCCCCTGAGCCCCAATGAACCCACCGTCGTCCTTCTGTCCCCATGGATCTGCCTATGTTGGATGTTCTGTCAAGGGAATCACCCAACCCATGACTCTTCTCTCACTGAGCCCAATGTTTTTGAGGTTCATCCACACGGTAGCATGTATCACTATTTCATTTCTGTGTATATTCCATTGTAGGGTACGCCATACTGGTTTACCCATTCATCAGACCATGGATATTTGGGCTGTTCCCACCCGTTAGCTACTGTGAATAGTGCTGCCATGAACATTCGTGTACAAGCGTTTGTGAGGAAATGTGCTTTCAGTTCTTTGGAGTATGATACCTAGAAGTGAATCATTGGATCATACGATAATTCTACATTACATTTCTTGAGGAACCGACAAACTGTTTTCCAGAGCAGCTGCCTCACCTTACTTTCCCACCAGTGACGTAGGAGGGCCCAATTTCTCCATATCCTCCACACTTGTTTTTTTCCTTTTTAAAAAAAAAATTTTTTTTTATTGTAGCCATCCTAGTGGGTGTGAAGTGGCAGCTCACTTGTGGTTTTGATTTGCATTTCCCTAATGATTAGTGATGAGCATCGTTTCATGCGCTTACTGGCCATTTGTACACCTTCTTTGCAGAAAGGTTTGTTCAAATCCTTCACTCATTTTTAAATTGGGTTGCCTTGTTTTGCTGTAGAATTGGATTGTCTTTTGTAGGGTTGTGACAGTTTTCTAGATTTTAGATATTAAACCTTTATCAGATATACGATTTACAAATATTTTCTCCAATCTTGTAGGTTGTCTTCCTACTTTCTTGGTAGTGTTTTTTGATGCACAGAAGTTTTTAATTTTGACTAAGTCCATTTGTTTGGTTTTTCCTTTGTCACTTGTGTTTTTGGTGCCATTTCCATATCATGCCAAATCCAAACTTATGAAGATTTACCCCTATGTTTTCTTCTAAGAGTTTCGTGGTTTTAGCTTTCACATTTAGGTCTATGATCCACTTGGAGTGACATTTTTGTTGTTGTTGATGCTTATTTATTTTTGAGAGAGAGACACAGCACAAGTGGGGGAGACACAGGGAGAGAGGGAGACACAGAATCTGAAGCAGGCTCCAGCCTCTAGCTGTCAGCACAGAGCCCAATGCGGGGCTTGAATCCATAACCTTGAGATCATGACCTGAGCCGAAGTCAGACACTTAACTGACTGAGCCCACCCAGGTGCCCCAGAGTTACTTTTTGTACATTGTATGAGGCGGAGGTCTAACTTCATTCTTTTGCATGTGGATATCCAGTTGTCCCAGCATCCTTTATTAAAGAAACAATTCTTTTCTCCATTGACTGGTCTTGGCACTTTTGTTGAAAGTCAATTGACCGAAGATTTTTGAACTTATTTCTGGACTCTCAATACTATTCCAGTGGTCTAGTCTATATACCTGTGCTTATCCCAGTACCGTAGTGCCTTGGTTCCTGTAGCTTTGTAGTAAGCTTTGAAATTGGGAAATGTGAGTCCTCCAGCTTCGTTTTTCCTTTTCAATTATTTTGGCTATCCAGGGCCCCGTGTAATTCCTTATCAATTTTACCATCACCTTGTCAATTTCTGCAAAAAAAGATCATTGTAATTTTCTTAGAGACTTCATCGAATCTGTGGATTATTGCCATCTTAACAGTATTAAGTCTTGAAATCCATGAACACAGAATACCTTGCCATGTATTTAGGTCTTTATTTTCTTTCAGCAATGTTTTGTGGTTTTCAGTGCACAAGTCATATACCAACATAGCTAAATTTATTCCTAAGTATTTTATTCTTTCTGATGCTATTATAACTGGAATTTTTTTAAATTTTATTTTCCTAATGTTCATCACTAGTATATAGAAATACAACTGATTTCTGAGTCTTGATCTTGTGTCGGCCGACTTTGCTGAATTCATTAACTCACTCTAACAGTTGTGTGTGTGTGTGTGTGTGTGTGTGTGTGTGTGTGTGTCTTCTTTGGGATATTCTACATATGATGTTATCAGCAAAGGTACTTTTTCTTCCTCCTTTCCAATTTGGATGCCTTTATTTCTTTTTGCTGCATTATTGCTCTGGCTAGGACTTCCTGTCCAGTGTTGTTGACTAGCAGCGGTGAAAGTAGGCATCCTTGTCTCGTTCCTGATCTTATGGGCAGTGTACTTAGTCTTTTATTATTGGGTATATTAGCTTTGTGTTCGTTGAGTGTTTTTATCATGAAAGGCTCAACAATCTTTAAGAATGTAGTGGGGTCCTGCTGGGATAGAGTATTCATTAAGAACAAGGGAGTTGAGATCCATCTGCTTGGTTTGAACCACGGCTCGGTCACTTCCTCACTTCATGACCTTGGACAATTTGTTTAACCATTCTGTGCCCCAGTTTCCTTACTTGGAAAATGGAGATGACAACAGGGACATAATCTACCTCGGAGAGTTAGGCGAAGGTTAGATGGAGGAATACACATTAAAGCAGTGCCTGATGTGGAGTCAGCACTCAGTAAATGTTAGCAATTATTCAAAGAAATGAACCAATTGAAATGTTCACTGGCAATTTCTGTATTACTATTTACCTCAAGTCTATCCCCCACGGATTTGACAATTTGACTTTTGGTTTTGCTTATTTAATAGATGGTAGGTAGCTCATTTTTCAAATGGTATTTACATTCCCATAATTACTGTGGAGGCTAAACAGCTTTCAAATTTTTGTCACAGTTGTGACTTCTTTCCCTTTTTAATCTGTTTTGACTGTCCTGTTGTACCCTCCTCGTTGGCTGTCTCATATACTATTTTGATGCAATCAAGAACAAGATACGTAGCCAAAATTAGTCCAGTTTATGCCCCATTATCAAAGCTGTTGTCATGTTCATAAAAATAGTATTAGGGCTCCAAGGACATTCAGGAGCTGGAATTATCTGCCCCACTTGTTCTGAGGCTTTGAAAGAAGCCACGGAGACCGAGCAGTTGCTGAGACTGCCACGGCGATCTAAATGTGACCTTCCACAAAAAAGCATGTGAGGGCCAGAAATGAAATTCAAAACAGCAGACTGGGTTTCAGAGTCCACATCGCTAGAACACACTGCCCCTCTGGTTCCAGGGAGGTAAATATAGAGCAGGCTGATTATGTGAACACATTTCCTTTAACTTTGCCCATCGCTACTCAAGTCCCAGCGACGAGATGAAGCCCATTACAAGTAGGTTGCCTGTTATCCCCCCATCAGCCTCAGAAGCTGCCCTCCTTTACAGGGCTGATTTCTCCGCCTTTGCTCTCCAGTTCATTCCCTTACTACCTGGCTGTACTCTTTCTCTCTTTCCATTCTGGTGACTTGAATGTCTCCATTTCTACGGGCTCCATTTCTTCCTGGTAACCACAAATACATAAGTATGCCCCCTAACAGAAAAAAAAATGTCCTCAGCCCTGTGTCAGCCTGGAAGTGTCCCCCCTTCTTCCTCCTTTCTATCACAGAATCTTGACTTCTTTATCTCTGGCCACTCCCTAAGCAACAGTGTGGCTTTGGCCAGTGCTCCACTGAGCACCTCAAGGCTGTTGACTGGTCATCTCCTCACCGCCAAGTCTGGTGAGTCCTTCCTGTCGTTTCATATGACCTTGTGGACGTGACAGGTGACCACCCCCTTTGCCTGCGTTTTGTGATGCACTTGCGTGATTTTTTTTTCATACCTTTCCTTTCCAGTTTCTTGCATGATGAGCTCCTCGTCTGTCCTCAGCCGTAAGCGTTGGTTCTACTCAGGGCTTCATCCTTGGTGCTCCCTTCTTTTCTCCCCTCCAAACACACTGTCTGCATGGCCTCATCCTGTCCCATGATTTCTGGGAGCCACCGTGCTGGTGATCCCCCTGTCTCTGTCTTCATCCCTGATCGTTCTTCTTAGGGTAACATTTGTTTCGGATATTCAAACGTCTACTAGAAATTGCTTCCTGGACTCCCCCAAGCACATTGAACTGAGCTAAGGACATCTTCCCTGGAACCTCCTTCAAGACCTTATAAGATAAATTGCTGCTACTATCAACAATAGCCAAAGTATGGAAAGAGCCCAAATGTCCATCGATGGATGGATGGATGGATGGATGGATAAAGAAGATATGGTGTGTGTGTTGTATATATATGTGTGTATATATATATATATATATATATATATATATAATGGAGTATTACGAGGCAATCAAAAAGAATGAAATCTTGCCATTTGCAACTACATGGATGGAACTGGAGGGTATAATGCTAAGCAAAATTAGTCAGAGGAAGACAAAAATGATATGACTTCACTCATATGAGGACTTTACGAGACAAAACAGATGAACATAAGGGAAGGAAAAAAATAATATAAAAACAGGGAGGGGGACAAAACAGAAGAGACTCATAAATCTAGAGAACAAACTGAGGGTTACTGGAGGAGTTGTGGGAGGGGGGGATGGGCTGAATGGGGAAGGGGCACTAAGGAATTTACTCCTGAAATCACTGTTGCCCTACTGGCTATCTAATTTGGATGTAAATCTAAAAAAATAAAATTAAAAAAAAAATAAATAAATTGCCGCTACCTGGCTAAAAAAAGAAAAGAAACAAGAAATCAGCTGCAACCCTGGCATTTGTCAAAGTGGAAAGAATGTCTGGCTGTTGGACTTTAGCCTTTGGCCTCAATAGATCAACTGATATCAGAAAGCAACAGAAGTGTGTTCTGTATGTCGTAAAACCGTGTTCGGGAACGAGGGAAGCCGAGGGTTCACACCTGTCTCAGGGAATGGCTCTACCAACCAGCCAGCAGCCTGCTCTGGCAGGAAGTCCCCAAGCCGGGGTCCCTGTCCTGGTCTGCTCATGCCTCACTGGGTGAGTGTGGGCAGCATTTCAGCCGCGCTAAGCTGTCACTTCTTCATCTGTCAAATAAGGATAATAACATAGCAATTTACCCACCTTAGATAACCCCAAATGCGAGATCCTTCCATCAGGCTCACAAAAAATCAGAGATGTTATCCCATATTGGCCTTTCCTCGTAACTCAAGAGATACACGAGGCTTTGAGATGGGAGACCTGAAGTCTGGGGCGTCCAGCGTAGCTCCAGATCCTTCCTCATCACGTACGGGTGCATCCTGGCCCAGAACGAACATAAGAGGTCCCTGAGGGCTGTGCGTGGGACACCGCTTCCAAAAAGGGGGCAGGAAACAGCTTCATTTTATACTCTGGTAATTACACAGCTGATGCTCATGTTTTCCCAGAGTGGGGGGGCGGAGGGCGGGTAGGCCCCACGGAATCCTGCATTTCAGGAGTGCCTTCCACAAAGAACTTAAACAGACCTGTTAGATCCTGGCAAGTGCCTCGCAGAGATAAGGCCTTTGTGTTTTCTTTCTCATGGTAAATGCCAGCAAGAGGGATTTAGGAGGGAGCTGACCTGGGTCATTTCTTTTTGTCTTTTTGTCCCCCCTCCTCCAGGGTCTTGAAGGCAGGAAACTTGACTTAAGGCCACTACCTACCTCTTATCTCCTCTTTCTAGCCTGTAACAGCTGATTTTATTTGGGCAGCAATACCTGTAGGGGCTGCCCAAATAAAATAGCTCCTTGTAAGGAAGGAGGACTGGTCCCCAGGCCTCAGATGAAAACTACAACTGGTTCGAGTCTTGCCATTTGCCCTGGTAGCCACGGCTTCTGAAGTGAGCGCGCAACCAGTTTGGCCAAGGAGATGGGAGAAGCCTGGGAGCGGGCCCTCGGGGAGGATTTTGCCGTCCAGTTCACGATAAAAGCCCAGGGGTGCCTGGGTGACTCAGTCGGTTGAGTGTCCGACTCTTGATTTCAGCTCAGGTCATGATCTCACCGTTTGTGAGTTCGAGCCCCGCATTGGGCTCTGTGCTGACAGTGCAGAGCCTGCGTGGGAATCTCTCTCTCTTTCTCTGCCCCTACCCTGCTTGTGCTGTCTCTCTCTCTCTCTCTGAAAATAAATAAATAAACTTAAAAAAAAAAAAAAGCCAAGAAAGGGCTGTGTGTCGACCCGCTTAAGGCTGAAAAGCCACTGTGCTCAGGATGGGGATTAGAAAGACAGGGGGTGCCTGGGTGGCTCAATCAGTAAGTGTCTGACTCTTGGTTTCGACTCAAGTCATAGATCATGAGCTCAAGCCCCATAGATCATGAGCTCTGTTCTTATAGCTCAGAGCCTGGAGCCTGCTTCGGATTCTGTGTCTCCCTCTCTCCCTGCCCCTCCCCGCTTGCACTCTGTCTATATCTCTCAAACATAAATGAAAATGTTAAAAAAATTAAAAAAAAATACATCCTATATTTCTTACAACTACTACCCAACCGTTTTTTCTTCTTTCTTTCTTTCCTAGTTATAAAACTTGGTTTTATTTGTGCAGCAATCAGCACAAGGGAGGAGGACCGTCTCCAAGCCTTAGAGAAAAACCACCATAGGTTTCGATGTATCTCAGCCTCCTGGTTCCCTCTTCGTTTCCTTCTCCCCAGCCAGCTGCCATTCCGTTTTCTTTTTCCTTTTTTTCTTTTGAGAGAGAGTGCACAAGCAAGTGAGGGAGGGGCAGAGAGAGAGAGAGAATCCCAAGCAGGCCCTGTACTGTCAGCACAGAGCCCGATGCGGGGCTCGATTCCAGGAACCACGAATCATGACTTGAGCTGAAACCAAGAGTCAGACGTTTAACCGACTGAGCCACCCAGGAGCCCCAGCTGCTGTTCCTAAACTCTTCTCTGGTCCACGCCCTTCACATCCAAGTAGTCACAAGCCCTGGGGACTCCATTCCTAATTAGCTTCTCCTTTCTACTTGTCACCGTCTCTGCCCTGGTTCAAGACGCCTTCATTTTTTGGCTTAGATCGCAGCTCCTCTCCTCCCTCTGCCTCCTGTCTTATCCCTACACCTCCGTCTCTCCACACCTATCAGGGCAAGCTTCCGAAATGGCCAACCTGAACGTGTCCCTCCCTCTCCAGCTTGAAATCGTCACGAGTTCCTCTGCCCCCAGAGGTGGCTGGTAGCTCCCACATTGTACGATGGTATTTTCGTCTCTGTTCCACTCTATATGTTCTAGGGAACCTCTTTCTGAGTTGCTCTCTCTGCTCTGGTCCTTCTGGGAGCACTTCCTCTGACTTGGCTGCCTCCCTGGCTAAATTAAGCACTCTCTCCCCTGGACACCTTTGAAATACATTATTTTTGTCCTTCTCAGGTACAACTTTGTGAAAGTTTGCTTGCATGGCTGACTCGCCTGTGGATGGTGAATGGGTTGGTAACTTATTCACACTTTCCAGTTTATAACCACAGTGTAGCACACTGTATTCAGTCAATAAATCAGCGTGCATTGAGTGGGTGAAGTTTTTTTTGTTTTTTTTTTTTGTTTATTTTTGAGAGAGAGGGAGAGAGACAGAGCATGAGCAGGGGAGGGGCAGAGAGAGATCATGAACTGTGAGATCATGACCTGAGTTGAAGTTGGACGCTCAACCGACTGAGCCACCCAGGCGCCCCTCGAATGGAGGAGTTTTAAATTTGATTGCATAGGCGTTCAGCTAGCTCTCCAGTGCTTGGAGCTGGTTCTAAAATGTAAAGCTTAGGGGCACCTGGGAGACTCAATCGGCTGAGCATCCGACTTCAGCTCAGGTCATGACCTTATTTATGGTTTGTGAATTTGAGCCCTGTGTCAGGCTCTCTGCTGACAACTCAGAGCCCGGAACCTGCTTCCGGGAGTCTATGTCTCCTTCTCTCTCTGCTCCTCCCTCACTCTTCTGTGTGTGTGTGTGTGTGTGTGTGTGTCAAAAAATGGATAAACATTAAATTTAATTCAGGGGTGCCTGGGTGACTCATTCAGTTAAGTGTCCGACTTCAGCTCATGATCTCAAGGTTCACAAGTTTGAGCCCTGCGTCGGGCTCTGTGCTGACAGCTCGGAGCCTGGAGCCTGCTTCGAATTCTGTGTCTCCCTCTCTCTCTGCCCCTCCCCCGCTTGTGTTCTGTCTCTCTCTCAGAAAGAAATAAATATTTACAATTTTTTAAAAAATTAATTCAACTCAACACAAATATTTACTCATGCATACTGGATGTCAGATGCCTGGCTTCACTGACCAATGAACAAATCAGGCAAAGACTCCTGTCCTCCTGGAGCTTATAATTTAGCAAGGAGAGACAGGTCATAAATAATAAGCGTAATGGGGGCACCTGGGTGGCTCAGTCGGTTGAGGGTCCGACTCTTGATTTCAGGTCATGATCTTGCGGTTTGTGGGTTGAGCTCCATGTCGGGCTCTGCTCTGACAGCATGGAGCCTGCTTGGGATTCTCTCTCCCGCCCCCCCGCCTCTCTGCCCCTTCCCTATGCATTTACTCTCTCTCTCTCTCTCAGAATAAATAAATAAACTTAAAAAAATAATATGTGTGATGACTAAGAAAGCTGTATAGTAGGGTAGCAGATGGAAAGTGTTCTGGGAAAAGGAAGCGAGCAAATCAAGGTAAGGGAGGTTGGGAGAGTTTGGTGGGGGGAGGTTAGTCTTTTTTCTTTAATTTTGCTCAGTGGGCCTTCTCAGTCTGGAATAGTCATGTATTTCTTGAACTTAAGAAAATATTGTTCTTACTTCTCTGGTTATTTTCTCTCTCTACTTTCTCTAGTCTTTCCTAATTGGACAGACACTGGACCTCTTGGGCCCTTCTCCATGATCTTATATTTTCTGCCTCTTTTTTTTTCCCCCCTTGCTCTACATTCTTTAAGATTCCATGATTCTATATTCACTGACTGGTCTTTACCTGTGTCCAAATTATTACTCAGCCCATTAATTGAATTTTTCCTATTGCAATCCCATTTTTAATTTCCAAGAATATTTTCAGGTCCTTTGTATTTTTATGATAGCCCCTTCCTCCCTTTTCTCAGCTGCCCCATCTCTAAGGACATTAACTGCACTTTTTATAAAGTTCTCTCTTCCTTCCTAAACTGTCTCTGTTTCCTCCAAGATCATCTTTTCTCTTGGTTCAACTTGAGCCGTCTCTTTCACGCTATTGGTTTTCCTAACATACCTACAACTTTGCTTTCCTGCTTAGAGATGTGAACGAGAGCTATGTTCCTTACGTGGGAAGCTTTCATGAGCGTCTTTGAGTGTTGGTGGGTCCCCGTCCGGCCTCTCCCTTGGCTGACAGAGCCATCTGAGGGCGATCGAGAACAGAGAAACCTTTTCAGGTATCAGGACAGGAAGCAAGTAGTCAAGTTACGGACCCTCACAGTGGTCCCAGTGGGTTTGGCTTCATTGTCAACCTGCCTCAGACATTCTCCGTGCAGATTGCCCACCTACCTGGGAGAGCAGGCTTCCTGGTTAATGCTGCACAGGGACACCCTTGCTCCTGGCCCTTCCGTGTTCGTGTCCGACTCTCTGCATGGTTCTCGGTGCTGTCCCTGAACGCCCATCTGATGTCTCCTCTGGTTCGCATTTATTTGCTGTGAACTCGGGCCTGCACCTTGTCTCCCTCAGGAGGAATCTGGTGTGTGAGGCTTACATTTCCTCCGTCTCCTTCCCAGGTGTCCATTTTTCGGGTATCTGCTGCTACATGACAAAACACCTCAAACTCCAGTGGCTTAAAACACCAAAAATGTGTTATTATTTTTTTAATGTTTATTTATCTCTTTTGAGAGAGAGAGAGAGAGAGAGAGAGAGAGAGAGAGAGAATGCGTGCACGTGTGTGTGCAGGTGAGGGGCAGAGAGAGACAGAGAATCCCAAGCAGGCTCCACACTGTCAGCGCAGAGCTCGTTGTGGGGCTCAGTCTCACGAGCCATGAGATCATGACCTGAGCTGACATCAAGGGCTGGACACTTAACTGACTGAGATGCCCAGGCGCCCCCCAAAATGTGTTGGTTTTTTTTTATGATTCTGTGGGTTGACCATGCAGTTGGTTTTTGTTTTTTTTTGTTTTGTTTTGTTTGTTTTTTTGCTTTGTGGGGTGTTGATGTTGGGATGTCAGGGAAGTCCAAACCAACCTTCTTCCCTGTTGGTGTTGGCTAGAGCCTGGGATCTCAGCTCAGGCTGTCTGCCAGGGCCCTTGGTTCTTTTCTGTGTCAGCCTGTCCATGTGGCTGCTTGGGCCTCCTCACTGCATGGTGGCTGGCTTCCAAGAAAGCATCTCAAGAGCACAAGCTCTAACGTGCAAGCTCTTATAAGGTTCTGTTTCAATGATGCTACCTAAGGCCCCATTGGCCAAAGCAAGACAGCCACATGCCAGGTCCAGAGTCAGTGTGGCAGGGGTCTACAAAAGGGCCTGAATAAGGGGAAATGTGGTTCAAGGGGCCCCCAATGTAAAAGCCACCACAATCTTCTTTTTTTTTTTTTTTTTTTTTTTTTTAACATTTTTTAACATTTATTTTTGAGAGACGGAGAGAGAGCATGAGTGGGGAAGGAAGAGAGTCAGAGTGAGACACAGAATCCAAAGCAGGCTCCAGGCTCTGAGCCGTGAGCACAGAGCCCAAAGTGGGGCTCGAACCCATGAACAGTGAGATCATGACCTCAGCTGAAGCTGAGGCTTAACCGACTAAGCCACCCAGGCACCCCAGCCACCACAATCTTCTATGTTTCTTTCAAATTTCTGGTCAACTAGGAGTACCCTTTCCTGTTTCAGGCACTGTATTATTTATTCTTAAAAAAATTTTTTTAATGTCTATTAATTTCTGAGAGAGAGAGAGAGAGACAGAGAGAGAGAGAGAGAGAGAGAGAGAGAAGGGAGAGAGTCTGTGAGTGGGGGAGGGGCAGAAAGAGAGAGGGAGACACAAAATCCGAAGTGGGCTCCAGGCTCTGAGCTGTAAGCACAGAGCCTGATGTGGGGCTCGAAGCCATGAACCATGAGATTATGACCTGAGCTGAAGTCGGAAGCTCAGTCGACTGAGCAACCCAGGTGCCTCTATTTCTCCTTTTTTAGAAATATAAGTGTGCACTGTTTGGGGTGCCTGGGGGCGCTCAGTCGGTTGAGTATCTGGCTGTTGATTTCGGCTCAGGTCATGATCCCAGGGTTGTGGGATCGGGCCCAGCATTGGGCTCCATGATGAGTGTGGAGCCTGCTTCAGATTCTCTCTCTCTAGGTCACTCTGTCTCTCTCTCTCTCTCTCTGCCCCTCCCCCACCTGTACATACATGTGGTCCCTCATATATATATGACAATTAATTATATTAACTATTCTTATGTTGCCTGTTATGTTGCCTCTTGAATTAGAGGTTCAAGAGGCACCTAGGGGCGCCTGGGTGGCTCAGTCTGTTAAGCGTCTGACCTCGGCTCAGGTCATGATCTCACGGTTAATGGGTTCAAGCCCTGCGTCAGGCTCTGTGCTGACAGCTGGGAGCCTGGCGCCTGCTTCGGATTCTGTGTCTCCCTCTCTCTCTGCCCCTCCCTGGCTCATGTTCTCTATCTCTCTATCTCAAAAATAAATAATAAACATTAAAAAATGTTTTTAAAAAGTAAGAAATCCTTTAAAGAACAAAAGGCATCTAGAGGGAAAGTCAAAAAGTCACTGTTATGGAAACTCCCCCAATCTCCCCTCCGGTCAGTTCTCTCTAACCCAAACCCTAACACAAGAGTGAGGTCTGTTTGGTGTCCCTCAGGAACAGCGTGAATACTGCAGCAACCTTGGGTTAGGATTGAGTCTTCGCCCAAGTGCTCAGCCCTTTCATGCAAGAATGTCAAGCCGACCTCCGTTTGTTTGCCCGTCAACCACAATGATCTGTCCTTACCAACAGAGAATATGTCTTCTTTCCTGCCAGCCCCTGCAATTTCAAACTCCCTACTGCCTCATTGGACTGAAACATTATTATACGAAATACCATTCCTAGAGCATTGCCTGAAGGATATGCCTGAATACCCTCTGATCAGAGCTGGCGGACAGAGTCAGGCTGGCAGGTGACAAGATCCCTCCGGGGGTGCCCCGTTGAGAAGGGCTGTGAGGCTCATTCCCTCCGGAAGAGAGTTTAGTGACCACTGCTGACCTCTGCCCCAGCCTTGGACTGGAAGCAATGGTGTGCCTGTTGGGAAGGTACTTTCCCTCCTGCCCCCCAATATTGTAGAATTTATTGCTGAACCAAGCCAAAGCTTCGGAGAGTTGCTGATCTGTGTGAAATTCTTGTGGCTCCTGGAGTGTATTGAGTGGGTCTGGTGCCACGCCAATCACCCGCACCCAGGGTGAGCTGAGACGGAACTGTTCAGGATTTGATTCTATATTTATTGTAGGAGTGTCACCAAGGGCACACCGTGTGACACGGTGTTCCCTTTAGGAGGGGCCAGGGGAGCCATTCTGAACAACGATCTGTTGTTATCCTATGGATCCTGTGAATGTTGTAATAGTATGTTTCCTTCCTTGCTTTGGTTGCTAGGAAACCCAGGGCAACAGTACAGACCTCATCTGGCGACTGCTAGAGTTCTGCACCAGCGTTTTACACCTTACTTTCTCTCTCCTTTCGTCTTATTTTCATGCCATTTTCCTACAGATTTCCATCCTACCCTGTCCCTTTACTCTCTCTTCATCTTTTCTTTTTTAAGCCCCACCTTCCATTCTTCCTCTCCCCTTTTTTCTCTTCGGTTGACATTTATTGGGCATCTGCTCCATGGCTGGCACCCTGTTAGGGGCTGGACAGACAGCAATCGTCACCCCAAAATATCTGTGTTACTAACTGCAGCCCTTATCAGGGCGCTCATGGTTACCGAAGAGAAACCTGGTGCTTAATGTAACTTAGTGTTTCTCTGAGTGGACTCATCACTCTCTGGTCCCTGCTCTGGACAGGATTCTAATGATCTACCCACTAAGGCACACCAGCCTTACCCTGGTCACTGTCCGGTCACTGTCCCTATTCACCCCACAGAGAGGTCTGTTTGATTACCCCTGGTACTCGTCTCGAGTGTGCAACTGTGCATAAAACACATAAAAACACAGTGCAACTGTGCATAAAAACACAAACACAACTTTTATCGGAAGGATTTAGAAGGGGGGAAACTGCAGCATGTGACAAGGGAAAGCTCTGGGGCTGGGGTTCGAGTGGCCTGCGGGCTGACGTCTACATTGCCCTTGTAGGAGAGTGTTACTCTGTGTCCCCCCAGCCCCTGCCCGCATGTTCTCAGTTCCTACCTGCCCAAGTTCCCCCTGTTCTGCTTTCATTTCCCCTCCACGGCAGACACCGGATTGGGGAGGGGGGCTTCGATTTAATTCCTCATTAGTCAATTATTTTGAATCAATGTGACAAAAACCTGTGTCTTTCTCATCCGAGAACGGTCAGTGGGCTCACCTCCAGGTGTCTATTTTTCCTTGCAGGAAGCTTGGGGTCAAATTTCACAGCTACAGTATTATCTTCATGGCTTGCAAGATGGATGTTCCTAAAACACACACACACACACACACACACACACACACCCCACCACCACCAAATAAAAAACCAAACAACTTTACTGTCTGAATACCTTTTAAGTCATGTCCAACCCTCTTTCAAGATAGGAATTTAATACTTACTGATGGGCATGGAGTAGAACTCCAGACCTCAGCTTCCTGCGCGAGTCAAGTGGCTAAATCATCTGCCATTTCTAAGGCGCCCAACGTGGTGCGTGGTCAGCCGTGGCATCCCGGGTATAGTGACTGAGAGAAAATCTGGATTCAGGTTCACCCTCTCTTTTGACTTTGGGCACGTCATCTCGCCTCTTTGAGCCTCAGTTTCCCCATCCATAAAGGGCTCTATGTTCTTCAGACAGCTGCTGTGAAGATAAGAGAGTTAATGTCCATGCAAATGCACGTGAGCCCTTGAAAAACATGGGTTTGGACTGCATGGGTCCAGTTACACGTGTATTTGTTTTTTGATAAATACAGTCCAGTCCTGTGACTGTATTTTCTCTTCCTTATGATTTTCTTAATGTTTTCTTTTCTCTTAGTTTCTTGTAAGCTTTATGGTATAATATATGCAACATACAAAATACATATTAATCAACCATTTATGTATTAGTCTGCCAGTCAACAGTAGGCTATCAGTATTATGTTTCTAGGGAGTGAAAAGTTACATGCAGAGTTTTGTTTTTTTTTTATGTATTTTTGAGAGAGACAGAGACAGGATGATTGGGGAAGGGGCAGAGAGAGAGGGAAAGAGAGAATCCCAAGCAGGCTCCGCACTGCCAGTGCAGGGCTCAAACACACCAAACGGTGAGATCATGACCTGAACCAAAACCAAGAGTCAGACGCTTAACC
This sequence comes from Acinonyx jubatus, assembly GCF_027475565.1. Lineage (NCBI taxonomy): Eukaryota > Metazoa > Chordata > Mammalia > Carnivora > Felidae > Acinonyx > Acinonyx jubatus. Next base: position 3,812,273 of record NC_069386.1, on the reverse strand, counting down.
AACTGAGCCACCCAGGCACCCCGACATGCAGAATTTTGACTGCACGGGGGTCGGCGCCCCTAACCCCTGCCTTGTTCAAGGGTCAACGGCACTTTGGAGTCTACAGAATACTGTAGTGTTGTGGAATGAGATTATATTCCTGGGGGAACCTGTTCACCACTCGTAATTTTGGCATTAAGAGAAATTGTTGTCAACAAAATCCCAATCCCCAATATGGTTAACACAGTGTCCAAAGCTTTGTTGTGGCCCTTGAGTCTCTTACAGATTCTGAGGGAAGAGCTCTCAGGGTTGGGATGTTGGATGCTTCCGCCATGGTGTTCAGATGCCTTTGGGCTGCCCTGCTGGTGGCAGGTGCTCACCAACCCCTCTCTGATGGCGTCTGTTAGTGTTCTCTTAGACCCTCCCCTCCTCCTGGGAAAATGAATTCATTTCCTTGATATTCAGCCATACCTCTAGGCTCAGGTTCCCCAAATCTGAATCTGCGCTTTTGCCTCTCTGGCTGCCATAGACCAGTATCCCCAGTTGCCTATGGGACAGCTCCTCCTGGGAACCCCACGGGCCACGGGCACTGGCAACCCAGCGTGTCCCAAACCAAACCTGTGCTCAGCCCCTGCCTCCCGACTTTCTCCCCTTACAATTTCTATCCAGATCTTTCTCATCTGCCTTTTCTTCCCTTAGATTGCATTGGTTCTGGTCCTTGTCATCTCTTGCTGGGACAATTGTCATTATTCCTAATTAGCCTTCCTGCCTCCTGTCTCTCCTCCTAAACCATGGTCCACACCAGCTGCCAGGCAGGGCTTTAAAGATGCTACTCTTGGGGCGCCCGGGTGGCTCAGTCGATTAAAAGTCCGATTTCAGCTCTGGTCATGATCTCATGGTTTGTGGGTTCGATCCCAGTGTTAGGCTCTGCACTGACAATTTAGAGCCTGGAGCCTGCTTCCGATTCTGTGTCTCCCTCTCTCCGTGCCCCTCTCCAGCTTGCGCTGTCTCTCTCTCCCTCAAACATAAATAACAACATTATTTAAAAAAAAAGATGCTACTCTTTCTCACTCACAAATCTTTAAAAAAAATTTTTTTAACGTTTCTTTATTTTTGAGAAAAAGAGAGCAAGTGCAAGCGGGGGAGGGGCAGAGGAAGAGGGAGACACAGAATCGGAAGCAGGCTCCGGGCTCTGAGCTGTCAGCACAGAGCCTGATTCAGGCTCCCCATGAGATCGTGACCTGAGCTGAAGTTGGACCTGAGCCAAAGTCGGACGCTTAACCCACTGAGCCACCCAGGCTCCCCTCCCACTCAAATCTTAAATGCTCCCTGCACTTGAGGTCTTCTGAGATCGAGGCCCTGGTCACCTGTCTTCACTTCCTGCCAGCCCCCTCGTGCGTGACATCACAGTATCTTCAACCAGAGCAAATGGCTTGAAGTTCACCAAGATGCTCCCACACATTTCTGCCTTGAACACGTGCTGTCCTCATTGCCTGGGAAGCCCCACCTATTCCTTGTCTGCTTGGCCAGCTTCTACTGGTTTGTCAAGTCTGGTCTAAAGCCTCACCTCCTCTCTGAAGCTTTTCTTGGTTCCTCCAGACGGAACTGTTGGTCCCTACGGCAATCTGTACATAGATCTTTTACGCCTTGTACAGTAACTGTTTACATATCTCGTTCTCATGCCAGATGGTGGTCTTCTCGGGCAAGATGTACTTGTCATTCATCTTTGTGTGACCACGTCTTAGAACGACACTGGAAACACGGTAGAGTCGTTCAGGACATTTGAACAAGCTTATTAGTGATGTAACTGCCACACCCATTCTTAACAGCAGCCAGCAGAGAGCGCAACTGAATCCGGGTCAGCATGACAGGAGGGGTAAGTCCGATACAGATGCCACTGGCGCTGTGGCTGCTGAGTCCTTGAAAGGTGGCTGGTCTGAAACGGAATATACTGTAAGCAAAACACATGAAATTTCAAGGTATACAAAAAGGTCAAATATTTCGGTATCTTTGACATCTGTGACCTATTGAAACAATCACCTTCGGACATGGTAGCTTAAATCAAATATATCATTCCACAATGAATTTCACGTATGTCTTTTTACTTTTTAGAAAAATGTTTCTTTATTTCGAGAGAGAGAGAGAGGCAGACACAGAGAGCGTGCCCATGGAGGGAGGAGCAGAGACAGAAAGAAGGAATCCCAAGCAGGCTCTGTGCCATCAGCGCAGAGCCCGATATGGGGCTCAAACCCATGAACCATGAGATCACGACCTGAGTCAAATCAAGAGTTGGATGCTCAACCAACTGAGCCACCCAGGCGTCCCTCTATTTGCTTTTGTAATGTGACTACTGGAAGGTTTAAGGTTACAGGGGCCTCTGGCTGGGTCGGTTGGGAGAGGATGCCACTCTTAACCCTGGGGCCATAAACACAAGCCCCATGCTTGGTAGAGTTTACCTAAAAAAAAAAAAAACCTCCAAAATTAGGTTATACATGTGGCTCACATTCTATTTCCATCAGACAATGATGATCTGAACATTCATCCCCTCAGCAAAGATTTCTTGAGGACCCACCCTGTACCTCCTCTGTTAATCTGAATGATGGGAATAGAACTGTAAGCAAGACAGATACTTTCCTGATTTATCTTTAAGGAGCGTACGTCATACTGGAGAGAGGGACACAGAACAGAAGGCAGACATGTAAGCGAGATAATTTTGGATAGTAAGAGTGACGTGAAGGAAGCGAAGCTTGACGGAGAGGGAAGCAGGAGGGTGGTCAGATGAGGCCTTCTAGAGCCGGTGGGATCAGAGGCAGAGAGACGAGGGGGTGGGGGGGGCATGGGAGACAGAACAGACCTGAACAGACAGTAGGGAGTAGGGGTGCAGATGGGGAGGGGCAGACATACCTGACAGGCGTTTGCTGCAACCAGAGGGATTTGGGATTGGCCAGAACTCAGGTGGACTCCCAGGGGTCCGGCTTGGACGACCAGGTTTGTGGCGATGCCACCAGATGAGAGAGAGCTGTGAGGTGCCTGTGGGACGCCTCTGTGGCAGCACTGAGGGGAGGAGTCAGTCCTAGGGATGGTAATTCGGGATCTCTCAGCATAGACAAAGGTATTAAAACCAAGCACGGGGGGGGGGGGGGGCGCCTGTGTGGCTTAGTCCGTTAAGCCACTGACTTTGGCTCAGGTCATGATCTTGCAGTTTGTGAGTTCGAGCCCCGCGTCAGGTTCTCTACCGTCAGCGAGGAGCCTGCTTGGGATTCTGTGTCTCTGTCTCTCTGCCCCTCCCCCATTCTCTCTCAAAAATGAGTAAACATTAAAAAAACACAAGTGTAGATGAGAAAGGAGAGAGAGTAGGTGGCAAAGGGGAGGAACCTCTGGCCCAGGGAGCATCCTTGTACATTGGGACATAGTTGTGTATGTGCCTTGGTTGAGGGGAAGGACCCAGGGCAGCCGGAGGGGTTCAGGGTGTGACAGAGAAGGCAAAACTGACCCAGTCAGGTTTGGGCAGGGATCGAGGGGCTGGACTGGCCTCAGGGGTTGGGTGGGAGGACAGAAGGGGGCTTTAGAGGAGCTATCTGTTGTCCAGAGGAAGTCAGAGGTATTTTGTTTTTTAATGTTTATTTATTTTTGAGAGAGAGAGAGAGAGAGAGAGAGAGAGAGAGAGCATGAGCATGGGAGGGGCAGAGAGAGAGAGGGAGACACAGAATCTGAAACAGGCTCCAAGCTCCTAACTGTCAGCACAGAGCGTGACGTGAGGCTCAAACCCACGAACGGTGAGATCATGACCTGAGCTGAAGTCAGACACTCAACCCACTGAGCCACCCGGGTGTCCCTAGAGGAAGACAGAGTTTAAGGGGAGTAACATCCAGGTCACAGGTGAGGACATCTCTTGGGAGAACTTTGGGTGTGTCACAATTTGGGCCAAGGTTTTCTCATTCTGTCCTCAGAGTTGGAGAAGCCTCTAGGAAGCGCCAGGATAGGGGATTAGGAGAGCCAGCTTGGGAAAAGTTGAGTGGCCCAGAGCAGGTAGGTCACAGCCTCTCTGTGGCTCATTTTCCTTGTCTCTAAACTGAGCTGAGTGATGTCATCAGGTCGCTGGCAGTGGTACCCTTCCTACACTAAGTACATGCCACCTCTCTGGGTTGTTTGAGCTGCACTCTGTTTGAACCTACTTTCCTTCCCTTTCCGGGACAGTAGACTAATCCAGGCTCAGTCCTGGGGTGGGGGGGCTTTCGGAGACCTGGTCACCAACATGGTCAAGCAGCCAGGGCAATACTCGGCTCCCTTCTCTGTAACTAATGGGCATCTGACAGCCGTCTGAGCAGCGTCCTTGTCTCCCAGTCCTTGTACCCGTGCAGGGCCCAGCGCAGGCTGTCCGGGGTGACCTGGCCTCCAGGAACGCTACCGGGGATAGAAACGAATGGTGCTCTTGTGTCTTAAATCATAGCATTTCTCCCTGTGTCCGTTTCAACCCCCAGAACGGGAACGGCGGGAGCCGGCCGTGGCCGACGCACACCAGCTCAGTTGCTCCCACAACCACACCGCCCCGGGTAACCCCATTGTCAGGGAAGGGAAAAGACACAGGACTTGAGTAACTTGGCCAAGGTCAACAGCAAGCTGAGGGAGCAGCCAGGGCTTGAAAGGGATATTCGCATTCTGCCCCCTGTCCGCTGCCGGCCCAGAAGATCCAAGCCTTCGGGATCATCCGTCCCTCCGTCCCCGGCCCTAGGGCTCCCCACGTGGACACCCCCCGGGTCTGGCTCCACCCCTCTCCGCTCTGCCGGAGCCTCTCCAGGTCGTCGACGACCAGCCCCCGGCCGTGCCCCCACCCCCAACCCCTCCCGGGCCGCCCCCCCCCCCACCTGTCCCGGCAGGGGGCTTTCTCCGCCCCCCCTCGGCGCCGCCCCCCGCTGGCGGCTGAGCCCCCGCGGCCCTCAGCTGCGCCCCCTCCCGGGACTGCAGGGCGGCGCCGCGCTGCGCTCCGGGGCGGCTGCGGGCCGGCTCGCCGAGGGGGCGCTGCTGAGGGCGCGGCGCGGGACGCCCCGAAGGGCACGGACTGGGGGCGCGGGCGCTGCCGGAAGCTGGGGCGGGGCGCCGCGCGGGATGCGCTGAAGGGCGAGCGGCGCGGCGGCGGCGGCGATGAGTGCCTCTGCGGCCACCGGGGTCTTCGTGCTGTCCCTCTCGGCCATCCCGGTCACCTACGTCTTCAACCACCTGGCGGCCCAGCACGAGTGAGTGGGCGCGCGCGGCGGGGGTCGGCGCCGGGGGACGGGGGAGGGGGGCGGCCGAGCGGCAACTTTTCCGAGGGGGCCCGAGCCGCACCCGGCGGGGGCCGGGCAGGGGAGGCGAGGCGCGGGGTGGGGGTGGGGGCGCGCGGCCCTGCGGGGCTGGTGGGGGTGCGGCTCGGGCGGGCGGGCGTCCGGGACCTGCGGCGCAGCCCTGGGGCCAAGTGCCGGGCGCCCGCGCGGTGCGGGCACCGGGGAGACAGAGGTCAACGAGGCGATGCCCCTGCCCTTGGGGAGCCCAGGGGCAGGGGTCCCGGGCGGTGCAGCAGCGACAACCACGAGCGCGGCCGTGTTCCCCCGGCTCGTGCGGTGAGCGTTTCCACGTACCGACACACACATGCTTCTCATTTCTTATTAATTTTAGAAACTGTTGTGAATGACTAGCAGAAATAGCCCAGGACCAGCGGGCAAAGACCTGGGTTCTAGGCGTGGCTTTGGCACTGCCCCGGGGCGGGGAGTGGGGGGGGGGGGCGCTGGCCTCAGTTTTCCGGTCTGTCAAATGGCTTCTCTTTGTATCCCTGTTGTCAGGATCCGAAGAGACCTGTTCGCGAAGAGGCGCTGTGCAGGACAGACAGCTCAGGGGCGAGAGGCAGGGCCGTTGGAGGCTAAGGAAATGGGTGGAGCCCAAAGCCGGCCTCGGGCTCGTGCGAGGGGTCCCTGGCTGAGCAACTGTGCACCAGGCAGCTGCGGGCCCGGCCGGGCAGTGGGACCGGTGCCAGGCCTCTGTGCCTGCTGATGTCCCCCCGCTGTGTGTGGGGACGAGGAAGTTAACCTGTTATGTTTCCCACAGCAGTTGGTGCTAAGGAAATTGCATCAGTCTGTAGCTGCAACCCCCCTCCAGACCTTCAGGCTGCGGATAAGTGTCTGCCCACAGGGCGGTGACCTCCTTCTCCCCTTCTGTGTCTCTGTCTCTGCCTCTGCCCCTCTCCTGGGGCCACCACTTGCTGACAGCCTCACCCATCCATACTGAGCACTCCGCAGGCACCGGCATCGACTGCCCTTGGTCTGACCCAGTCTTGGGGTGCAACTCCTGCAAGCAGCAGCTCTGGGCAGCGAATGTCACGAGTCTGTGAATACAGTGCACGGGGGACCCTGCGTTCCTCCAATGGCATTATGCACAGTTCAGCAAACATTTATTGAGTCCATAGGCTGCGCGCGACTCTGTTCCAAGAATTGGGGATATGGCTATAGACAAGCCAGGAAAGGTGGGGGACACGAGTGTTGAGACAGACATCAGTAAGTAAAATGGGCAACACGAGTGCCTGGGAAGGGGACTGGTGGTCAAGGAGGGTTTCCTGGAGGAGGAGACTTGAGGTGCAGGAGGTGGCCACCAGAGGATGTGGGGACAGAGCCTTTCAGGGCGGGGTGGGGGGACGTGGCTGGGTGTGGGGGTATTCTGGAGGGAGGCGGGGCAGCTTACTGAGAGACTGCATGTCCTGGAGAGGATTTGAGCATGACTCTGAGATTTTGGCCTCAGCCACTGGCAGGATGGCGATGGCATTTACTGAGCACACACTGAATTATGTATTGCTGTGTATTATTGAGCACACTGCTAAGCCCTGCAGAGTTCTGAATAATTGCTTCTAGGCATTCTTCCCTTTCCCCCTGTAGGTTAAAATTCCAGTGGCCTCTGACTCCTCTCTCTTCTTTCTCCACCACCCACCCCGCCACCGTCCCCTTCCACAGCCACAGTGACCCCAGGGCTGGGTTAACATCTGTTTCCTCCCTGCAGCTCCCCAGGCACTGGCCTGCTGGAGCTTCCCTGGCCCAGCCCTTGGATGCTCCTTAACTTCCTGCTTCCTTGCCCTTCCTCATGCAGTTCCCTCTGACTGGAGGCCTTCCTCCCTGACCTGACTTTTGAAGCTGCACCGGGACTCTATGGCCTGGGGTAAAATGCCAAATGCCTCCTCTAACTTTTCCAAACCCTCCCTCCCAGTAGATGTGATCTTTCCCTCCACCCGGCCTCCTTGGATTGCACCTTTCCCACCAGAGTTACTTTCCTGTGGCCAAACTCACCTTCCCAGACCATACATAGCTCACCTGAGTATTGTCTTGCCCAGCACAGGGCCTTGTGCATAGCAGACATTCAGTTAGGTTTGAAATAGTTGGATTAGTTGAAGCTTCCTTCCCACCAAACCTTTTACGAAAGCCTGAAAAACAGAAAAAGCAAGTCAGGTTAAGGAGTCAGGGAAGAGTTGGGATGTCTCTCTCTCTGTCTCTCTCTGTCACACACACACACACACACACACACACACACACACACACACACGCATGCACACTTTCTCTCTCTGCTCATACTCACCCATACATGTCCCCTTTGTGTAGGTGTCCTTTCGTGGACTCCTTGTAATGCCCCCCATTCCAAGACCCATGACTAGCAACTTTTTCACCCTGGGGTGAGTCTCAGCCCTTACCCCATCTCCCTCTCCCCCTAAGTCCCTGCTGGGTTCTGCACTGGGCTGCGACCGGGATGCACACAGGATCTGCTGCCTCAGTTTCTCTTCATGCTTTGCTCCTCCCCCAGGTGGCGAGTGTGAGGGGACACATGAACCAGTTTACACAGCTCTCTCATACTGTAGAAGAGCACCAGCTGCGTGATCTTGCCGGCTGTAGGCATAGGTTCTTGGTAGGAGCAGGAATGGGGGTTACTTTCTGGCCACCACCTGACTCAGGCTGTGATTAAAATGCCTGTCAGCTTATATAGCACATCTAACCTCTTCCCTCTTCACGGGATGCTTCAGTTCAGTATCATGTTCCTGACCTACATCAGCTTCCTCTTCTGTCCTCTCTTCCTTTTGCTCATCCCTACAGGAGGAGCCTGGAACAGCCACTGATGGGCACCCCTAGAAACTTCCTATTTCAATTTCTTGCCTGGACATTGACAGTCGTCCTCATTCTTATCATAGAAGTGTGCCATCCATGCATCCATCCACCATCTGTAATCCATCCATCTGACCATCCACCCATGCACCCATTCATACACCATCCACCATCCATTCATCCATCATCCATTCACCTATCCACGCATTCATTCACCATCCATCATCCATTCATCCATCCAGCCATTCATTCATCATCCATCATCCACCATCCATCATCCATTCATTCACCACCATCCACCATCCATCATCCATTCATCCATCCATCCACCCACCTATCCACCCATTCATTCACCATCCACCATCCATTCATCCATCCATCCATCCATCCATCCATCCATCCATCATCTGTCATCTGTCCATTCATTCACTATCTTCCTTCCATCCATCCATCCACCCATCCATCCATCCATCCATCCATCCATTTATTTCTCTTTCCTGGCTTACTCTCCCCCTCTTTCCCTCCCTCATCTATCTATCAATTCTTGTATACCCTAGCAGAAGTCCCCAGGCAGACTTTGTGTCATATTCTCATGCCTCACTCCAAAGTATTCAGATTCTGCAGGTCAAGGTTGGCCTATGCTGATGCCCAGTGTCCATTCCCTGACTCTTTGTGGGGCCTGGGGCCAGGTGCTGAGGATACCGCTCTCCTGCGCCTGCAACCAGTCTCCTTGGGGCCCATCTACCTGAAGGTTGGATGGATCACTTCCCACTTCCCGACTGACCTCTCTTACATTGGGGGCAGATTTCCGACTGGTGCCTAACACCCATTCCAGCTACAGGTGTGTGGAGCGAACTTCAGCAGGAGTTTGTCCTTCAGTTACTGGTAGGTCTTATTGGGTTGTGGAGCCCGTGACTGAGAAAGGTACTTTCCAGAAGTCTCAGGGGCAATGGCAAAGGTTACCCAGCAGTTCTTCTGTTGCGCTGTAGTGTGGAGGGATTTCGGCTGAGGAGTGGTGCCTGTGGGAGCTCTCGAGGGCTGTTGAGGGGGCGCTGGTGTAGCAGGCTATAAGAGAGGGCCAGGCAATACTTTTGTCTATAACTGCAAGCCCAGTTGGTGCTGGAGGTGAGAGAGACCATCTGTGTGTAGGACTAGAGGTGACCTCCTGGGCGAGAGAGCTCAGAGCTCATTCAGATGGGACCCTCCATGGAGACCGGGACCTCCTCCATGCATCCACCGTGCCTGGTACATAGGGGTGCATAATACATTTTATCCTTAATAGGTTTAAAATTAGTTCATGAACAGGTGATGACCCAGCATGGCTTTGGCACAGCTGCACAGTTGGGCAGTGGCTGCGTAGGGGCCAGAGTGCAGGGGCCTTGACCGGTGACTGGGCCCAGCCTCACGTCCTAGTGCTGCCCCATGGGGAAGGCGGCTTGGCTTCTGGCATCCTCGGCGCCGTGCCCTTTCCCTGTGCCCAGCCTCGCCTCACCTTAGCTCCCGGGTGTGGGGTGGACGCCGGCTTGCTGGCCTTGGGTGTGGGGAGCTGGCTTCACTCTGGCCGCAGGTCGGGCCACACGCTTCCACCTGGCCCTCCTTCCTTGTCCTCCTGAAAGGTCTGTGCAGTTGTGACTCCCGTGGCTCCCTGGAGCTCAGTCTGAGGGTTTCTGGCCGGCCCTGAGGGAGGTGGCGGGATTCGGTGGTTAGGCACGTCCGTCCCCGGAGAGCAGGGTTTGGGGAGGCGGGTAGGCAGAGGCCATCTGCAGGGGTGGGGGATGGGATAGGATAGGGGGGAGGGTGCTATGCAGGTGGGCAGCATGGGACGAGTGAGAACCTGGTGGCTCCAGTCCCTGAAAGTCACATGGGTGGCCGGGGAGGGGCCAACGTGCTGCAGAAAGACGTCAGGAAGCCCACAGCACTAGAGCTGTAGGCAGAGGCAGAGGTGGGAGCAAACGCGATCAACAGCCAGGAAATTCCACACACTCATGTATTTATTTCGATAAGTGACCACCTCCCTGTCCCGGTTGTTGCAGTTCCTGGACAATCGTAGGGGTTGCTGCCCTCATCCTGCTCCTGGTAGCCCTGCTGGCTCGTGTCCTCGTCAAAAGAAAACCACCCCGGGACCCGCTGTTCTATGGTACGTGTCCACGGGCCCGTGGGACGGAAACTGTTGGGGTCCACTCAACAGCACAACACTTGACTTTTGCCTGCATTATGTTTCTTCTATGAACAAGAAGTCTGCCTCCAATGCCCTGAGCCCGCTGGTAATGTGGTAGGAAGCGTAGGAGTAGCTCAGGGCCACACAGTCCTCCCTCCTCCCCTCCAAACTAACGCCTCCTCCGGGCTGTGGACCCCACCCTTTCCCAGCTGAGATCAGGGCGGAAGGTCACTGCCAGGGACAGCCAGGCAGGATGCCCCTCTGTTCCTCACCCCAACCCCAGCCGTGCTCTGACCTCTGATCTCCACTCTCCTTCCTGCACCTCTGGCCCTCTGGCAAACAGCTTCACCTGGTGTGGAACTTAGCTGTCCAAGTACAGTGGCTCGGTCTGCACGTTTGTATAATGAGGAAACTAACAGCACTTACCACGGAGGGCCGGTGCAAAAATTAAACAATATTTGTAAAATACTTATAACAGTGCCTGAAAAATACACACGTGCATTAAATAAATAAAAACACCACTGATTAAGCACTTAAGAGTGTGCCTGGGGGCGCCTGGGTGGCTCAGTCAGTTAAGCGTCCGACTTCGGCTCAGGTCATGATCTCGCGGTCCGTGAGTTCGAGCCCCGCGTTGGGCTCTGTGCTGACGGCTCAGAGCCTGAAGCCTGTTTCAGATTCTGTGTCTCCCTCTCTCTGACCCTCCCCCGTTCATGCTCTGTCTCTCTCTGTCTCAAAAATAAATAAACCTTAAAAAAAAAAAAAGTGTGCCTGGTCGTGGCCACTGCAGCAGGAGTGTTTTATTTATTTATTAAAAAAAAATTTTTTTTAACATTTATTCATTTTTGAGACAGAGAGAGACAGAGCATGAACGGGGGAGGGTCAGAGAGGGAGACACAGAATCTGACACGGGCTCCAGGCTCGGAGCCATCAGCTCAGAGCCTGACGCGGGGCTCAAACCCACGGACCGCGAGATCATGACCTGAGCTGAAGTCGGACGTCCAACCGACTGAACCACCCAGGTGCCCCAGGAGTGTTTTATTTAATGCTTACAACAAATACCCTCCAGTTACAGATTAAGAAGCTGAGAAACGAGGTCACGGTCGCATCCTGAGACCGGCATTGACCCCAAAGCCCATGACCTTTGTGGCCCGAGCCATTACCGCCTTCAAGCGCTTCCCCTGCCGGGAACTTTGCTGGGCGTTTACTCATTCAGTGTCTGCTTTAGCCAGGCTGCGTGTCAGACACCCCTCAGGCCCCAGCTCCCTGTAGCAGCAGCACGCGCTTTCCATACTCCCCCCGCTTCGCTGAGATGCAACTAACAGGTGACCTTGTGCGACTGTGAGACGGAGGCTCGTATGACGCGATGCGCGCATATGCTGGGAGATGGTGACCACGACCAGGTCGCTTGCCTTCAGTAAGGTCCTTCACCTCCCGTAATCACCCGTCTCTGGTGCGCGGTGGGAACATGAAGTATGCGGTGCGGTGTCGTCGACCACGGTCACCACGCAGCAAATCAGATACCGCAACTCACTTGTCTTACACCCGGAAGTTTGTTTGGTCGACATCTCCCCGTTTCCCCCACTCACCAGCCCCTGGCAACCACCGTTCCAAGCTCTGTTTCTGAGAACTCAGCTTTTCTAGATTCCGCATGTAAGTGAGGTCATACGGTATTTGTCTTTCTCCGGATAACTTATTTCACTTAGGACAATGCCCTCGAAATCCATTTATGTTGTTGCCAATGGCAGGATTTCCTTCTTTTTTTTATGGCCAAGATTCCATTGTGTCTGTGTATCTTCTTTATCCATTCATCCATCAATGGACACGTAGGGTGTTTCCATGTCTTGGCTATAAACATCTATTTTCCTTCCTCACGGGTTGGCCAGAATGCTGTGCTTCAGGCTGTGGGTCAGATTCAGGGCTGTGTCATGTGTCTCCTTGCTCTTGGACCAGTAGCTCCCCAAGGTGTGCCCTCCTCCTGGCAGAGGAGACTTGGAGTTGGCCATTGTCAATTCCACTGGCCACAGCAAGTCATGTGGCTGAGTCTATCACCAATGGCATGGGGCATATTCTCTGCCCGCAGTGGATCTTGGCAAAGGTGGGGAGGCAAAGAAGAATTGGGAGTAACTAATTTCTCCCAGCTTGCGTATAAAAAACCCTAAAGTTGAGGGGCGCCTGGGTGGATCAGTCGGTTAAGCGTCCAACTTCGGCTCAGGTCATGATCTCACGGTTCGTGAGTTCGAGCCCCATGTTGGGCTCTGCACTGACAGCTTGGAGCCTGGAGCCTGCTTTGGATTCTGTGTCTCACTCTTTCTCTGCCCCTTCCCCACTCGCACTTTGTCTCTCTCTCTCTCTTTCTTTCTCTCTCTCTAAAATAAACATTAAAAATTTTGTTTGAAAAACTGTGAAGTTTAGGTAAATGATGCAACTTGCCTAAGATTGGATAGCCAGTCAGTAGATTAGCTGGACCTGTCCCAGTTCAAGGCCCACATCTTCTCCTGCCCCACACTACCTGCCTTTGCTCTGGCCCTGGTCCACCTTTCTAGACAGGTCTCCTGCTGCCATCTTCCCCCCGCCGGCCCCCCGCCACTCTGTGGTGCCCATACTTAGCTGACTTGTGTCTGTCCCGACTCCCCAGGGTTGAGCACCCTTGCTCCCACACCCCCGGCCCTCTCTCTTTGTCTCTGTCACAGCCTTGAGCACACGGAAGCCTCAGGGCGGGTGCTTACCACCTGTGACCCAGCATCTGATGCTCCTGTCAGCTTCAGCGAGGGTGGAACTGTCCCGTGATCAGACGCTAAATGCTTCCTTTCCTGGGAGACATATGGCGACTGATCCCTGATGGCCGATCCCAGACTACCAGGCCTGGACCACAGGCCTGGGAGGCACAGGGAGGCAGGGTGTGCACGGCAGGGCAGCCGTGGGCCTTCCGCTCCCAGTGAGAATGTGAACCCCGTGGCCCCAGCTGCAGACTCGGCAAGGCCAGCTTCCCCTCTCTGTGAATTAACCTCTGCCACTCTCCTCCCCACTTACTTTTTCATGGCTTCTGTTTTATTTTTTTTATTTTCCAATGTTTATTTATTTTTGAGAGAGAAAGAGACAGAAGACAAGCAGCGGAAGGGCAGAGAGAGAGAGAGAGAGAGGGAGACACAGAATCTGAAGCAGACCCCAGGCTCCGAGCTGTCAGCAGAGCCCGATGTGGGGCTCGAACCCATGAACCATGAGATCATGACCTGAGCTGGAGTCGGACACTTAACTGACTGAGGCACCCAGGTGCCCCTGAGTCATTATTGTAAACATACCCACCTTGTGGTCACCTCTATTCTTGGCCACTGGTTACTGGTTTTGTTCCCTCTGTGCAGATGGGGTCCTGGGCAGCCACTTGTAGGGAGCGGAGGACGGATGGGGGGGCCTGGTAGAATCCTGTGGGACAGTTAGCAGGTGAGTTTGTCATTCTGTCCCCCTGGCGGGTGTCTCCTTGGACAGGGCACTTGGGCAGTGACACAGGCAAAGGTACCAGTGTGTGTGCAGGAGGGACCTTCTGTTAGCCCATGATGAGTGTCCACAGTCACATTAAAAACAAGTCACTGTTACTGGTGAATGCCAAGCTCTTAGTCATTGTCTCCTGACCTACTGCTTTTTGCTTTTTTAATTTAATGTTTATTTATTTATTTTTTAGGGGCGGGGGATGGTCAGAGAGCGAGGGAGAGACAGAACCCCAAGCAGGCTCTGCACTGTCAGCAGAGAGCCCGGATGCAGGGCTCGAACCCACAACCATGAGATCGTGACCTGAGCCAAAATCAAGAGTCAGATGCTTAACTGAGCCACCCAGGCGCCCCCTCCTGACCTACTGCTTTTTAAACTACTGCTTTCTCGGGGCACCTGGCTGGCTCAGTCAGTGGAGCGTGCGACTCTTGATCTCAGGGTTGGGGGTTTGAGCCCCAGGTTGGGGGTAGAGGTTACTTACAAAAAAAAATGTTTTTTTAATTAAAAAGGAAACTCTCGCTTTCTTTGCTCTAGTGTATGCAGTGTTCGGATTTACCAGTGTGGTGAACCTCATCATAGCACTGGAACAGGACGGAATCATTGACGGGTTTGTGACACACTACTTGAGAGAGGTATGGCATCGCTTAGCAACCGTAAGCCTTATGCCAAACGGTCAGCAGCCTCAGCCATGGGGCTCAGAGACGAAATCCCTCCGTTTGGTGTAAGCAGGCACGGTCCGTGGCATCGCTCACTGCCACGGACGCAGCGGGTTTACTCACGTGCAAAGCAGGGGCACTTCTCTCCAGAGTTCGGTCGTACACCTGTTCCCTCACACCCGCTCCACTCCCCTTCTCCAGGAATGAGATCCTCCAAGTGAATTCAGTGTTTGGTGTCTGTTACTGTGAAACCATTACTACGGCCAAAAGCTCAGGCTGGTCTTACATGTGGAAAGTGGCGACCACCACGGCACTTACGGAAGCCACTTGATTGCGATGACCATCCTTCCCTCCCCGTTGTCATGTGCTAGTGCTGCCCGGCACTTGAGACACCTAATCCTCCTCCCTGTGTTATGGTGGATGAATCCGGCCCCAGAGAGCTTAGGTCACTTGCTCAAGGTCACACAGGAAATAAGGAAGGAGCAGAGCTGAAAGTTTCGCCTTTGTCTGTGTTTCAAATAATGGAGAGCTTCGTCTGCAAGCTAAGGGAGTTTGGACTTTATCTCACACTCGAGGGAAGATTTTGAGCCAGGGAGCGATGCAGTCAGCTCTAGGAAGGATGGGCTCGAAGGGGAGGCTTTTGCAGGGCCAGTGAGGGCAGGCGGGTGGCCAAGCACAGGAGGTAGGGAGGAGGGACGAACTTCAGAGAACCGGAGTCTTTGGAGTGAGCGGGACCCAAGGATGAGTTGGGGGTGATGGGAAAGTAAGACATCCTGCCTCCTGCTTTTGGACGTATGCAGGTGTTATTAAGCCCAGAGGGGCGAACCGGAGGAATTTACTTCTAAAGACAGTAGCCGGAGTAGACTGTGGGGTCACGAGACCTGCTTTCTCCCGCCAGGAGCTGTCTCAAGTGGAGACAAGTCCTAGCTGTCCTAGGAGCAGTGATGGAGGCACACACTGGGCACACCGTATGGGCACACCTATGAGATATCACGGGTTCGGTCCCAGACTGCTGCGTTAAAGCAAGTATCATGACAGAGCACCTCACATGGATGTTTTGGTTTCCCAGTGCATGTGAAAGTTATGTTTATGGGGCGCCCGGTGGCTCAGTCAGATAAGCATCCGACCTCGGCTCGGGTCACGACCTCACAGCTCGTGGGTTCAAGCCCCGCGTCGGGCTCTGTGCTGACAGCTCGGAGCCTGGAGCCTGCTTCGGATTCTGTGTCTCCCTCTCTGTCCCTCCCCTGCTTGCGCTCTGTCTCCCAAAAATAAATAAATAAACATTAGAAAAAAGTTATGTTTACACTACACTGTAGTCTGTTAAGTGTGCAATAGCATTAGGTCCAAAAAGCATACATACCTTAATATTAAAATGCTTTATTGCAAAAACTGCCAACCACTGTCGAAGGTCCCGGTGAGTCATCTTCTGCTGGTGGAGGGTCTTTGCCTCCATGTTGGTGGCTGCTGACTGATCAGGGCGGTGGTCGCTGAAGGTGGGGGTGGCTGTGGCCGTTTCCTAGGATAAGACGACAGTGACGTTTGCCGAGGATAGGAAGATGCTGTGCAGGGAGGTGCAGCGGTCAAACACACCCAGCAGTTGCTAAGTTCACCGTCTTGTGTGGGTGCGGTTCGTGGGGCCTCAGAACAGTCACAATAGTAACAGCAAAGATCACCGGTCACAGATCACCGTAGCAACTCTGCCAGGAATGACAAAGTTTGAAATATTGCCGGAATTACTAAAATGTGACACAGAGACACAAAGTGAGCAAATGCGGTTGGAAAAATGGCCCCATGAGACTTGCCTGATGGAGGGTGGCCACAGAGCTTTAATTCGTAAAAAAACAAAAAACAAAAAACACAAGACAAACAACTCATTGTCTGTGATGCACAATGAAGCAAAAGGCAGTAAAACAAGGTGTTACCTGTGCACAGAGGAAGAACTAAGTCCGGAAGCAGTCAGGGGAGTCCCCATCGAATTTGTGATACTGCTGTAGCATTTTTTAAAAAAAATTTTAATGTTTATTTTTGAGAGACCAAGCATGAGCAGTGGGAGGGGCAGAGAGAGAGGGAGACACAGGATCCGAAGCAGGCTCCGGGCTCTGATCTCAGCACAGAGCCCGATGGGGGGCCCGAACCCATGGACTGTGAGATCATGAGCCTAAGTCGGACGCTTAACTGACTGAGCCACCCAGGAGCCCCTAGCATTTTTTTAAATGGCAAGGACAGTGGATGATAAACATTTTCCAGATGGACTGGGGTGGGGGCGGGGGTGGAGGGCATTCCGAGGGGAAGGGACAGCTTGAGCGAAAGCTTGGAGGTGAGAAACAGCAGGTGTCTCCCCACAGTCAGCCTGGGGTGCAGGTTTGCAGGGATGATGCTGAGTTCATCTGGGGATGTGTGGAGTTTTGGGTGGTTGAGGGACATCCTGGCAGATGTTCTGGTTGGCAGGGCTTGAGCGCTGAGGAACATTCCTGGCGGAGAGATTTGGGGGCCATCTCAGTGGGAGCCTGCTCGGAAGAAGTGGGGAGAGAGGAGATGCCGGAGGGTGGAATATGGGAGGCCGTGGCCAGAAGAGCCCCCTGAAGCAAACTGCGAAGGGACAGGCCGAGACGCCGAAGGGAAGCCTGGGGAGCCTGGGGCCACTGGGTCCAGAGGGGGCAGGTTTTGGGGAGAAAGTGGCTGCTGAGAGGGCCCGGAGGTCGAGCTGCTGAGGGTGGCGAGCCCTGAGGCAGACGGGGTGTGAGAAGGTGGGCTGGTGTCACCGTGGGAAGGTCGGCAGGGACAGGTTCTGGGCACCCGGCTGCCAAATACAGGAGGCGGGCCTGGTCCCGCAGGCGGAAGCTTGCTCTGGAAACCTTTGGAACAGAAGAGCAATGTGTTAAGAGCTAATGACTCTTCATTTGGCAGGTGGATTGGAAGGAGAGCAGGCAGCTAGAGGGACCGTTTGGGAATGGCTGAGTGAGGGGCAGGGAGGGTTTGAACCGGAGGGAGGGTGGCCCGCGGTGACCTCATAAACAGAAATGAAAGGACGTGCCCACACACTGCATAGGAGAGAGAGGGGTGGAAACAGGACCCTGCGGCTTTCAGCTGGGCAGGCAGGGTGGTGTCATCCTTAAGATAGAGGCCTCGGGGGCACAGGGATGGGGGTGGGGGCAGGGAGGGGGAGGGGGATGGGCGCTCAATTGAGCATCAGCCTCTTGATTTCCGCTCAGATCATAGCTCACAGTTTGTGAGATCGAGCCCTGCGTCGGGCTCTGTGCCGACAGTGAGGAGCATGCTTGGGATTCTCTCTCTCTCTGCCCCACCCCCTGCTGGCTCACTCTCTCTGTGTCTCTCAAAATAAATAAACTTAAAGAAAAAAAAGAGAAGCCAGCTGAGGCTCAATTGAGGGCAGAAGCTGATGCGTGAAAACTCTGAAGGGCCCGTGGGGCATCTAGTTACAAATGTCCTGGGGCACCTGGGGGCTCAGTCGGTTAAGCCTCTGACTTCAGCTGAGGTCATGATCTCACGGTTTGTGGGTTCGAGCCCCGCGTCAGGCTCTGTGCTGACAGCTGGGAGCCTGGAGCCTGCTTCGGATTCTGTGTCTCCCTCTCTCTCTGCCCCTCCTCCCCTCGTGTTCTGTCTCTGTAAAATGAATAAACCTTAAAAAAATTTTTTTTTAAATTAAGAAAAAAAAGTGTCCATGAAGCCACCAGGGGAGCCAGCACCGGCTCTGAGAGCCCGATGTGTAGGCATGAACAATTAAAGTCATGAAATCAGATTGGATTGTTCAGTCGAAGCATGTCAGGGAGAAAAGATGTGCGTCAGGCGTGGGCACAGAAGTCCAGCTGCTGTGTTATTTCTGCCTCCTCGCTAGTTCTCATTCCATCTTACTTGCGGGGAGAGAGGACCGGGCAGGCCCTGCCCCGGACACACCATGCTTCAGAGGGGCCCCTCCTGGCTGGCTGATCTGACTTTTCTGGCCGCAGAAAGGACTGAGGGCATCTTAGGAAGACAGGCCAGAAACAAGGCGGGATGGCATGGACGTGGGAGAGAGAAGAAAGGAACACGAGACTCAGAAGGAAACGAAAAACCCATGCAAATCGGACAGTGATCTTGTAGCCTTCTGGGAGCACGACATGTCACTCGTCATGGGATCTCATGGCTGTAAAATGGAAAAATCCTCAGGAGAAGTATGGCTTTTCTTGACAGTATGCTCTGTGCTAGATGTCAACTGTGTGACCTTAGGCCGGTCTCACAACCCCTTGGCGCTCTGTTTCATCTGTAAAATGGAGTCAATCGTTGTCTGTCCCATACGGCGGTTGGGTGCCCATCTGTCTGTCCATGTGTGGGGGGCAGAGTGCCTTCCTCGTCCTCACTCATGCAAGCCTGGGGATGAGCACGTAGGTGAATCGGGAAGGTCGGCCGGTGGCTCTGGTGAGCAGGGTCTCCTCTGGCCACCGTCCTCTGGCCAGAGCTAAGCGCCCTGAGTCTCATTTTTGACTTGGCCTCAGTGCATTAGCGGATTGTCCATGAGGCTGTCTGTCTTGTATCGCCATCCACGGGCATTGGCCCAGCCAGTCAGATGCTGGCTGGGCATTCTTCAGGGCCATCCCGTGGCAGGCTCCAGTTTTGGGGGCTCCAGGGTAAAGCTGTGTTTTCATGTGCCTACCAATTTGTAATTGTACAGGATTCTGCATAGTTTCAAGTTAGCCGACAGACACAAGCTGGTTCTGCTGTTTCATTTGACTTGAAACACAGGTCTGGAGTTCTGTGTGGAGATGTCCGAGTCATATGTAAAGTAGACTCATTTCTTAATCTCTCCTTAGGGTGAACCGTATCTGAACACGGCGTACGGGCACATGATCTGCTACTGGGATGGCTCTGCTCATTATTTGATGTATCTGGTGATGGTGGCAGCCATAGCATGGGAGTAAGTCGGTCCGTCTGCTGTGTGTGCCTTTGCCTTAGCAACCGGTACGCGGGTACGGAAGGAAAACACAGATGTGGGGGCAAATACACAGACAGGCATACACGGACATGAACATACGCTCCTTGGACACAGGTTAGACGTGGCTTTGTTTTCTTGGCATCGCTGCCTTTTGAACTTGGCCCTCTGGATCGTCCCCTGCCGTGGTGACAAGCTTGGGCAGACCGCTCAAGTTACTGACTGTGTTCTAAGGACTGTCTCATTTGCTGGAGTGAAAGCCCAGTTCATTCTGGTTTTAAACTTCCATCTCATTTTGGTTCGAAGCTCTGTCTTTCCTCCACCTCCGGTTCCCGTGTGGCCCTGAGGCGTGGGGGTCTGCACTGAGGTCAGGGCGTATGGCCTCTCATTTTGTTCTTTCTCGAGTCGCCGTGCCGCTGGCCTCTCCGGGAATGTGTATGTACGTACACGTGGAGCTAAAGGAAGAGGGGCAGGGTCTTAAGTGACACTTAGTTTTCTGGGGATTGATGCCCTCCGTTAGGATATGCTAGGTCTGTCACGTGGAGCACGTGTGGCCTCTCGGGAGGCCCTTCCACAGGAACCTGGGCGTTGCAAATCCAAGCGAGCAGAGCTCTCTCTGGCTGAATGTGTGGGACTCCTCTGCCATTGGTGGTACACCCGCAGCTTCTTTCCGTTGGGGTCCCTGTAACCTAGATCGCATACCCTTTGGGGTAGGATCTCTTCAAGCCCAGCTAGGTTCCTGGGCCTCCCCTTGGCTCCAGGTTAGAGAAAATGATGCATTCTTGCCCCACGCCCCTGCTGCCTCAGTCATGAACTCAGGGACAGCTCCCGCTAAGTTTTGGACTTTTCTAGGCACTGGCTTCTCCCATCATGAAAGGTACCCAAGTTCCAGGGACCATGTCACGTATTTCAGAGAATGCCTGGGCTCTGCTCGGAGGCTGCCGGGAGTGGGCGAGTTTCTGTGGCTCAGTTAGCATCCTGCTGGGGAAGAAGATTCTCCTGCTGACAATCCCAGTCATTGTGAATCTGCTGCACTTGGCTTGGGAGGTGGGGCAGGCAGAAAACACAGTATCGGCCACCTGTTTCCCTTCAGATAATCTCCTTTTGATTCCTCATAGCCCCTTGTGGAGGTGGGCTGTCAGGGTTATCGGCTGAAAGAGCTTTTTGTCCACACTGCCTGGTAAGGTCAGGGGTGTCTGGTGGCTCCTTTTGAACACGGGGGAGGGGTTACATATTATCTTTGTCTCTAGAGCTCTGGCCAAAATTCTGACACCATGAAAAGTCCACTTACCATCCTATTACTCATACTTACAGTGATTTAAAATATGGGTCCATTTCCTTTCTTTTTGTGAACTTTCTTTTTTCCTTTCCTGCTGGGAACTTCTTACAAAACCGTCAAAAATGAGGGACTTCCTTTGACAGTGATTGTGCTGTAGATTAACAGACGACCAGTGTTGCAAGCGAAATTCCTATTCAAAAGGACACAAAGAGGGTTCTATGGTATAGATCACAGGTGGAAATGAAGTTTGATCACCAGGGTCCCCGAGGGTTGATTTTTAACTATCGATTCAGTAAGTTTCGGTTCATAGACTTTACTAGTTAGGATACCGCTAATAATATGGATCATCTTTTGCTAATGGGTGTTCTAAGACAAGTGCACTAAGCCAAGATTTTTTCATTACAGGGAAAGCTATAGAACCATTGGCCTCTACTGGGTTGGATCTATTATCATGAGCATTGTTGTTTTTGTGCCAGGAAACATTGTGGGTAAGAAACTTTATCTTAAAATTCACCTTCCTTTTTCTGAAACAATGGGGAGTGTTCTTAAATAGAGGAGGTATCTTGGTTGTAACAGAATCAAGAAATTCCAAGCTTATCACAACGCTGTTTGGCAGAATTCTTCCTTTTCCCCTCCTTAATCTCACTTTTTAAGAAATGGCTTTTGAGCAATTTTTGGAAGTAGACACTGAACAATTAGACAATGTTGTATCAGGGCTTCCTGACATATAGGATCTAGAGGGGGTGAGTATTGTGTTTGCGACTATAGGCAGTGTGCAAATGCTTCCTACAGCTTTGTGTATTATATGTAACTCGATACATTCGATAAATACATTTAAAAATGAAGGCTCTCAAAAGCTAATGTAAAAGGTAATTTACATGCGCAAGAAATCAGGGCATTATATTAAATATACTTTAAAAATACAGTGGATAGAATGTGCCTGTTAAAAAGCACCTGATAGTTTTAATTTGACCTGTTTTTTTGTTTGTTTTTTTGTGTGTGTGTCTCATTTAAGAATATTACCTGGTCCCCAGCACAATTTTAGACGGCTTGAGGTGGGGCGGTATCCTAAATGTTGCTGGTGTTTACACGTGCTTGTGGCAAACTTTTGACTTTTTCTTTCTTTCTTTTAAATAGGGAAGTATGGAACACGCATTTGCCCTGCTTTCTTCTTAAGCATACCATACACATGTCTTCCTGTCTGGGCTGGTTTCAGAATCTATAATCAGCCATCAGAAAATTATAATTATCCCTCAAAGGTGATTTTATTACGTTAACTGTAACCTGTTCCCAAGCGCACAGGGCTCACTCACATCTCCTGGTGATCGCACTGAACCATGCCTCCGTGGACGGGAGCATCTGGGGCAGCTGGTTTGACTGTGTCGATTCTGTGCGTTGGTCACGCCTTAGTTACAGTGGCAAGGGAGGGTGTTTCTGTCTGCTTCAGACATCTGCTTCAGTGGGCCAGGCCGTGCTGTTGGTCCGTACTGGCTGTTCCCATCAGATTCTGCATTAGTGCATGGCGTGTGTGGTTTGTCTGAGGCTGTTTATGGCCTGGCATTTGAGCATCCGGGCCCCTCTTTCAGAGATGCCAGTGCATGTACTGTCCCAAGGGGAGGCTGAAGAGATGCTGCTATTCAAGGTAGCACACACAGCCACAGGGTGTGATTTACCAAGAGATCCAGGCACAAGGAGACTGGCTCCAGGACGTCTTCTGAGACCCCTCCCTTCCATTCACAGCCAAGGTGGTCGGAGTGAAACAGTACTGGCTGGGGGCGGGGGGGAGGGTACTCTGTTAAGGTCTTCATTTCTAAGGTAGTAACGTCTTTCTAAGTTTCTCTTCCTTTTTATAGGTGTTAGATCCTCAGGCAAGATTCTTTAAGCAAAATGATTTATGAAAATATGAATTACCAGAGATAATCAGACCGTGATTACTCATACTCATTTTACTGTAAGATTTACGTAGAATTCATTAACATCCATTGTAATTTGCAAACACTTCATTTGTAAACAAGTAGACACCTGCTGAGTAAACTCAGGTTGGGGCACTGCTGGCTTCTGCTCCCTTACATCCTTTTGAGGAACCAGGGGGTAGCCAAAAAGAAAAAGCAAGCAGTAACCATAGCCTTGGGCTCTGCTGCTTTTAAAGTCTCCATGTCAGTGCCTCAATGGAGTGTTCATGTCGTAAGACACATACAACTGTTCACGATCATTTTTTAAATGTTAAAACACAGTGGTGGCCAGGGAGAAATGGACACGGTCACACAGTGCTGAGAGGAATAAATTCAGAATCGCTCTGCAGAGCAATTTGGCAGTGTTTATCAGCCTTGAAATATTTAACCCCTTAAATTCCGCGTCTAAGGCCCTACCCTCAGAAAATCATCAGAGAGATGCTAAGACTTATGTACAGAATTGTTCAACGTCACATTAACGGTGAAAACGCATAAATATCCACCCGTGAGAGAATGGCTACAATATGTTGTTTCCACATGATTTTAAAAGTTTTAGGAGAGTTTTTAATAATGTGGCAAAGTGCTCATAATATAGGTAGATGTTGAATGTCAAAAGAACACTCAAATTATGTCAAATTATTTATACGTAAAGTCATAATTTTGTAAAATATAAATGCGGTGTATGTATGTGTATATATATATGTGTGTATATATACATGAATTGACATATATGTATATACGTATACATATATGTATACGTATATACATATGTATATATGTGTATATATACATAAATTGACATATATGTATACGTATATAGTGTGATGGGTTTATGGTTTACCTTACTTTTAAAATGACCGTATCTCATATAATGATAATCACAAAACTGCTATCTCAAGAAAACTTTAAGGACTCCTAGAGGTAGAAGGAAACTTCAAGGTGACCTGGCCCAATCTCCTCATTTCACAGATAGAGTAATCTGGAAGCTGAGAGGAGGAAGATGATTTTCCTAACTTACGTGCCTAGTGGTTTAGGATATGAATCCCTCCCTGTCCAGCATCTCAGCCCTCCTGCTTCAGTAGACCTCAGACTCTTTCTTGGCGCTTTGGGCCTGCTCATGGGTTACAAACTCTATTTTAGGTCGTTCAAGAAGTGCAAGCAAAGGACCTGCTGAGAAGACCATTTGATTTAATGCTGGTCGTGTGTCTCCTCGTGGCAACTGGATTCTGTCTGTTCAGAGGCTTGGTAAGTGTAACAGATCAAAGTAACATTAAAAAAAAAAGAGAGATATACATATTTAATCAGACTTTCTAGAGCCTGGAGGCCTGGCCCTGCTTGCTGCCACTCCCACCTGTGGGAGTCACCCCCAGGCCTTCCTCCCTTCAGGGTGGCCCCTGCCTGGTCCCTGGACGCCACCTCCTTCGGGTCCCTGGATTAAGCCCCACCGAGGGGTCTCTTCCTTCCCCCGTTTTAGGGTGCCTGAAAAATTAGCCATTAGAGTTTCATTCTTTTGGTTTGAATGTTTCTGATTCTGATGTAAATGTCTTTGGGAAGGGTGATACCTGAAGAGTCCGGTAAGGCTGTGTTCTCAGGGATTGAGGAAGGTCCCTAGAAGGAGTTAGAATCTTGGCTATTTACCTGCTGTATGGCCTTCGGAAAATGACTTAGGGTCCTTGACCTCAGTTCCTTTCGCTATAAAATAACAATACCTACCTAATGGTATTGGGTTGAAGATTAAATAAGATAATAGACATCAAAACACGTACAGAGGGCCCTATACGTGGTAAGAGTTCAGGAAACGGTTGGTGTTACTCTTTTTATTAATAGATGATCCTTGGTGATGCCCCAGTTTCATGATTTGTTTTTAGCAGAAAGAAATAAAAGTGGCCGGAATGATACGGATAATTATACGCATCGTCAATGGCAGTTACTGTCCTAAGGCTGCTGGCATTGCACAACAGTTGGGGAGCCAAGTGTGAGCTGCTGTAGCTGATTGACTGTCTTGGGGTCCTGTGCTGCTGGCTGGGATCAGCGCGAGAGGCTGTCTTAAGAGCTGTCTCTATCAGGAGAGCAGACATTTCCTGCAGTAGCATCGGCTGACGGGAGGAGTGGCCCAGGGAAGAAATGCAAAGAAGCAAGGCTTTACTCAGACCACAGAGCAGTTAAACTTTTGGTTTTTTTCTGCAGTAATCTCCATGCCCAATGTGGGGCGTGAACTCACGACCCCAAGATCAACAGTCGCAAACTCTACCGACTGAGCCAGCCAGGCACCCCCAGAACTGTTCTTTAGTTAGTTTGCTGTCGTTCCCAATGTTAAAAGAAACACAGGAACAACAAAACGAGCCCCAGCTGTTCTCACACAGGAGAAAAATGTGTGCATGTGGGTGTTTGCACACTCGGTGGGCGGGGCTTAGGCAGACGGGCTTTTAAATCGGGGTCCATTTTTACCAACTCTGCCACTGGTCTGTGTCCATGGATGTGATCTAGGTGGGACGACATTTATGGCTGCGGACGGGAGGGGTGATGCATGAGGGCAGTGACTCAGAGGGGACCCCGTAATGTGCCAGAGACACTTTGTTCTGTGTTGCCTTTCAAAGTGGACACACGATGTGGCTTCACACAGGACTCTGCTTTTAAATCCTTATCCTTTACTGCCCCTAAAGGCCATATACTCTGAGGCACTTGCTGGAGGGAGGAGGATGCTATTTTTGGAATATTGCAAAGCACAGTAAGATGAATTTGGTGTGAACACGAATGGGCTTTTCTTAAGAGTGGGCTAGTGATTTCCAGGAAGTGAAACTGGTAATCCAGCGTGAGCTGTGCTTTGGCTGCTGAAGTCTAGATCCTTAAGCCGAGTCCTCAGAAGGTAGCAAGAACAGAGCATTAGCCGTTTCCTGCTCCTCTCCCAACTCTCCTTCACGTCCTTAGAGTAGATCTGTAGACTTTCTTTTCTTTCCCTTTTACTGATGACCTTCTACAACACACAGTTTTTGTTGAACAGCTTGTGGCTGTACTTGGAACGTTTAGCCTTATCAGCAAACCATAAGAATCAGATGTGAGTATGACTTTATAATTAATTCGTTTTTCTTCTCAGATTGCTTTGGATTGCCCAGCTGAGCTCTGCCGATTTTATATACAATTTCAAGAGCCCTATCTAAAGGATCCTGCTGCTTATCCTAAAATCCAGGTCAAGTAGTTATGAAGCCTCAGATTTTTCTTTTTCTTTTTAAAAGAAAAAAATTTTTTAATGTTTTTATTTATTTTTGAGACAGAGAGAGACAGAGCACGAGCAGGGGAAGGGCAGAGAGAGAGGGAGACACAGAATCTGAAGCAGGCTCCAGGCTCTGAGCTGTCAGCACAGAGCCTGACGTGGGGCTCAAACTCACGGACTGTGAGATCATGACCTGAGCTGAAGTTGGATGCTTTAACCGACTGAGCCACCCAGGCGCCCCAAGCCTCAGATTTTTCTAATGTTAATTTTCTTTTTTTGAAGAATGGGGACATGTGGGGGCACCTGAGTGGCTCAGTTGGTTAAATATCCGACTTGGGTTCAGGTCATGATCTCACAGTTCATGGGTTCAAGCCCCTCATCGGGCTCTGTGCTGACAGCTCAGAGCCTGAAGCCTGCTTCGGATTCTGTGGCTCTTCTCTCTGCCCCTCCTCCGCTCTCTCTCTTCCTCTCAAAAATGAACAAACATTAAAAAGAAAAAAAAAAGAAGAATGGGAGCATGTGGATCCACGTAGGAGATGGGAATTAGAAATGTTCAATCTCTTGTACTTTTCGTCGTGTGCAGTTAACTGTTACTTTGCTGACGGTGTTCTTTCTCTGTTCAATACAGATGCTGGCATACCTGTTCTATTCTGTCCCTTACTTTGTGATTGCGCTTTACGGCTTAGTGGTTCCTGGATGTTCCTGGATGCCTGACGTGACACTGATACATGCTGGAGGTCTAGCCCAGGTACCCAAAATATGCTCTATTAAGAAAGTTCGCTGGGGATTTGGCTGTCATTGTTGAGTATCTGCAAAACATCTCTGCTTGGTGTTTAAGGAGTAGGAAATAGTTACTAGACACATCCCCTTTCGTTTTACGGTTCTTTGGAAGACGTTTCTGCACGTGCATTTTATTTAAATCTCACAGTGACCAGATATGTGATGGTTGCTGTGCCATCCAGTTATACAGATGAGGAAACTGAGGCCCAGTGAGGTTATATGATTTGTCCAAGGTCACATACCCAGCAGGTGCCACCACAGCCTTCCAGGACCCTTCCCCAGGCTCTGAACAAAAATACTTGAGAGCTGTTATCTTTAAGATGCCTATCTAAAGTTAAGATTTCAGAATTCTGTTACAGGACAGTATCCCGGACCAGGGAAATGGGTCTGGAGAAAGTTCCATTCTTTCCTCTTGCGACTTAGCCAAGGCCCTGCCCTAGAGTGAATGCTTATTTCATTGAACTGGAATAAATTTATCTAGGAAATTGTATTATTATACAAAGCACGTTTTTACAAGATAACTAGCAAAACAAACTGATCTTAGGAACAAGGAAGAAAATTATTAAATGATTTTATCTTCCCCCCCCTTACTATAAATAAAAGCAATAACAAACGAATTCATCTTTTTAAAATCATTCTCTGCATCTTGCTCTTTTCAAGCCGGCCTAAGAATGAGGTTCATCTGGAAACTGTCAGCATGTATGGCTAATTATGCTCCTGGTTATAGTAACTGGGATGGCAAAAGAACACCTTAGAATTTACAGGGTGGAAAAACAGCTAGGTATTTATGGGTTAATCCTTTGGGCTAAATCCTTCCAGTCTGAGGTCTTTAAAAAAATTTTCTTAAAACCCACGAATCAACTGCGAGATCATGACCTGAGCTGAAGTTGGACACTTAACTGACTGAGCCACCCAGACACCCCTGAGGTCATTCTTAATTACAGAATTAGAATATTAGTATCAAAAAAGCTGATGCAGCATCCAGAGCAAGGGTTCCTGTTCTTTCCTTGGAGGACTGAAGGGGAAGAGAACCAAGATTTACCCTCTTAGCAGACCTCTGAAGAGGTCTTTATTTCCGTATCTTTCAATGCTAACTATAAGCTGACTTCCAATTTTCTGTCTTTAGCTCCAGCTGTCCCCAGACTCCTATACCTAATCCCAAACTCCGTGTTTTCACGCGGCTATCTCGGAGTTAGTGTCTACATGCAACAGGACCCCTGACCCTCCTACACCCGCTCTCTCCCCACCGCGGCCTGCAAACAGATCCTCCCCCGCTTTCAGCAGCTCCTTCCCATTCCCTCACCCCTACCATCTAGCCCATCACTAGGCCATTAGTCCTGTCTCCAGAGTAACCCTCAAACCCCAGTGAGTTCCAGCCCACTGCCCTGCACTGGTCTGAGCTCTCCTCTAACTTGGGTGAGGCAAAGCAGGCTGTGCTCTACTTACCTACTTGGGTAGGGACAGGCTGTGCGCTCTGCCGGGGCAGCAAATACTCAGTGGCTTAACACACTAAAGTTTTATTTCTTGCTTGTGCAAAGATGATCATGTGGGAGAGTTTCCACAGCCAGGTCTGGCACCACCTCGGCTGCAACGGAAGCAGACAGAGGCGGTCTTCCTGTGTGCCCGTGCCCTGGAACCGTGCAGTGAACACACAGCATCCTCCCTGCAGATTTCTTAAAAGCTAAGAGAGCTGAGGCTGAGGACAGCTTGTTACTCGCCTGGGTCACAGTTACTAAACGGCAGGCAGAATAGGGGAATAGGGGCACGGAATCCTGTCTGACCCCAAAGCCCATCTTCTTCTCTACTGTTCTCTCTCTTCTCCTGTAAGCAGCGAGCCATGGTAGTGGCATGGCTCAAGCAGTGAGCACAAGGCAAGACTTCATATGGGCACGGAGGCGCCGGAGAGCCTCGGGGGGGGGGGGGGGGGGGGAGGCGGTCACACGTGAGCGGGCTCTGTGGGCTGTCAGGCTGGGCAGGGGTGCAGCAGGCCAGAGGGCAGAGTGAGCCCTGGCCTGGGTTTTCTTGGCTGCGTTCTCCTGAGCTCTCCCGGAGAGGGCTCCCGCTCAGCTCACTCTTACCGGCCCCCTCTCTTCGAGGATCATCAGCTTGCTCAGGGTTGGACACGATCGGATTTCCTCTGTGTGTCCTGTGCCTTGCTTGGTCTGCCCCCCGCCGCAGGAACACAGGGTGTCATCATCTAGGAGGCTGACAAAGGGAGGCCAGGTGTAGGACCCAGTCAAGTCTCGGGAGACAAGTGGAGGAAGAGGCAGGAAAAGTAGGTCAAGGCCCAGTCACGTGGGCAGTCAGCAGTCAAGAGGCTTGGGAAGGTCATACCTTGGGGGCAAGTGGGTGCTTGAACCTGGGGCACTAGGGCTAACCCTGGGTTGTACCTGCTGGGGAGGGCTAAGCTTGCAGACAGGCACCCGCGACTCCAGCCGGGTGGTTCTGGGAAGGGCAGTGTGGATGGCAGAGCCCCGGGCCGCAGTCAGCAGCTTCAGCCAGACCCCCAGGCCTCGCAGGAGCCCTTGGGCTCATCCGTCACTGCCCACTTGGACAAGGCAGCTGGAGGCTACAGACTAGATCCTGTCAATGTCAGAAGGATGTTTCTCCCAACCCAGTAGAATGCTGTCATCCGAGAACTGTTGTGTCTGACATTTCCATGACTCTTGGCTTGGCTTTAGTATTTACATATTCAGAGAGCTCAGCCTAAGGAACAGTTACAAATCATAACACAACAGTGCACGCGATGAGAATGCTGAATTTGTTACGTGATTTGTTTCCTACCTAGCCAATACTTGCTCATGAAATGAATTCTCGCCTTGGGAGGGTGACACATTCATCACAGAAAACACCCTCCATAACCCCGACTAACATCCCTAGCTTGCTAAAACGACCATTCCTCATTTAGGGGTTTTGTGCATTCCCAACCCCCTAACTTGATCAAAACCTGCATTTCTTGAAAGGCCTAGTGAACTCCCAGGAGTCTATGTGATTTAATAAGGAAAACAAATCTTTGAAAAATTCCTAGGTCAGTACAAGTCAGTGAAAAACATGTTAGTTATTGAGCCCCTGCCTTCAGATCATGGAGGAATCTACCAAATCTCCTGCCTTCAGAAATTGAAATATCCATCAGAAAGTAAAAGAAAACAAAATCAAATCAAACCACGACACATTTTCTACACCAAAGAGTTCCAGTGGGGACTTATTCAGAACCCAAGTGTCTCTTCATATAAAATTCTTACGTAGGATTAAAGTTGCAAATCTAGTTTGAAATAGGCTGCTCAGACCCACTTATATATTAGTACTTTCTAGCAACTGAACAATTGTTCTCTGCTAAAATATCACTGGAAATTAAAAGAAAACAATCAGAGCCAATATAGTCAAGATGGTTAAGAGCATGAGCTCTGGAGACAGACTGGCTCATTGCTCAGACTGTCACTGATGGGCTCGTGACCTTGGCTACCTCGGTTTCCTCTTCTGTAAAGTTAGGATCATACAGGACCTTTGTCATAGAGCTGCTGAGGATCACGTGAGGTAATAATACATGTAAGAGGCTTAGAACGGTGCCTGGCACAGAATGAGCTGCAGATTTTTGGTACTCCTCCTCTTATTGGTAGAAGATTCCCAGTAGGAGTCTAGAAATGCCTTGTGCTGCTCAGAAGATTCATTCATTAATCTGTGGCCATCTGTGGATGTTAGTACCTAAATGGTAATGTGTGGACATTATTACCTAAGCATCAAGGATGCTGGGAGGAAGCCCTGGGACAGACTCACGGCAGGCCTGGCAGGGAGCCTGTCACGCACCCAGCAACACCCATGGAAACACAACAGCCCTGCTTCAGCCAGGCCCTTCCCGCTTGTTGTGCAGACTCCCTGGCCATGCGGGTGCCATGGACCTCCTGACACGAGGGTCTGGAAGCTTATCTGTGGATAATATGGTTTGTAGAGTTGACTCTGCTGGAGGCGAATTTTGTCCCCCCCCCCACGGAAACCTTTAGGAAATATCTAAAAGATTTAGGAAGCATGTGGATAGCTGGGATACTAATGCAAGTCCTATTTAATAATTTGCTTCCAGTGTAATTCATCACGATACACCTTTAATTAGTATCGAGGTTAGACTTTGGGTTTAAAGTCTTCACATGATTATCCTTTGGTGGAGACAGTCTTAAAATTGTCAGAAGGTCAGCAAGGGGATCTGAAAACGAAGAGCCCACCTGAGTTGTCAGCCAAGCAGAATCCCAGGTCATGGGCAGGGAATTCACCTGCCACTCTCCTAAGCACTTCACAAAGATCAACTCATTGCACCGGCACAGCAATGTGCCCTTATTATCCTACTTTTACAGATGAGGAAGCCAGAGAGGTTACATACCTAACCCAGGGTCATACTGCTGGCTTGTGGTACAGCTGGGACTGGGCACTCTGTATGGTTCCAGATTCAGAATTCTTAACCACTGGACTGTGCTGCTCAGAAAACCCTAAAAAATAACACAGTTCTGGATTAGCTACTTCTGCTGTATCGGCCAAATAGCCTGGCTGTTGCCCCAATGTTCATATTAGTTTTGGCCTGTGATACTCATGTGGACACATAATACTTTCAGCTCTTCCTTCTGGAACCGAGATTGTGATTTTTTAGTCATCCTTTCCAGGCTGTCTCTATAAATATAAGAAAAGAGAGCTATTAAAATGTAACCGTTCTTTGTCTTTATTGCCTCATTTTCCATCCCAATCATCCATTTCTTTAAAAAAAAAAGTCAAAGCAGATCTTTTAAATTCGTTTGAGGTGAAAACAGATTTAGAATGATAAGAAAGATGATGAGAGACTCCACATCACTGAATTCTGCAGACATTTCTGGGCTCTACAGGTTGCACCTGTCACCCTGGGTGACAGTCGGTTCAGCAGCCCCAGGCCAACTGAGCCACCGACCCAGCACCAGGTGCCCGGCTGAGCTCTGAGTCCTGCCATCAGGAGGCCTTATGTGCCGGCGGGAACAGGACCCACGAGACACCGTGCAGGCCCTTAGCAGCCCCGTGCTTAGGAAGGAAACTGTTCTCAGGGGAGGCTGAGGTTTCTCTGAAACTTCAGAAGCCGGGCACTGGACACCGTGTGCGTGGGGAAGAAGCTGTGGCTGGGTGCTCACTCAGAGGGAAGGCGTGGCCACCAGCAACACACCCATTAGAAACTGCACGACACTGGGCTCTGGGCTCGGGCCCTCGTTAGAGGATTCTGGAGAAAGGAGGCCTACGGAAATAGGTATAAAAATAGAGAAATGCTTTGCGGAAGCTGTTTGTATTTTGACAGTCACAAGACCATTACTGATTAACGTTTATTGAGCTCTAACAATGCGAGAGGCGCCACACAAAACATTAGACACAGTACCTGCCCGGTGGGCTTACAGTCTACTCTAAGGACATGACCATTTTGGAATGCTGCCAATGATTTTTGCTGATTTTGAAAATGAGGTATTAACTGCACTGGTCAGTGCAGGAAGAGAGCCTACGGAATCACTGACTTGGTGCAGGTTCCCCTGTGCAAGTAGGTACGACTGCTCGTATCACTCAGTCTCTCAAAGAACGGTCGGCACTTCCCCGAACGTGGTGACTTTTGTGACGTAGTACATGTGTCTATAGAGACACCAAACCCACATTTTTGAAAATCAAGGTTCAAACCTGGCCCCTAGTCCAGAAGTTTGGTTATATTAATTCAGAAAATCACTGCTGTTCAGAAGAGGCTCTAGGGAAAAGTAGGGTTAACGACAGGGGCCACGCTCCTGCTCCGTGTTCCCAGGACTGTACAAGAGCAGCCCCCCGGGCAGCCTCTCAAAGGCCCCGGACTCTCCAGGTCTTGTCTTCAGAGCCCAGAGATGGGACGCTTCCCATCTGCTGGGCTCTGCTCGGCACCTGCTCTGGGGGACGCGTGCTTGAGGGCAGAGCCCTTGCCGAGCCTCGTGGAGCACGAGGCGGAGGGCGTACACAGGCTATTTCTGTGGTCCTCGCGACACATCACACTGACCACTTATCTCCAGAGAGTAGCGAGACTGTACCAGAGGTCCCAGGACGTAGCAGCAATCTGTTAAAATACCTGCAATGGACACAAATCCATACAAGTGCCACTTGTGAAAGCTCATCCTTTATTTGTCATGGAAAAGCCGAATTTTGTCTGTTAACCACTTCGCAGAATAAACTGGTTTCATACGGAAGGAAATGTAAGATAGCTTGTATGTATTTAAAGCGAATTATTTAGTTTTTCATTCTTGGATTCTGTGATTTCTTTCCACTTTGATCCTGATGAACTAATAATTCATCACTTCTTATATTTAGATTTCCAGTCCTTTATTCACATACAGCGTGGATTTCAGTAAGATATGAAAACACACACTGCAGGGTTGTGTTCTGTAAGGACATGAGAATGCTGAGGAAATCCTCACACAGAAGCCTTTTCTAATACAGTTTTTCCCTGTGCTTATGAAAAGTATCAAACAAGATACATTCTGAATGTATGTTATGAACAAGTACTTAAGTACAAATGGGAAACTGGTCTCAGGTTATGGTGACAAGCTGTACTAAATAAAGGAGAACTTGATATGAAGAGGTCGCCTGCATGTATACATGCCATTTTATGAAGAGCAACCATAATCCTACCCTCACTCACGTTGGTAACAACCTTACCGACGAAACAACCCTTAGTAGTTTTTAAAGTTGCATAAGCAACAAAAACGTGAAGAAGTAAACAAAAAACATGTAATGAAGGGCTTTGGGCTCTTGTTCCAAGGAACAGGTGAAAAGACTGATTAATGAAGCTGAGGTCCCCATTGCGTCTCTTTAAATGGCTATATAAAAATATTTTTGCTTTCTAAGCTCTGTACTTCCTTCATTTTTGCCAAACACACTTAGTAAGCCACAACTGAGTGCCTGAGTGTTTAGGATCTCCAGAATGCATATCAGGGGGAAAAAAAACAAAAAACAAAACGGAGATTTTGTTCAGTTTTTCTTTTAAATTGAGCCACTAATGTTGGGTAAGGGGCACTGCATGGCATGATAAAGCCAAGCTAAGGAAGGTATACTTTGAGTCGTTACATTAAGACTGGTCCTGAATTCAGTGAAATCCTGAAGACTGTGGATTGTTTGAAAGTACTGGTTTTGAGGGCACAGGAAACATGGTCTGAATGAATCGTCCAGAACACGTTGTGAATCCGACTGAACACAGAGCTCATGCTGACCTCCCCCCTTTTTTTTAAATGCAACAGGCTCAGTTTTCTCACATCGGTGCTTCTCTTCATGCTAGAACCGCTTATGTCTACAGAGTCCCTGAAGAAGCGAAAAGCCTCTTTCTAGCATTAAACATAGCATATGGAGTTCTTCCTCAGCTCTTGGCCTATCGTTGTATCTACAAACCAGAGTTCTTTATAAAAACAAAGGCAGATGAAAAAGTTGAATAAAAGTATTATTTCTTCCTCTCTAGATGACTGACTTTTATTCCTGGTACTGATATTCTGTCCCATTTTACTCCCTTCCCATACAGCAATACTTAAAAATATGTAAATTCGGGCTCCGCACTGTATGTGTGAGCTCTCACATGGTATTGTGTGGGTAAATTTTCTTCTCTTGAAGGATATGTGAAGTTGAGAAACAGTTTAAAGAAATCTATTCAAAATTATTTGTGAGTAACTTGACCATCTATTTCAATATTCTGTCTGCACATATTAAATATAACTGTAAACATATACAATTTAGCTCCTACAATAGTGAGCACGAAAATGAAACTATTCAGAAGTGAATATGGCCTGTGCATATTAAGGAATTTAGAACAGCAGATACATTCAGGAGAAATACTTTTTGCATATAAGATATATATGCATCATTATCAACCTCAATATAAAAAGCAAATTATCACATTATTTTAAAATGTTATTTGACAAATGTTTCCCAAGGAAAGTATATTATTCACTGCTGTTGTAAACACTGCTTTTAATAAAAAATTTTTTGTGAGTCTGAATGGCTAAGGAGGGATCGGTGACTTTATCAGTACCCTTAATGAATACCTGTTTTATTGGTGACTGGAAATATTTTTATTGTATTTCTGTGTATATTTTTAATAAATTATTTTTGGCCTTTTATGAAAACAAATCTTAACGAATTTGAAACATTTTGTATTTTTTTTCCAAAAGCAGTTTTGTAGTCTTTAGGATTTTTATTCTAAAAATCTGTCAGTTACATGTTCCAATTCAAAATGTCAGCTACATTCTCCTTATGCTTTACTGTGAGCAATGAACAGGACTTTTGAGGAACTGATTACATTTCACTAATTTACAATTAAAGTAAAATATTCAAAGTTAAAAAGTACTCTTCAAGGAAAAAGAACTGGATTGGCATCCCTAGTATCTTTTAATGAACTTTTCATATCTGGAATGATGAGTATAGAGAAAAATTACAATTTGCTACATGAGAGAAACAAACCAGAAATACCAGCCGCCTTCTCAGAGCCTTAGAGGGGTAGGTAGACTGGTGCTTTCATACCCTTGGCTGCCATAATCGTAATCCCATCACCACCACCATCATCAATGGCCCTGGGGTCTTAGAACTTCTCACATTTTCTCTTCATGTTATTTATTTAGCTCTTCACCAAAATAAGAAAACAAAAAGAAAACATTGTCCAAGTCAACGCATGGATAATGTCAAGTGTGCGCATTTAGGGTCCACTGAGCTGGTAAATAGTATCTGAGACGTGCAAGCCATCATGTAGCCATTCCTCTCCCTCCCCCATGTTTACAAAAAACCTAAAACCCCGATGTTCAAAAAAAAGAAAAAAGAAAGGAAAAAAAAAAAAAGAAAACCCTCACCTGCACTTGATTCTCTTGTCAACTTGCTGTTAACAATTTTTGCTTTAATATACGAATTACATTAATACCTCACATTACATATATAAAGCCAAATTACACTAACTTAGTTGTTTACAACCTCAAATCTTACTCCCAGTACACATTCCAATAAATTTATTCTGTAAAAACAATACATTTTTTTGTTTTTGATTTTTTTTTTTACAGTAAACTTTTCAACTACAAACCTCGAATACGCGAAAGATGGTCCAAGGACAAGCATAACAGGATTGGTGAAACCCAAACTGACCAAATGAGCTCTCACAATATAAGCTGGCAGAAAAATAAATAAAATTCTCTATTATCACAATAGCAACAATAATGTACACGTAATAATGGTTTGTGGATGAGTATCAACTATTCTAACTCTAGCTCCAAAAGAAAACAATGGTTCATTTAAAAGTCAATGCTTTGTCTGGTTTCCCATAGGGCTACTGCTGATTCCAGTACATTTAAAATGTAAAGTATCCACCTTGAGTGATTAGCTCAAATTGTATTGGCATTGGGAAAAAATAAATCATTGCCTTTATTTTGGAATAACACAAAAGGACTCACTAACTTCACATATAAAAACTGAGTTTGTGTACATAACAGTATGAGTTTTGAGAAGTATAAGCTGTTGACTAGCTATTTCTAATACGGAATAGATATTTTACAATATGGTTAAACTTTACACATGGCCTCAAAACTGAAGGACAATTTCAATTTTATCTTCAATATGCCAACGTTATGTGTTTAGGAACCGGTTCCTGGGTTCTGTCACAGAGAAGAAATCCCTTAAGCATTATGTGGAGTGGTCGTTTTAAGAAAATGCTAATTTATCTTTAACTGAGCCTCTGGTGATAGTGGAGTCAAGGCAGGAGAATGGTGAACACAGCCACCTTGATAAAAGGATCCTAGACATGTAGAAGTTTGTGCAAAAATCTTGATAATCCTTAGTGGTTAAGGGCAACTTCATGCAACCAAATAACATGAAATTAAATAACCTTAAAAAAGGCTAAAATGTCTTTTTTTCCCCCAAACACAACAGAGAGGAGTGTGAATAATGTACATACAAACTGGGGTTCTGTCAATGACAACAAGGAGTATGTGTTGGTTCATATCAAATCCAAGATTATTAGACAACCAAATGTATAACCTTCTTGTGGTTTCTCTTAATATGCAGCATTCGTTATGGTAGTTAGGTCTGTAAAAAAAAAAAAAGAAAGAAAACAAGCCTTTAGATGACTTAGGATATGAACAATAAAAGCGATCCATACCTATAAAGTATATAGCTGGGATTTTCTGAGATTTTAATCTGTACTGCAGTGGAAATACTACTTAGCAAGAATAGCCTGTAAGGCTTTGCTTCCTACTACCTGTCAGTTCGATAACCTGGAGGAAGCGCTGGGGCATGTTTAGTGCCCCGCTATAAAAAAAAAAAAAAAAAAAAAGGAAACAACACACGTTGTCTACTGTTTGGCAGGGCCCAGAGTAGTGTGCACTCTATACAACTCAGGACAATGTGTATTGCTGGGGTAAAGTCCATGGAGAAATTGAGATAACCCATCCTTGTGAGGACTGTAGTGTTAGAAAGGTAAGCATTTGGAATGTATGCAAATTATCATGTATTATAACTTAATTACTTGGGACACGCGGCTGGAAGAAATAACGAGTGTTAACAAAATCAAGACGTATGAAGAGAAAGGAAGTCGAGATTTCTTTTAAAATTTAGATGGCACATCTGTGTGACAAAATATTTCCACTTCCTAAAAGAATGATGTTTCAATCTGGGTCCTACTTTAAATTGTGTCAGGTTACATTTCCTCATAGGGAGGCTATTTTTGTTTTCTTCATCATTAACCCAAATACATTAACCCCCTCGTAATGCTCTCAAGGGATGAACGAAAGAGGGAACTCAGGCCCCAATATTTTTCCTAAAACATCTTGCTTCCATTCTTTTTCCTTCACTGAGTGAACAAACTTGCTTGTGAGCAAGGAGTGTGCTCACTCATGGGTATGTTCTCAAGTATACAGCTGAAATCTATGTGTTCGTTATACCGCGTATCAGTAAAGAGGAAAAGGTCTAAACCTCAAGATCCCAGACATTAGTTCTCTTGGCCTGCTCTGCTCCTACCAGAAGGAGACAGCCAACTTTAAGAAAATAATAAAAGTCTACTTAAAATCTGTGAACTTCCAAAATACAGGGACTGGTGACTCCTAATTATTTATTGACAAAAATACTAGATACATTATACTTATAGCCTTTGGAGGATTTTACTCCTTTGTGAAGGAGGAAGACACCCATTTTAAGCAATGAAAAATTGTTAACCGAAGACATTTATTTAACAGTGTCTTTTTATTAATGTCAATGTGAAAAGCAATAAAATCTCTGTTTACATTGGTAGAAAATTCATAGTAACAACTACTCAATCCACATTGAAAAACATTTTTGGAACAGATGGTCCCACAGCAGCAGCAGAATAGAATTCATGCCCGAAACAAAGTAGCAGTGGTACCAGAATATAACCACAACTTTAAGGACCTGGGGAATTTTTTGGTCTTTAAACAAGGTGCTGTCAAATAAGTGCTTAAAAGCAAATTATGAATCCATGTTTAAAAATTTCTCATACCATAATCACTCTATTTGCATCTGTGCATCAAAAAAGTATCTTGCTAGAGCGCCTGGGTGGTGGCTCAGTGGGCTTAAGTGTCCAATTCTTGATTCCAGCTCAGTTCATGATCTCAGGGTCCTAGGATCAAGCCCCATGTCTGGCTCTGTGCTGGACATGGAGCCTGCTTAAGATTCTCTCTCTCCC
This sequence comes from Acinonyx jubatus, assembly GCF_027475565.1. NCBI lineage: Eukaryota > Metazoa > Chordata > Mammalia > Carnivora > Felidae > Acinonyx > Acinonyx jubatus. The sequence goes on along the minus strand of NC_069386.1, from coordinate 3,774,069 downwards.
CATTACCCACCCCTCCCAACTTGTGCATGCTCACTCTCTCGCTCTCTCAAAAAAAAAAAAAAAATCTTGCTAATCATAATGGTATACGTTCTGGGCATGGAGCTCGGGGTGTTGTCTAGACAGGAAGTCTCCTCTGGGGAAGCAGCCGGAAGTGGTTCCTTATGTGCTGGCTGCCGTGCTCTGTGCCAAGCCACCCTCAGCAGACAATGGCTGACTACTCCAATCAGATTCTCTCTTGAGGCATCTGAATTCGAGGCACATTAAGAGGCTGCAGGGTGGAGGCAAAGCTGAAGGACAGCCCAAACACAGCAGAAGTTAGGAGACAGTATAAGTCATAGGATCTTTCCCTGGAGCACCATTTTCACTTGAAAAAATGATGGCAGATAAACTATGGTTATTCAGACACTCTGTCAGAAATAAATGAAATGAGCCTATTACATCAAGGAAGACAAGTGGCAGTATTTGTTGCCAACAGTAACATTCAAACTTTCAAGTGAAACTTAGAATTCTGGAAAACTTACATCCTCCATGATCAAAATTTCCCAGTGAAGGTTTTTCTGACAAGATATACTTGATATTTAAAAACGTGATTGTGGGCGCCTGGGTAGCTTAGTCAGTTGAGCATCTGACTCTTGATTTCGGCTCAGGTCATGATCTCATGGGCTGTGAGTTCGAGCCCTGAGTAGGGCTCTGAGATGACAGTGTGGAGACCGCTTGGGAATCTCTCTCTCCCTCCCTCTCTGCCCCTCCCCAGTCCGTGCGCACACTCACTCTCTCTCTCAAAATTAATAAATATTAAAAAATGTGATTAAAAATACTTCATGATGAAATATTTGGAAGACCCAAATAATGCAGGAAACCAGCATTTTCCAAATGGGTAAAAGTCATTCAAAGTGCCAGACTGTCCAATGGATTTTAAACTAACAGAATACAGAAAAGTTCAGATTCCACACTGCAACTAACCTTTAAGAAACTACCACTTACAGAGCTGGTCTAATACCAAAGAATATTCGCAATGATCTGGAGAAACTATTAAGATACTCACTCGTATCTCCACTTTCAACTACATGTCTGTGTGAGGCCACAGCTCCTTCATATACCTCAACTAAAACAACATATTGCAAGAGACTGAGTACAGAGATAGATGTAAGAGCCCTTTCTATTAAGCCAAACAAAGAAATTTTTAAAAATGTAAAACAACGTAGGGGGCACACTCGGTAGAGTGTGCAACTGTTGATCTCAGGGCCATGAGTTTGAGCCCCATGGGTATAGAGAGTACTAAAAATTAAATAAAAACTAAAAAAGAAAATGTAAAACGATGTCATTTTTCAAAACAAAACACTTTCTGAAACGTTCTTTTTCATAAAAATGTGTTATTTATGTTAAATAATGAGTATTTTTTATAATGAATAAATTTTTTAAATTAACATTTTAAAATTTGTTTTTATTCCTGATTCAATAAATATCCACGGTTGTAACAAAAACTCTTGGGGCCCTCAATTGCTTACAAGAGTATTAAGGGGGTCCTGAGACCAAAAAGTTTGGCGAACCCCTGGCTTTGAAGAAATGAGAGTAAATGGTGAGAGATGAAGCCGGAAAGATAAACTGGGGCCAGAGTGCGAAGGCCACTGCGTGCTGCAGTAAGGAGTCTGGATTCGATCTCGAGGGCAAGAGCAGCTGACCCTCTGCTGGCCCTCTGCTAAAGAAAGCGGGTCCAGAGCCCGAAGAAGAAAAGCATGGACATGGTGGTTATGGTGACCGTGGCAGGTGTCCTCCCAATATTTACTCTATCCTCTGCCCTTCCCTGCTACTCTGTGTGGCCTTGTGATTCGAGGACCTGACTCTAGCTCCAGCGGGGGGGGGAAAGGGGGGTAGAGCCTGACTGGTCCAAGCCAGTTTCAATCTCTTTGTTATCTGTGGTTAGTTTGGGGATGGGCAACTTTCTGGCCCTGCAATGAGTCCTGCTTCCTGGTCCTCATACCCTTGTGTGACCCCCTCCCCTGCTTCTGTCTTGCAAGCTCGCTCTCTCTCTCTCTCTCTCTTGCTGATGAAGTTACCTGTCATGTAGGAGCTGCCCTATAGAGAGGCAAATGTGTCAGGGAACCTAGAGGGCCTCTGGCCAAAGTTAGTGAGGACCTAAGTCCTGCCAACAACTACTTGAGTGAACTTGGAAGGGGACCAACCCCCAACTGAGCCTCAAAAGGATTTGAGCGGCTGCTAATACCTTAATCGCAGCCTTGGAGAGACCCTGAGACGAGGGACTCAACAAATTGTGCCTGCCTGGAGTCCTCATCCAGGGGAAAATGCCAGACAATAAATGCTACTTGAAGCCCTAAGTTTTGAGGTAATTTGTTACGTGGGGATAAACAATACAGCAGCCCCGAGCCAATCAGTGCACGGTACCCGGGTCGTGAAGATTAGTAACCTCTACGTCGTGCCCCACGAATCGACAAGGGACGCTCCACGTGAGCCCTTTTCTGCTTTGTGCTTCCCCTGGCAGCAGTGAGGACGGAGCCTGAAGGGAGGGCCCCAGAACTCTGCGGGTTCCTAGTAAGAACCCTTACCAATATGTGTGACCTCAACACCCCCACGCCTCGAGACTATCAAGCCTTTTATCCTTCTGTCCTTAGGCTTATCTCCGTGACCACAGATGGGCTCCTGAGCATGTCACTTCCTAGACTCTCATCCGGTCAGGTTAGTACATGTTAGTCTATGACCTCATCTCTCTCTCTCTCTTTTTAATGTTTTTATTTACTTTTGAGAGACAGAGAGAGCGAGAGCATGAGTGAGGGAGGGGCAGAGAAAGCGGGACACAGGATCTGAAGGACACATGCGGGGCTCGAACCCATGAACCGTGAGATCGTGACCTGAGCCGAAGTCGGACGCTTCACCGACTGAGACACCCAGGCGCCCCTATGACTTCGTCCCTTACACTCTCCTGCTTCCACCCAGGTTCCGCAGTCTCTTCCACTAGGCCCCTTGGACATCACAGCCACCAGCAAATCTCCATATTCCCCACAAGCGTGTCTCAGGTATTCTGCCCCCCAACTTGTTCACAGCAAAGGTTCTCCCTGGGGATTGTGCTGCTGCTTCTCCTGTGACCTCTTTTCTCAGCCACAGCTCTTGGACTGCTGGCCCGGCGGTGGAGGCGGTGTTCACCCAACCCTCCTCACCTTGAGCGTCCATGCTGTGAACCACCCCCTCTCCTGCCTGCAGTCACTTCTGGACCCCTGGGGTCACTCCCTACAGATTTCAGCTCTGCCTCACCATCATTCGATATTATAATCACTGGGGATGTCTCTCCATGTAGACGGTCTTTCCAAAACTCTGACCCCTCAGCTCCTCGGCTCTCCCCTCCAGAGAGCTCGTTCTCCGCCCTACCTCACTCACCCCATGGCTATTTCTCAGGCAGGCGGTTCTCAACCACTGGGAGTGCAGCAGTCCCCCCCCCCACCCCCCCCCCGATGGGTGGTTTTGCCTTCTTTGGTCAAGTGTGGTCAGGAAGCAGTAGCCTTCACTTTATCTCATCCTTCATCGAGCAGGAAGGGTGAGTGCCGCCCAGGAAGATATTTTGAGGGGGATCACGTTCACTTAACTTTTATTGCAGTATATTGTTACAACTGTTCTATTTTATTCTGAGTTACCGTTATTGAGCTCTCACTATGCCTAACTGATACGTTAAGCTGTATCTTAGGTGCGCGCGTGTAGGAAAAAACAGCATACGCCAGGTTCGTGTCATCCACAGTTTCAGGCATCCATGGGGGGTCTTGGAATATGTCTCCTGCGGATAAGGGGGGACACTGTATCTGCAAATATGGTTTGAAGTCACCGTTCTGGGGGGCAAAATTATGGAAGCATTTTAGGTTGTCAGAAGAACTTGGGGCTTCTTTGGCCTCTTACAGGCAGGAGTCAAGGGGACTGTGTTGTGAACGGTGCTCACAGGCTGAACTGTCCGTGCAAACACCAGCACCAGCTGCCTGTCAGCGGCAAGCACTGGTGTCTCCAGCTCTCTTTGTAGCTGGTCTCCACCTCTTCCAAGTGCCTACTCGGTCCCATTTCCTGCCTCTCGAAATTCCAACACTTCTTCCTGTTACCTCCTCAGGTGCTGACCTTGCTTCCTAAGAAAACGGACGCGGTCAGGTGAGGACCCTTCCAAGCTCTCACCCCTAGTGCCCGCTTACCTGCCTCCCCCCTGCAGTGGGGGAAGCAGGGCAGCCCCCCCGCACGTGCACTAGGTCCTGTGCCTTGTCTTCCGAGGGGCACTGCTTGCGCAGCTCTTTCCTACGCGATCACTGGGCGATCATTCCTCATTTGACTCATTCTTACCAGAACGTGTGCTGTAAATTCTCCCATCGAGAAAAAAACCCTTTTTGCTTTTCTATCTTGGACTGTGACTATTACATATTTGAAAAGAAGTTTAAGATCAGTCTGCTGGCCCCACGAGACATCAGCACTCATTATAAAGCTGCTATCACTATGAAAAGCATGGTACTGACCAAAGGAACTGAACAGAGAACCCAGACAGAGAGCCATGCCTATATGACAGAGGACACTGAGACCAGAGAGGAAAGGAGGGACAGCTTCATACATGGTATGGTTCAAATGGTGACGCTGTGGGAAAAAGGCAACAGGACCCTACCTCGTACTGTGCCCAAATCAATTCCAGATGGACTAAACAGCAGCATGTTAAAAATAAAACTTTATGATTTAAAAAAGGAAATACAGGAGCATACCTTTTTGATCTTGGGAAAGGGACAGGCTTCGTAAACAAGAGAAAAATGCTAACCACAAAAAGAGAAGTTTGAGACATTTGACTACAACAGAGAAAGTCTGTTCACCTAAAGGTATATAAGAAATCAGACAAGCCACAGATGTGGAGAAGGCACCTACAATGCACATGACCAACCCCATTAGTTAGAGTCCAGAATATGTGAAGGAGCGAGTCCTACCAATCAGTAACGCAAAAAATCCCACAGGAAATTGGGCAAAAATGCAAAATCCAGCACCGCATAGCAGAAGAAACATGGGTGGTAGGTAAACCTGAAAAGAAACTCAACCTCACTACTAGTCAAAGAACTGCGTGGAGACTATCATTTATACTCACTGTACGAGCAAAACTTTCAAGTTTGACAGTGACACGTTCATCACAGGAACTTGTGCATTGAAGGTGGGTGCGTAAACCGGTCCAAACACTTAAGAACGTAACTCGGCATTATCTTGTAGAGTTAAAGACCCGAACTCATGAGCTGCCGTGTCCAGTTTGGGTTTATATACCCTCAGGGACCTCTTGCCTATGTGCGCCAGGAGGCAAGCAGGAGGCTGAGCCCAGCAACACATGAAAGTCACAAAACTGAGTATTATGCTGCCGTGGAAGATGAATAAACCTTTCTATACATGACCACGTGAAGGACTCTTGGAAGCATGGCAGTACGTAAATGTCACCATTTTTCTTAAGAATCTCAAATGATTGGCAGTATGGCGCAGGGATTAAGAGCATGGACTCTTGACTCAGTCTATTTGGCTCTGAATGCCAGAACTGCCATCCATCAGCGGCATGATGGGGAAACTGCTTAACTTCTCTGTACCTGATTTCCACATATGTAAAATAGTGATAATAAAAGCATCTGTCTCAAAGGGAAAAAAAATTTCAAAAATGAGAGAAACTAAGGAATATATTATTTAAATATATACCTATATGTTAGATAGGAGTTAAAATTCTGAAAATGAAAGGAAATAATAAATACAACACGAGTGGTTATCTCTGGGTATAAAGAAGATGGGGCAAGGGAAGAATATGTAATTAGATATATGTTATGATTCTGTTTTAGTTTTGGGGTTGAGTGGGAGGGTCACTGGTATTCATTGGAATACTATGTTTATTACTTTACATATATTACCTATATATTCTTTTGTATAAAACAAAAATATTATTAAAAATGGGTTAAAAATAAAAGGATCTGACGTTTAACAGAGTGGGTATGAAGGGAAGATAACTCAACAAAATAAAGGCCATCTATGAAAAACCCACAGCTAACATCATACTCACTGGTGAAAAACTGAGAGCTTTCCTCCTAAGATCAGGAATAAGTCAAGGATGTCCATTCTTGCCATTTTTATTTAACATACTAGTGACGTCCTAGCCATAGCAAGAAAAAAAAACCCAAACACATCCAAATTGAAGTAAATCTGTCATTATATGCAGATGACATGATATAACAGATAGAAAACCCTAAAGACTCCACCAAGAAACTATTAGAATAAATGAATTCAGTAAAGTTGTAAGATACAAGTTTAACAGAGAAATTTGTTGTTTCTACATAGTAATAACAAAGTAGCAGAAAGAGAGATTAAGGAAATAATTCCATTTATAGTTGCACCAGAAAGAATAAGACCTAGAAATAAACTTAACCACAGAGGTGATAGACCTATACTCTGAAGATAATAAAACACCGATGAAAAAAACTAAAGAAGACACAAACAAATGGGAAGATATCCCATGCTCACTGACTAGAAGAACAAATACTGTCAAAATGTCCACACTACCCAGGGGTGCCTGGGTAGCTCAGTCGGTTGGGCATCCAACCTCAGCCCAGGTCATGATCCTGCGCTTTGTGGGTTCTAGCTCCGCGTCGGGCTCTGTGCTGACAGCTCGGTGCCTGGAAGCCTGCTTCGGATTCTGTGTCTCCCTCTCACTCTGCCCCTCCCCTGCTTGTGCTGTCTCTCTGTCTCCCCAAAATAAACATTAAAAAAAAATTTTTTTTAAATGTCCACACTACCCAGAGCAATCCACAGATTCAATGCAATCCCTACTCAAATACCAAAGCATTTTTTAGAGAACTAGAACAAATAAATACTAAAATTTGTATGGAACCACAAAAGACCCCAAACAGCCAAAGCAATCTTAAGAAAGAACAAAGCTGGAGGCACCACAACCCCAGACTTCCAAGATATACTACAAAGCTACGTTAATCAAGGTGTATGGTACCGGCACAAAACCAGATACGTATATCAATGGAACAGAACAGATAGCCCAGAAATAAACCCATAGTTATATGGTCAATCAATCTTTGACAAAGGAGGCAAGAATATACAATAGGGAAAAGACAGTCTCAATAAAGGTTGCTGGGAAAACTGAACAGCTACCTTCAAAAGAATGAAACTGGACCACTTTCTTAGAGCATACACAAAAATAAACCCAAAGGCGATTAAAGACCTAAATGTGAGACAGGAAGCCATGAAACTCCTAAAGGAAAATACAGGCAGTCACCTCTTGGACATCAGGTGTAGCAACATTTTTCTAGATGTGTCTCCTCAGGCAAAGGAAACAAAAGGAAAAATAAACTATTGAGACTAGACCAAAATAAAAAGCTTTTGTTCAACAAAATGAAAAGGCAACCTACGGAATGGGAGAAGATATCTGCAAATGATACATCTGGTAAGGGGTTAATATCATATATATCTATATATCTCATATATAATTATCTATTTTTGTATCTCATACAACTCGAAACCAAAAAAATAGCTCCTATTAAAAAATGGACAGAGGACCTGAATAGACATTTTTCCAAAGAAGACATCCAGCCAGATGGTAACAGACACATGAAAAAAGGTTCAACATCACTAGTCATCAGAGAAATGCAAGCAAACCAAAATGAGATCACGTGACACTAGTTACAATGACTAATATCAAAAGAACAAGAACAGGAAGTGTTGGTGTGGTTGTGGAGAAAAAGGAACCTTTGCGCACTGTTGGTGGGAATGTAAATTGGTGCAGCCACTGTGGAAAACAGTATGGAGGTTCCTCAAAAAATTAAAAGTAGAAAAACTGTATGATGCAATAATTCCACTAGCAAAGAAAATGAAACCACTAATTCAAAAAGACATATGCACTCTTGTCTATATTGCAGCATTATTTATAACAGCCAAGTTATGGAAGCAAACCAAGTGTCTACCGACAGATGGATGGACACAGGTGGTGTATATATACAATGGGGTATTATGCAGCCATAAAAAGAGATTTTGCCATTTGCGACAATGTGGATGGAACTAGGATGTATTGTACTAAGTGCAATAAGTCAAAGAAAGACAAATATCGTGATTTCACTTACATGTGGAATCTAAAAAACAGAACCAGACCCATAAATACAGAGAACAAACTGAAGGTTGCCAGGGAGGAGGGTCAGGGGAGGGGCAAAATGAGTGAAGGGGAGTGGGAGATACAGGCCTCCAGTTATGGAGTGAGTCATGAGACACGGTACAGGACAGGGAACAGTCAATGACACTGTGACAGCACTGTGTGGTGAGCACAGCATAAGGCAGCCTTGTCAAATCACTACGTTGTGCACCTGAAACGAGTGTAATATTGTGTGTCAACTGCACTTCAATTTAAACGAACGAATGAAAAAATGAATGGATCTCAGGCTCTTGTTCTACATTCAGGCTCTTACCAGCTATGTGACCCTGGGCCAATCTTTCCAGCCTCAGTTTCCCCAGGTACACAACGGATAAGACCTCCACCTACATCCTGGGATTTGTGTGGGGATTAAATGAGACAATGCATAGATAGCATTTAGCACAATCTGTGGCACAGAGTAAACTGTGAGCCATTACGACTCTGACTCTGCTGCTGTCGCTACTGCTAATGGCAAGTGTTTCCAGAAGTGCTTTCAAGATGTTCAAGTAGAAATGGGTTTCATAAATGGTTAGAAAAATGGATCTACAATGCAGGAGGTACAGTGGGACGTCATCAGTAATATATCGAAAACAGCTGAAACCACGAGAGTGGAGAAGATGGACGCGGGGAAGCTTTCAGAAGAGTCGTGTGCCAAGGAAGGAGCTCTGCAGAGGGACTGAGAAGAGCTGGTTGTGGAAGCAGTAGGTGGCCTGGAAGCAAAGTCCGGAGGAGAAAGGGGTAACGGCACTAAATGCTGCAGAGGTAAAATAAAGACTAAAAAAGACCCTGGACCTGGCAGGGAGAGGATCGGCATGGACCTCTCCAAGGGCAGTCGCACTGAAACGGTGAAGAAGCACCTCGAGTGTAATGGAGTAAGGCGGGTGTGTGCAGGTGAGGAAGTGGATGCTGGGAGGAAGGAGAACTCCTTTAGGAAGTTCAGAGATGAAGAGAAAAGTGAAAAGAACAGGGTATGTGGGGAAAGGGAGGTATGTTTGAGGTTAGGGGAGGCCTGATACTGTTTCTAGGCAGGAGAAAGAAGAGAAAGGTACAGGATGACTGGGTTGGCCTTGGAGGAAGGACGAGGAGACGACACTCTGGAGCCTGGTAACAGAAAGGTGCAGATTAATGCCTCTCAGACTTTAATGTGCATATAAATGACCTGGGGAATTGGTTAAAACAGATTCTGACTCAGAAGGCCTGGGCGTGGGCCTGGGCTTCTGCATTTCTAACAAGCTGCCGGGTGCTGTTGATGCGATCTGTCCATAGATCGCAGTCTGAGTGGTACAGGTGTAAGCCATCTTTACCTCTGTCACAGGAAGGGCAGCCAGAAGTGAGTTTGGTCACGGGAGAGACAAGTTGTGGGGAGTTTGCTGTATACATACTGAAGCCACCTGGGGTGGGGACGGCAAGTGGGATAAAAAGAAAATCAAGAGTCAGGTACTCAGGCCCTCGGTGACTGTTAGGGATGGTTCCCAGGAGGGCTGCTGGCAAAGGTGATGACAGAGGACTCTCTACTGAAGAGGTGAAAAGAAGAAAGATCCTCAGAGGCAGGAGTAAAGCTGAGTGGCTAAGAGGGATAAGGGAGCCGTTAGAATTGTAACCAGGGAGTAATTTTGGAAAACTGGATGAAGGAGGACTTGAGAGGTAAACAGTACTGACAAGAATAGTCGAGAACTCGGCTGAAACCAGAATCTAACAGAAGAACAATCAGAATGTATTTTGTGGATTATCGTTTCAAAGTGATTTGCCGCTGTCCAATTAGTCTTGAAAGAGAAAAGACTAACGGAAGAGGACCAGGGGCAAAATGTGCCTCTGCTAATAACACTTTTACGAAGGCGGACTTGCCCGCCACCTAACAGGTTAACGGAAATTAGGACGGAAGACACGCAGACGGCCAACAGTCCCGTGAAGAGATGCTCAGCACCACTCATCGTCAAGGAAATGCCAATCAGAACCACAATGAGCAACCACCTCACACCTGTCCGAAGCGGCTAGAATCAAAAACGTAAGAAGTAACCAGTGTTGCAAGATGTGGAAAAAAGGGAACCCTCGTGCACGGTTGGTGGGAATGTAAACTGGTGCGGCCGCTCTGAAAAACAGTATGGAGGTTCTTCAAAAAGTCAGGTTTACCAGTAATTCCACTTCTGGGTATTTATCCGAAGAAAATGAAAGCAGCACTTTAAAGAGAAACATGCAACCTTATGTTAACTGAAGCATTACTGACAATAGACAAGATATGGAAACAACCCAAGTGTCCACTGACAGATGAACGGACAAAGATATGGTGTGTACGTGGACACACACACACACACACACACACACACGAATATTATGCAGGCATAAAAAAGAATGAAAGCTTGCCACCGGTGACATCATGGATGGACCTAGAGTATATTACGCTAAGTGAGATACGCCAGAAAGAGAAAGACAAATGCCATATGATGTCACTTACGTGGAATCTAAAAAAACAAAACAAACGAACAAACATAATAAAACAGAGTCCCAGATACAGGAGGCACACTTTGTCTACCACCAGGCGGAAGGGCTGAGGAGTGGGTGAAACGGGTGACACAGGAGAAGGGGACTAAGATGTACAAACTCCCAGTTGTAACACAAGTAAGTCACGAGGGTATAAAGTACAGCACAGGGAAGAGAGTCAGGAATATGGTAGCAACTTTGTCTGATGACAGACAGTACCCAGGCCCATCACAGCGAACACTCAGTAATGCCTACACATGTGGACTCACTGTTGTGCACCTGGAACGAACACAATATTCTATGGCAACTATACTTTAAAAAAGAGTTAACAAAAACTCAAAGTGGACAAGTCTTCCCCTTTGGTACTTTAAATACCAATGTTCACGTGTTGTTTGAATCCTTAAATACTTAAAGCCCTGTGGGTATATTAAAGTACAAACAAACTGCTTTTAGGAAAGAAACAGCGGCATGAAATCTCCTATTTTGGACATGCCATTCATCTTATAATAAAATAAATCTAACTGTAAAATTCTGAGATGGCATTTCATAATTTCAGTATTTCACATCTTACTTTTTAAAAGACTCCCAGTTGGGACACCTGGGTGGCTCAGTCGGTTAAGTGCCTGGCTCTTGATTTTGGCTCAGGTCATGATCTCACAGTCATGAGATCAAGCCCCAGGTCGGGCTCTGCGCTGACAGTGGCAGAACCTGCTTGGGATTCTCTCTCTGCCCCTCCCCTGCTTGTGCACAAGTGTTCTCTCTCTCTCCCCCAAAGTAAGTCAATAAACACTAAAAAGAAAAGAAAAGACTCAAGCTGCTCAAGTTAGTTTAAAAAAGAATGAACTGTTCACAGAGTTCCATACTGCCAGGCAGGTGCACTTCCCACCTGGCTCTCTTTTGTTCTCAGACTCTATGCAGCTAATCATTCATCCAGGAGCTGCGTGCACATCCACGTATCAGGCTGAGAATCTTTCTCCATCTACTAGGACAGTGTTTACCAGTGACTGTGAAGCACTGCTGATCTCTAGCATCTTCTAGGTTAGAAGGGCAGGGAGGTTACACGCTGTCCTTACCCCTTCACTGGTTTTCTGCAAGTCTGAAGTTGTGTTTCTTGTGTCGTTGCCGGCGTCTCCACCCTCGGAGCTGCTTTTGTTCTCCTCTTCTTTGCAGTCCTTGTCATCTTCATCTCCTGGAGACTTCCGGGACTGTTTAGAGGATTTCTAAACGTTTGGACAAGTTAGAAGTTAGAGTCAAAGGGACAAATCCTGACGCACAAGGGCAAGAAAGAGCTGCCGAAGCGGCTGACCCACGGCCAGTCTTTGTGGCCCCGCCACCGGATATACGAGTGCAACCAGGCGGCGTGCCGAGGCTGGGCGAGGTGGCCCGGGCGAATCGTTTCGCCTCACTGGGCCTCAGGGTAATAAGCTGGAGAAGGAAGTAGAGGTGAACTACATGACCTGTTAGTCCTTTCCAGCGGTGCCATGTTAAAAGCAGTACATAAAGGTTCGTGTACCCAGGACACTATTCGTGAATAAACAGTAGCTGGATGGACACCACCTTAGGAGCTAAGAGTGAGAAGGCACCGTAAGGCCGTCCTGTCCTTCCTCGTCGTTTTACAGTAGAAACTCAGGTCCACAGAGTGAGGTGGACTATCTCACATGATATAGGAGTATTCATGTTAAGAAATCTGCTGAAGCTGTTTGGTTGACAGGATCCACGTAATATAAACTACTTTACTCTTTCAAACTGCAGACAGTTATTTAAGAACCCAAGGGAACTAGCCCCCCCCCCCCCCCCCGCTTTTTTATCACCATGCATTTGAAATCAAGATGAGCTTAAGGAAAACGAAAATACAATTATAGTTTATAGCCAAAGCTGCTTTGCAGAAGAGCATTAAAAGGATCAAAAGCTGGCCCCACTGTGCATCTTTAAGAAAGTAAAATGTAGCATTTCACTAACATGTCCTCTTTGAGGACTTTTAAGAGTCTTTAAGCACCTGGCAAATAAGAGCTGAGGCAAAACCGGTTTGGCCAAGTCACCTTTGGTCTTCCAGAAATGAATTAGCAAATTGGAGATTCCTTAGACAATCAATATTTTAAATACAACTCCCAAAGAGAAAGTATCTCCTAGCTCTGTGATAGAGCACATAATTACATTGCTTCTGTTTTACTTAACTGAAACTACCAACTAAGCCCGAAATGTCAGCTTAAAATGAGGTCATCTTTACTTTTCACACGAAGGAAAAGCAGAGATTTAATAATCCAAACGTGGAGTGTCTACCATTAAAGCTAAGATCAAGTAGGACAACATAAAAAGCAGAATATTTTTTGTTTTCCTAGTAAATACAGTATAACTATCGAAATAGAGTAACTCAAATAATAATTCTCAAATAATAATCTCTGACCTACAGTTCTTAGAGGTAATCATTCACAACTCCCTAAAATTTCTAATGCTTACAAAGGATACTTATGAGTAACCCCACGAGTGAATTTATACGCCTTATAATTTGGCATTACACAGACCAGAATCAGGCCTTTCCTCAAGTTTTGCTGTCGAGCCACAGTCAGCATTCTAAGAAACCTGGCCCCCAGGCTGTATTTGGTAACCCTGAAAAGCTCTTACTGTGCTGCAAATTCAGATCAGGGCAATTCCTGTAATTGTGGGGAGGGACCCTTTATCTGCTTCATCACTGTGCTCCTGAATTGGTTGTGTCCAACTGTTGCCACCTTTGGTTTTTTAACTTAAGATTACTGGTAGTTTAGCACCATCATCAGTTTACTCTGCTGTGAGGCTCTCTGATTTGCCCTACTTTATGCAGTAATGTGCATGCAAAATATTTTGACCTATAATTTTCCAGGATCTGTGATGGCTCATATATGAATCATCCATATACTTACTGCCAAAGAGATACACATAAATCTTCAATTATGTTCAAATCTGCTTTTCACTGTGAACCACTGCTTTTCAGTGGCAAAGGAAGATTATTCAACTTTAAGAAACAGGGGTAAGAAAAGATCACCATATTCGGAAAAAAGGAAACATTTGGGAAGTCAAGGACAACAAGGAGGTTACGTCAGGTAAGCCCTTCTCCAAATGTGGTTCCCAGATCAGAGCCATCAGCCTTACCTAAAACTTTAATTCTCAGACCCCACACCCAAGACCTACTGAAACAGAAATTCAGGGGGTGAGGCTGGGCGGTGTGTGCTTTAACAAGCCCTCCACATGGTTCTGACGCAGGTGGAAGTTTGAGAACCACTGTGCTAGGTTCTCAGTTAATACTGAAAATGAAAAACCATTTATGTTCTTCCAAAGTCTTTGTGTTTGTGCATAATTCTTTTGACAATAAATAAAACAGTAAAAAGTGAAAAGAAAGTCACGGTTCTTAAGTGCTTGTGAAAGTTGTGATCTGGAAGGAAAAGCAAAAAAAGATGATCCCTTAATTGAACACAGAGAAACCGCAGTAAGTAAAGTATGTCTTTACCCCTTCACTGCTTTAAATCACCTACCCGCACGAGGTATGAGCCCCATTACTTCTGGGCACCACAACAAGCAATAAAGTAATGACACTCAAAAGCCCCATATCCACACTATTAAACGCTGCTACTACGTCAGGTAGCTTAGATAATGGAGGGTGGTACAATACACTGCACAGCTCAGCAGGCAATCATAAATTTAAAAAAACCAATTCGATTGGGTGTTTAAGTGAAATTCAAAATGCTAAAAAAAAACTCAGCTTAAAAATGCAATGGAAGGTATGGTCTGACAAGGAAAATTCTAATTATTTTTTTGTGATTTGCAAACTGTATCCCCATCCAAAGCAAACACCATGTTTTTCATTAGGTGCAAAGTAATATGTATTCATACATTTTTACCTGTATGCCTGTGGGGTAGACTTTACAGATTGTAAAAGAAAATGCTGATCATCGAATAAAGTCTTGGGACTTGGTTCTTAAGGAGTTTCCCAAGTCTGGTGTCCAGCTACTAAATACCAGAATCTAAATGGAAGTAATTTATTCAATCGTGTCACAGGCCAGTTATAGTGAAACTTGTGCCAATCTCTGGTTTTCAAAGATCTATCTATCTTACTTCCAGTTTCTAAAGGTGAACAGTTTTTACAATGTCATAGTTTGTTCAACTGTATGTCTGGATTACTGTGAAAAACCTAGACTTTCAATTTGTAAATCTAGGATCACGTCACTCCTATTACCGTCACACTGGGAATAAATCCAAATTCCTTAAGGTGGCGCACAAGTCTCCATGACTGAGCCTTTGCCTGCCTCTCCCTCTGGGTCATGACCCCCAACCACGCTGGTCTTCTTCTAATTCAGGCCAGGCCAGACTCTTCCTGCGTCACATCTGGGCTGCTCTGTCACACACGCTACCACTTGTTTCCTTCAGAGTCCTCTCTTCATTTATATGTATTATGTGTACATTCCTTAGAGCAGAAAGACAGATTAAGGGTGTATCTTTATATTTACCTAGACTTGTCCTCAATCGTACTGAGTCTCCTAGATTCCTAAAGTCTTCAGAGCTCATTTGGAGGTGACTGTAGGAGGCACACCTGCTCTTGTCCCCTTGGCTGAAGAACAGACCTTCTCCAACTGAGTGGCAGTATTTTCAGTGCCAGGTCAGCCTTGAAGGGTCCACAGCCAGCTGCCCTCACGTGTAAGGTCACCTGTCCTATCCCCTTGGCTGTATTACTGTCCCTAGAGGCACAGGCTCCACAGAGCTAGTATATTTCTATGTGCCCAATGGAGGAATTAAAGATCATCTAATGAATGTGCATATAACATTAATAACAATGGAAACGGTTCTCAGGCACCTTCGAAGTGTAGGACTTTTTCCGTTTAGAGCCCGCTTTTTCATTCTTTCTTTTGCCTTTTCCATCCTCTTCCACTCTATCCCCTTCCTCCTCACTGCTCGCATCTGCAGTATTTCCACCTTCTCCCTCCGTTTCCGAGGAGCTCTGTTGCTGAATTGCCTACGAAATAACAAGGTATTGGCTAATTACATTTTTGAAAAATTTTCACGGACACTGTGAAAAAAACATTCTATTTTAATCTAAAAGGGTTCAGCTTACTCTTAAGATTGCAAAATAAAGGACTGTCAACCTCAATTTTCCAGTGACCACTTGACTTGAACCCCCTTGAGTAACAGAATTGCATTTAATCCAAAATATTACCGGAGCTAAATTCTGATTTCAAATAGATGGAGAGTAACTACTAGTATAAGAGGAC